>NW_020450726.1:152235-348142 GCF_003343035.1 Apteryx rowi
AAAACAAACATTAGTGTATAGGCCAAGACTTTCTTTTCTCCCTTTTATCTATTGCAACACCCCTGTCATAGGGCTTAACTACCGGTTGTCTGTTRAAAGCTTTGGTTCAATTAGCAGGAAGTGCTAGGAATAATCACCACCTCATTATGTTGCCTATAAGGCACTTATTGTGGCTGCCAACAAGCAGAACTTAAAATGGCAGCATTGAAGAGGTTGTCTGAAGGGACACATCTTTCAAAGTCTGGTTTCAACGTTCCAAGAAAATTGTGAAGTTGTTTGGGAAAAAGGGAAGAATGGATTTTGGAGAGGTTCAGGACAACTGTACAAGTTCCCATATCTGCTGAGACACATGTACAAAAACAGAATGAAACATTTCATATCATATTTTGTTTTCCATGAACAATTTGAGACAGAGCTATTTCACCTAAAATTTATTAATTCTCGCCAATGGATGGGCCTTTCAATCGATTAAATGACCCAGGCAGTAGTTGTTATACCTGCATGTAAGAAAGCCTACTACTCTGCTGCCTCATTATGTTCTCCCTACTTTTAAAAATGTAGGATCCACAACACCTAAGACAAAAATAACTGAATGTACGAATGAAACACTGAAGCT
Source organism: Apteryx rowi (assembly GCF_003343035.1). NCBI lineage: Eukaryota > Metazoa > Chordata > Aves > Apterygiformes > Apterygidae > Apteryx > Apteryx rowi. The sequence goes on from NW_020450726.1 coordinate 152,852, forward strand.
TATCTCTATGTCATCAAATGCATTAAGTAAAAACAGCATTCCTTTCCTCCGAAGTCTTCCTGGCATCTGTATTTGCATGTATAATGGCTAAAAAGTAACTAAACAATACAGCCATTTTTCATCTTAGAAGGCTTCCTTTAATCTATCCCTCATACACTCAGGTTGTCTCATTTCAGATCCTGAAAGAATGTAATTCAGTGTGGATCCATGACGCAAAGAGAAGAAATAGTTACATGTGCTCCTAACCACTGTGGCTTTAATTCCAGCAAAGGAGCTTACAAAATAATACATGGCAATGCCACTCCGGTATCTGTGCATTTTAAAAATGATAAATGTTAATATACTATAGTTTCATTGTGACTAAATATAGAATACAGACCATAAAATATGATTTTATCACAGTATGTTTGAACTTGTATTGACAGACAAGGTGCACACCTTGACTTTGACAAGGAAATGATCTGTAGGAATCTGTCTGTAGGAACCTCAAATTAGTTACTTCCTAAAAATGTGTCTACTGCTGCTGAAACAAGTAATATAACACAGGTGAAAAGGACTAGTATAGTACTCCCTTAACAGAGGGAAACTCAAGAGTCAGGGTTTTCTTTTTTCTGTACTATGGATGACATGTAGCTACCCTTGAAATCTCAGATGCTTTGAATGTAATTACATGAAACAAACAAACAAACAAACAAACAAACAAGAGAGACAGGCCTACCTAAAACTCGTAGACTGGCAGAGGATGAAACCGAACCCATATCGTTTGCAGCTATACATGTATAGATACCATCGTCTTCCGCAGTGACGCCAATGATTTTCAGTGAAGCCTCTCCTAAGTCACTGAGAAACATAATGGCAAGCATTAACTTTATATTCATTTTATAGACCTTAAACTATGGAAATTAGATATAGCTAGGGTGATAACGTTAATATTTCTTATCCTCCAGCTCCCATACACTTTCTGGACAAGCATTACTAACCCCATCTCTGCCATTTCAGAAGTCTCCACCAGAATCAGAGCATTTTGTGTCTTTGAAATATTTTGGAACATCTTACAGACTATCAGGAAAGCAAACATCCTCACTGGCACTTTGTCTCCTGTTTGCAGACTTCTTTGCATTTGAAAAATCAAGCACTTCCCCTGTATTTTTGTACTCCATCTCCTTTAGTTATGAGAAGTCATATTGAGACAACTTCAGGGAGCCGGTCCATCATTGCTCTTTCTGGAAGCTTAATTTCCATCCCTGATGCCTAGCACATGGAAGCTAATCTAACATTTGTACTTTCAGAGCATTTATCCCTCATAGGAGTGGACTCCATCTTTAATACAAAAGGTGCACCACACCATGACTTTGGAGACCTTAGAATCCTGGAGAAAGAGGTTGGGAAGATATTTAGGTTTCCCCTCTGCACTAGGGCAGAAACAGCAATAAGCTATGAGACCACAGAAGAAAGATTCTATAGACTCTTCCTTAATCCTCCTCACTGCTCAGCTGGCTTTTTTGTTTGTCTTTACACATCTCCTTAAATCTTCCTCTGTGCAATTCATGTCTATTACTTTTTGGACCATCTGCCATGGACAGTGGATAAATCTCCTTCAGCTTGCACAAGTCTTTTACAAATGTGAACACTTAGCATGCCTTCCCTCAAGCGTTTCACCTCTAGGCTCAAAACAACCCTAAGTATGTTATTCTTTCACAATAGAGCATATATTCAAGACTATCCATCATTCTTATTTCTTTCCTTTGGATTCATCCCAATAACTCTAAGTCACTTGACTGACTAAACCAAAAGCTATTTGCCACAGCCTTCACTCAACCACTTAATTTCAGGGGGGAAATGAATATAATTTTATTAACATAGGACTATAACCCCTTCCCCTCATTTAAAGGACATTTAAAAATTATTTTTAAAAAGCTGTCAGTCACAAGCGACAGGATTTACCTGTTATAAACATACAACAGTAACAGACCACAGTGATTAAACCTAGTGAACCTAGCTCTTACTCATCTCTCTCAATGGTCCTGGATACAGTAGCACAGCTGCTCCTGTACCTTTGTCTCTGCATAACAAAAATTATACCATGTGAAAAGGGAAAAGCAGCAGCACTAAGAAAAATAAAACACTGTACAACATGCTATCAAGTCTGCAGATGAGTTGGGCTGTATCATACAAATGCTAAGATAACATGCTCTTGTATCCACTAATGAAGAAGTTTTCGGCTTTTTAGTTTTCTTCTAATTGAAGTTATTCAATAAACAGAATTTTCTGTATATAAAAAATGCTTTTTCAGAAAAAAAAAAGTTTAACATGCAGTTTCGCATTCCAAAATATAGCAATTTTTCTCATTAGCTAGCTATTTGAGTTGCCAGTTAGTCTGTTCAATTTTATCACAGTAAGGCTAAAAGCAAGCAAAAACATTAGTTACAGTGCTTCAGCTATGAAGATCGTAGCATTATAATGTTAGTAGGAACCAGAGGCTGTTTCCTTGCAAAATGCCATAGTGCGGGCTTTCTGAAAGCAGTCATCTGCCTCGAAAATGATGGTATGCTAGCAATGGAAACGAAGGATTGGCATTATGGCACATCACAGCATTGGCATGTTGCAGCATGCTGTTCCAGTTCAAGCACTAGATCAGTGTGACAGAACTACCGTGACAGAAGTGGCTACTGTGATATCTAATCAGAAATACCAGCTGAATTCTCTTTTGGTTTTAGACAGCTTTTAAAATCAACTGATTATGACATTTGGGTACCACCAGCCATACTCGGAGGAAGTTACAGAACTTCTCCAGAAGATCCCAACTGTGAAGTATTTCCATCTGAGGGCAACCCCATCTTTATGCCTCAAAGTCAAAAGCCATCTCGCACCAAAGTTGCAAATACAAAATATAATGGCTTCAGCAGTTCCTGTTCCTTCATAGAGGTTCTCTTTTCCACCCAGGATCCAGATAAAAAAAAATGCCCAGTGAAAAAATCTTCCCCAGGAGAAAAGCAGCTGGCTTTTTATCACTGATCACCTCAGTGATCCTGTTTACAGCACAGTTCCACACAAAGGGTTGTATTGGCACAACTGAGGGGCAACAACTATGGCACAGGGATGGGAACCTTATTACCATCTTTGCCAGAGGTACGACATAGGTTAACTACACCCTAAGGAACCCTATAATAAGACTAAAGACATCTCATGACACTGAGGTTATCCATTAAGATTTACTTGCTTGCTCCAACTCCAAAACCTCTTGTCACTCACTTCTAGAAGTTTATGTGATAGCAGCAAGTCAGGTATTGAATAATTATCAACCAAAGCTTTCTGTATGGAATCAGAGTACCATTATGTGTTTATGAGTCACTTTGTTTATTCTTGGGGTGTTCAATGGGAAGGGGGAGGGAGATGTATTTGAGGACAACACCCCAAACACCTCAAAGCAAATAGGCCACTAGGGTTGCTTACAAGAATTTTTCCTTTTAAAGTAAGGAGATGAATTATACAAATTACTGTACCTGTACGAGATGCTGTGATGACCGTCATTGCTCAGCGTATTATGATCAGGACCTTTCCAAGTAACTGAAGCCTTGGGGCGACCACAGACTTTACACCTAAGCACAATGGTCTCTCCTGTCTCACATGTTACCTCACTCAATGGTATTATAAACTCTGGGGGAACTGGAAAAGGAAAATTAATGGCAATTGAAGATCACCAACTTGGTTTTTTATTCCTTTCACACTCTCTTTCTTATTACTTAAGACAAAGTATTATGGCACTGAAGGTTTCCAGGGTTTATCCCTTGGAGCACATCAGTGGCTAGGCCACTTGTTGGGGCTCTGCAGAGTTAATGACTTCTTCTCTGCATGAACTTGGACATGACACTATTGTGTTATGCCATGGATAACCCAGAAACCTACCGTGGTGAACCAAACGCTGTTTGGGGCAAGTAACCTGAGAAAACCCTTCAGTGAAAAGTATTGAAGGACACGCTCAGCAAGGATCTCTTTATGTCCAGCTAAGTTTGCAAAGGGAACACAAAACACCTATCCATTGAGGCAGTGCGGTGGTTTCCCTCTTTGCTTACAGGTGAAACTCAAAAAGTTTAATTTTGTGAATCAAGCGGAAAAAAAAAAAGATAATAAAAATTAAAAATAAAAGTAAAAAAAGCAGTTTGGATCCCACTCCAGAGTGCCACTATTTTTGTCCTAATCAGCCCCAGCACTGGAGAGGCCCTGAATGCTCACTGGAGTTTCAGGCGAAAAATGAAGCAGAAGGTCTCCGACTCCTGACCCTGTTATTTTGCAAATACAGCAAAGCCCAAATTCTGTACAGTCTCAGTGCAAACACATTAGGAAAGGAAGACAGCATAAATCTTTCTGAAAAGCACAACATACAGTCTGTGTGTTTTATGTTGTTTTGGACATGTGGGAAAAAAAAAAAGTCTTGCATCTTAAAAGCTCTGACATATTTCATTATCTCTCTTGTCTAAAAAACTAACAAACAAACCACCCACCCCAAACCCCTACATGTATTTTGACAGAAAACACTCAGTTCCTAATGTAATTCATTTCAAGTGAATTTAAACAAAGTAAACTATGCTTTCAGCAAATTATATTCTTAAAGATTAAAACAACTTACCATCATAAATGTAATTGGGGTTGAGAAGCTGAAAAGGAGAAATTAAAGAATTAATGTCCTTATAACCTTATACTAAATTAAAGAATGGTAGAAAAAGCACAGTGAGAGCAGAAGTTAGGTGCACCCACAGAGAACCAAGAAACATCTGGACATCAGAATTTCAGCACTGCACTACTCTTCCTGCAGTATCCTTATGCAGTACCACAAATGCAGGCTCAAAGATTACATCTTCCTGTTTTGGATCTGGACAAACACAGTCCATTAAAGCCACTGTTGCATCCATTTCCTTGCTGTGAAATTCTGACAGAAGCTAAAACTAGAGGCTAGATTTTAAAGAAACCCCAACATGACTATTTTTGGAAACTACTACATCTTTGTAACATTTACCTTTACAGAAACCTTGTTGGCAAGTCCTTCTCGGGATTTGCGGTAACCATTTTCTAGCTTGCCTTCCCTTTTGCCGTCTTTATCTTTTTTCTCAGATTTCTTCCTTAAACGGAGTGCTGTGTGCCAAGACATTGACTTCCTGAATGCAGAACATTAAAACTTTGATCAATTTTTTTCAACTCTCTGCTATGTGTTATACTTTCTAGTTTGAATGCTGTCGGTAAAGTATGCTTCAACATTATTTCATTGTATTAATAGATAGTGAAATGAAATACATTGCATACTTCATAAGACATGCTAACCTTAGTTAAAACTGTAAGCAAACTGGTAAGATTTAGTATTTAGTGTAGTATTTCTTGAAATCTTTGCTGGAGTGGTAAACTTTCAATATGAAAATACACACTGTCAGTTCAACTGAGCAATGAACAGCATAAAATCCATCTCTAATACAGTCTATATGAGCTTTACATTAAAGCTGGTAGGAAGTCTGATATGACATAATTTTCCCCATTACAGAGTTGAGAGAAGTCTTCCTAGCACAACCAGCCAATTTCAAATGATTTGTGGCTCACAGTGGAAAGCTAGGAAAACTGAAATCTCATTCCACTTGGCACAAACATTTATTACTGTCTTCCTAAACAAAGATGTCTTGCCTGGCAACTCATACCATTAAGTMAGTCAGTAACTTGCTGCTCTTAAACTAGGTATTATTTTATCTTTTTTTCCCAGAAGACTGCACAAATTGGTGTTTTTTTTTTAAAATAAAGAATATGTTCTTCTGGGTTCTTTTTTACTATCCTGTAGTTGGAAGTGTGCTAAGACACCTCTTACACATTCATCTTACTTGATGCTTATTTCTCAAAGATAGCTTCAACTTCGGGTTTAAAAGGCTCAAAGCCTCGTCTAAATTGGAAGTTTTTCTTACTTCTTCCCTTCTATACATGTCCAGACACTCACTTGATGGTTCCATCAGGGTTGTCAATGATGACTGCACTGGTATGCCCCAAGACATAGCCGGGAATCCAGCCCTCGGCTGCGGGGCACTGGTCAGTGGCGGCTCTGAACACCAAAAACATGTTCTGTTGGTTGCTGGCTAGAATCTGCACGACCTCTCCTTGGTAGACATTTATCTCATCCTCCTTCACTGCCGTGTAATCGTGTGTCACCAGCATGGTGGAGATATTGCTACTGCTGCTACTTTCACTCTGCAAGTATCAAGTGGAAGCACAAAGGGGGGGGGGGAGAACCAAGTTTAAAGTTCACGAAGAAGACAGGCTATTTTCAGCCCACACCATTATAACCAAGATCTGCATAATCTACACAGCTTAAGGCACAGTCAAAGAGCCAGGATTTCTCTTCTAGAGCTGGCTGTGTCTATCTTGTGTAAATTAGTTTGATTTTTGAATACCATTACTTACAGAAGCAGCAGAAATTTATTCCTGTTACTTTTCCTCAAGATTACTTTCTCTCTATTTTACTAAGACTCAGTTTATACATAGCCAGCAACTTATCTTCCTTTCAGGCTCTGACACTGAATCCTTTACTGATCATCTTTATCAGGTAACAAAACTACAATACAGCACATGGGACAATTCATCATGAAGTCTTATAGGTGTAGTTTCAAAAATGTAACCAGTTAAGACTTCACTTCATAAACACTGGGAACTCCAACAATGAAAAATATAAACAGTCTTTCCTAGCACAATTTGTCAGATCTCAGACATCAGCCTTCTCTTGCATGTTAAACATGTCAAGGTACAAAAGAATAAAATAGGCTTTTGATAATATCTCTCTTAAAAGCTCAAGGCTTCTCACTGGTTGAATCTGTAGAATCAGATTTGTTCCTTTAAATGCATGGGATGAGGTAAAATTACTGAATTTAAAAAATTATTCAAGTTTCTTGGGCAAAATAGGCCCACTGAACTATCAGAATAAAGTTGGAAATCTCATTTCTAGTCACTAGGATAGCTGTGTGTTCCTAGATGCTTACCTTGTACTTTCGGCTAGTGTTCATGAATTTTGTTTACTCACTGAGCATTTGCTCAGGTGTATTTAAAAAAAAAAAAAAAAAAAAAAAAATCACACTACTAAGGGTTTTCAAACCAAAAAGATCTCTCCTGGCTGTGACTTCGCTAGGAATTATTTTTCCATTTCTTAAAGTAAGGCTGTTTTTGCCCATGCTTCCATTTCCCATATGAGGTTTAATAAATAGAAGTTTGAAAATTATTATCAAGTTGTGCAACCTATTCCTTGAAATAAGTGGTTTCCTTCTTGAAACAAGTTGAAAACAAAGTGAACGGCCCATTTACAATACGACATGAGGCAGGGGTGTGTGTGTGTGTTCTTACTTCAAACTGGTTCAGGTTGATATCAGTGAGGGGCTGCTGTCACCTAGTAGTGGCCAAGTTGGTGACCTGCACATTGCAGCAAGCCAGCTGTACCCAGCTGTAGCTGGAGGCTACTATGGCTCATACAGAGTGACTGCCATAGGTATGTGCTAGCAGCAAGTGAAAGTTTGGCTGGCAAGAATAAGTGTCATCTCTTTTCTCAAAAAGATCAAATATTCATCTCCACGGTGTTGAGGAGGTGCAGCAGGGTTCAGTGGACATCCTGGTACATGGGGAGCCCTGAACAGCATGTTCTGTTCCAATCTGCTCATGGCTTTGGACGAGTTGCTCTGTCTCACTGCCTGTGCTTCCCCCGAGGGTGTTTTGTCTGTCTAGTCTACTGAGAAATCAAGATATCTGGAAAGGAACTGTCTCAAATTACTCATTTATAGCTTGTCCAGCACACTGGTGCTCGCATTTCCCCTAAGTCTGTAGATTTATTCTGACTGGACTACCTATTTGACTCGGTGATTCAAGTCCATACTGTCTTTATTTCTACTATGATCCTGAAGGCAATGCTATGCAAGGGAAAGATTCATCCTGGAGATGTGTGACTCCAGCTGGTCTGGGAGAAGAGCCAGTTGAACTGGCTCAGAGGACTGTCTACATGATCTGTTGTATTCAGCAAGGCCTTGCCATGCTTCAGACAAACCAGAAACAGCAGAATCAAAAACCCACAAACCTTATTTTCAGTCACTGCTTAGAGTAAAATGACAATTTGCTAGATTCTTTTAGCTTCATAGCAAGTTATTATTAATTCCCTCTGTTAGACCTAAAGGGGGAAGAGGAGGGGAAGGCTGAAGGAGCAAAACCATCCCCAACCCCAAACCTTTCTTCACACACTATTCCTGAACATACTGTTTCTTAGCATGCAGCAGTATTTCTATAACTGCAGGACTGACCTCCCTGTAACACATCAAAATCTTCTTCATAGTTCAATCCTAAAGGATTAGATTGAACTCTGAATATTTCTTATTTTGAACAAGGACGTATAAATCTGTTAAAAAGTTGTCACTTAGCAGTTACCAGACCTTTCTCCTGTGTGAATGTGTTTATATAAGAATTTATTCTCACCCCAGGAAGAGAGTCTTCTCTTTTTCCTTGCAAGGAAGTAATTACTCTTGTACAGTAACTGATTTTCTACTGCAAGTTTTGCTGGTCATCACTGACCTCAAATACAGGATTACAGAGAGGGGTGTACAATCAAAACCTGAAAAATTGCTCCCATACTCCTGAAAAATTAACAAGAACCACCCCTCTCTCTCCTTAGAAGTAACCTTTCTTACAGCTGTCACACTAAAAGCCTTGCATATGTACACATGGGCTTCCACATGCAGTTTAACCATATGTTCATGTAAATACTTACATATACACAAATGGTTAAATCAATTTAAAATAAACCTTCACAATCCATTTTCTCTAGCCTGCTGAATGCAGTGTGAAATCATGCTAAAATACAGTTTAGAAATGAGGTTATAAATGAACAATTATGACCCATCTCAATTATCAAGCTAAAAGAAACAGAGTTGTGAAAGAGAAGTCATATATTCAGACATTATGTTTTACAGTAAGATAAAAACAAGCTATGGCATCTTTCCTGAGGAGGTATCAAAATTCAAATGTTTCAGAAAATTAGTGTTACTCTGCCTCTCTCTCTCTTTTTTAATGGAACAATATTAATACTGTGCAAGTTGTTTCTGCATATAAGTACCACCACCATGATTCACATGCTGTGCAAAATTGCCAAATACTCCAGTTGTCCCAACTTATATATTAGCATCACATTTTGCTAGACTGAAGATAAACACAAGACAGAGCTAAACCAAATGAAAAGTTGAAAGAAGATTGGGATAAAAATACAATACATGCAAAGCATAATTTTTTCCTCTGAGGCTATTATAAAGGTAAGTTTAAGAACTAAGAAGTCAAGAAAGCTCTGTGCGTTAAAACAGTTCTATCAAGAATGCATGCATTTTAAAAAGGTACTGCAAGTTAGGTGATTTGCAAAACTGGTACTGCATAGGAGTTGTGAGAGAGTGGAAAAACAAACATTTGTGAACAGAACGCTTAGTGAGAGGAAAAATCGAATGTGATTTAGAAAAAATAAAAATAAAAAAGCACCACAACCCGCCTACCACATCCATGGCAAGTGCCTTAAAATTTTTGCGTCATGTTTGCACACGCCCCTGTGATTACTGTGTTGCATTTCCTGGTGGACGTTATTACAGAGAATGTGGATTCTGTTGATACCCCAGCTTTCCGCACAAATACTCCATGTGCCTACTCAAAGGTTGAATCTCCAGATGCCCTACGACAGTTCCTCTTATAAAGCAGCAACGACAAGTGGAATCACTTTTTCCACTGAAGTTTTGGTTGCGGTAGAAGGAGGAATATTTTAGTTAGGTTTTGTTTGCCTGTTTTGAGTGGATCGCTGGAAGCTTCCTTGACCAGACGTGGGATTTAAAAAGACAGAATATTGTATATCAACTAAGGCTGAGAGAAAGGGGAAAAAAACAAAACAAAAAAAACAAACCAAAATCAAGCAGCCCAGGGAGTGTGTAGTAGATGTCCCAACGAAGTTAAAACTCAACAGGACAATGGTGGCCGATGTGCGTGTGACAGGGGAAAAAGCCCCAATGCAATCTGCCAAAATCTTGAAGTCAGATTTAAAACAGGCTGGCTGCAGTGCATACCCCAAGGTGTTCTGGCTGCTACATGTCATGTTAATTATGTGCCTTCAAATTAGAGACGGAAAAGCAAGGAGAGCAAGTTAGTAAGTATCAACCTAGTGATCTATGTTTTCAGCAGAGGCAGAAATTGCATCTAATGTTAGCAGTTGCTTTTGTGTCTGTATACATGTCATGGCATATGTTTTATGTATACATACACAAAGAGGTAGGCAATTTTGCTTTTTTAATGTGTAAAAGATATTGGAACAGCTGATTATTTCAGGGCAGTACAGCACTGGAGAGCCAGAAGTTAGTACGGAGAGTGATGGTAATGCACAGAAAGGGAGCATGGGAAGGTTTTAGAAGAGCTCGCAGGACAGAGGTGCTCTGCTCTTACCCCATTACTCTGGGTGGAGTGAACTGACTGCTCACTGGTCGAGGAGCATGTGCTCATGCGGTCTGTGTCCTTGCTGTGTGAAGAGTGGCGGTGGACCTGCCGCTGGAGGGAGTCATTGTCCCCAGGGAAAGTGAAGGAGCCAGGGCGGCTGGCAGGGGATGCTGGGATGGAGCTCCAAAAGGAGCCCTTCTGCAGGGGGCTGCTGGGTGGAAAGGTTTCTTTACCAAAAGGTGAAGGGAAAGTTGTGGAGACAGGAGAGTTCATTGGTGAGATGGCTCCTGGCCTTGGCTTCCCGAGCGTCAGGGATCCTATGCTGTTTCTTGAGCGACCATCCTCTGAGCTTCCACGAGACTCTTTCTGGGCTCCATCAGCTGAGCCAGAAATGTTTCCTGGTGTCTTCCTGGGACTCTCAATAACTTTCATCTTGGGAATCTGCTCAGCTTCTCTCTGAGGACCATCCGGTTCTGCATTGGGAGGGTGCCTGTCTGGCTGGCTCAGGCCAGTTTCTAAGGAGGTGTTGTAGTGTGGCAGGGAGAGATTGTGAATGGACATACCTGACATCTTGTCTGCCTCTGCTTGGGCCGAGGCTGCAGAGGAGACCAAGACTGGGGAATGGTGTCTGACAGGCTGGGGGATCCTGGATGGCCTGCTACGGCTGGAGCTGGGAAGTCCACTACAGCTGCCGGGGCCACTGCTGTTACCACTACTGCTCCCGCTGCCACCTCCGCTGCTGCTGTGGTTCCTCTGATACTCGATTGGGGATGTCAAGGCTGCCATAGGGGGTGGGAGAGAAAGAGATTGGGGAAAGGGGGACAGGAAATGGAACAAGAACAGTTTGAAATGGACATGTTTAGTGCCAAAAAGGAGCACCATTCAAATAAGACACATTCTCTTAGTAAGGCTGGGCATCCCACAGACCTCAAGACACTTTCCTGTATTACCCTTCTTGATCTGCTATACCTTTATTAAAGATGGAAAAGCTGAAACCAGAGAGAAGTGTTTTCATGTAGATCAGTAAAAACAAACAAACAAACAAAAACCACACACCAAACTGGGAAACACCAGGTATGACTCTGAATTCTCAGTTCCTTGCTCTACACATTACAGCTCTTAAAAAAAAAAAAATTAATAAATGAAAATCAAGATGGGGCAACAACCGACGGATACAAAAATACAGCAAGGACTTTAAGGTGTCATGCCAGACACTAACTACTTCTACTTTTCTTCCACAGAGTCTGAATGCTGTTGCCACAGTAAGATTTGCTAACAATGGCCACCAAAATAATGCAAGTAAAATGTATTCTGAATAGATGCTTAAAACTCCACTTGAGTTTAGCCTGTAAAGACTTGGATTTACTTAAAAAGGGTATGCAAATACCCTACAAAGGACGGTGCCAATTTTAATTCACTCCTACAAAACATTTGGAAAATTTCACCAAGAGAACACCATGTGAATTCTGACTACCGCTCTCATAATAAATGCTATAGCATCTGTTCTGAAGCAAATATGTGGCACATTTTGCCCAACTGTTCTGTGCCAGCTCAGGAAAAGGGAAATTTGAAAAATGTTCCAGAGCCAAGAAACAACAGATGAGAGACAAGTCACTTGACTCAATTTGGAACTTTCAGGGAAAGCAAGTCATTTACCATTTAAAAAGTTGCGCTGGTTTTCCAAGATTTGGTTAATTTCATGGATCCACAACTGGCGGACGCCTGGACTGGCAGAATGCAAAACAAAGGTCTCCGTGACATCGCCCGTTCTTGACATTAGTGCAAATTTACATGGATCGCTGTCCACATTTTCCTCCAGGGAAAGGCAACTCACCTTAACGAAAAAGAGAATTTACTTCGTATATTTTCTGAGATACATACCRCTAAAATCTCTTACTTGGTAGCTCAGAGTCAGATCTTCAAATGTAATTCAGATAATCATCCTTTCCTTCAGTAAAATAGTACTGTGAAATGAAAGGATTACAATAAGCTAAGGATCAGTGCATGTCGTTCTTGGCACAGCTTCCCGTCTCCCTCTGCAGCACCATTTGTTCCAGAGGGCACAGCAGCAGTTTATTAATTGACACCCTGCGCCTGAATAATCTTGGTCTGCCCAATGCAAGCGAGTGTTCTCCATCAGCCCCCACTCTTCATTTGTTTTATTTAAAACATGCAGCCCACCAGAGAGTTCCACCAAGGGCCCACACTGGAGGCTCCTGCTACGAAGACAGTGATGTTTCCGAGCAGGCTGTCCAGCCACAGCAGGACAGGGTGCTCAGCTGGCACGCAGGTCACTGCAGGGAATTAGAGGATGCAGGGTGGACTCAAAACTTTTTGGGAAGGCGGCTGGTGGGCACTCTCAGCAGTTTTTCAGGGAAGGGTTGAAGTGGGGGTAAATGCTTTTGTCTCAGGGATTCACTTGTACAAAAAAGCACAAGTCCAAGAGGAAGGCTTTTAGCACTACTTGCAAATGTTAGCTACATGTTTGGACTGATTTCAGCTGAAGCCCATCAGAAGGGATACTTAAGAGTTATTACCTTTCTTTGTAATGACCTTGTAATGTGATGTACACATAGTGCAGAGCTGAAAAGTAAACTCTTAGTGAATGTTTGTCCAGCTTTGAACAAGAACATCTGTTTTGGCGTGCTTCACAGGGGAAGCATCAGAGAGCTAGGATGCAAGATTTCCATTTATCATCAGAGCGAGCACAAATCTGGTAGAAAGTAATTTCAGGAAAACACCTCACGGTGTTTTAAGATTACACATCTAGAATTCACTAATGACTCCACACTGTACATCAGAAAATTGTTACCTTTGTGATCCCTGCACAAACTTAGCCAAGATTCACATACAACAGTTACCTTGATACTGTTTTTAAACAAGAATCCGGGCATGGAGAAACCTTTCTTTTTATCTAGCGGCTCACTGAAAATGACAATCTGCTCAAACAGGAAGACTCGTCTTTCTTTGCAGCGTGGCAGAAGTCCCGTGTCCTGGTCTGTGACCAAAAATGTGTCCTGGAGCAGGAGCTTACCCTGGGCTACAATTTTACCCTAAAAATAGAAGCAAGTGCAAACATATTTGGTGTGATTCTTTATTTTCTAATCAATCTTTTTGAGCAAATGGTCATTCCAAAATAATGTTGTAATATTTCCTGATTTCTCAGAGTGTCCCTGACCACGTATTCATTGATCCTCTGAGAGATGAGATATTCTTTGCTGTTTCTCAAAACAAACAAACAAAAAGACCCTCCCCAAAACCAAACCAACCAACCAAGCAGAAAAACCCTTTTCAATTAGTACTGGAGATAGTTTGAGTTTATTAGCAACACTGGTAAAACCACCCCTCACACAGTAACTCCCATATATTCTTCCAGTGTCTTCCAGGGTGCTGAACAGGGGAAGACTTCAAGTTCATATATGCATTGCAAACCAGAAAGGGCTTTGCAAGTAGATGCGACTGTAGTCTGGCTGATGCATATGGCTTCAATAGCCACTTTTCATCTCCACTAGCCTTAGCAAAGTAAGAAGAAGGGCTACAGTCACCTCAGGTACTTTACTGACCTTAGCAACTCCTTCTTCGTCTGCACTGCTGGAGCCAGGTCTGCTCATAACCGATTCACTATTTTGCCAAACATTAGTCAAAAAGGCAACAGTAATAATACCAGCACTTCCTAGATTCAAAGAAGGATGAAGTCTAGTGTCACTGCCATACAGATAAAGTTTCCCAGGAAGAAGTCTTTGGCAGGGCTAAGACTTCATTTTTCACTCCCCAATTTTTGTACCATCTTACCAGATTGCGAGGGAGCACCCTCTCTCTACCCCTACCTCTGCCCATAACATAAGTGCTAATGGTTAATTTCTAGACCACCTGACAAAAACTCGCAACAAAACATGTTCAAAAATTCCAGACAACTTACATCAAATCCTTGCAGGCGGCCAACATTCATCATGTCATTGCACCGTTTTGGTACTATACACATGACCTCTACGGCTCTCTGTTAAAGATGAAACAGTCAAAGCTTAATTTTTCAAATACGAGTTTGCAGGATAGAATTTTGTTTCATTTGCTACTGTTGCTTTAAAGCAGAAAGCAGTGTGAAAAGTAAACACTTTCCAAAATCACAAGCCCAACAAGAGCAAAACAGGTATAAGTACAGAGCAAAGAGCATTCAAGTCAATAAGATAAAGTGTCTGAAGTACCTCTAGTTCTGTTGTGTCAAGGTTAGCTTTTTTAGAGTATTTGAGGAAGTCCTAAAAYGGGAAAAACACTAATATGAGTTATTTACGCATTAATCAGCAAAGAGAAATCTTAGAAAATCTGAATTTCTATCATCTGTCAGAGAATGACTGATTGCAGAAGACACTTTAAAAAAAAACAGATTTTGTTTTTAAAGCTTCTGTGTTACTCCTTCTCTTTGTAGGATTTATTCCCTATTTTGTTTTATTTCATGGAAGAACAAGTATTAAGGCAGTGACCTCTGAGATACACAGGCTTACTTTTCAATAAATATTTAAGTGATACATAGGTGGAAAAGTCAGGATGAGTCCAACAACTCAAACCACAGTTACATCTGAAAACAGTTTGCAGATCCCTCTCCCCTGCACATGACATTGGTACAAATTCTAAGCATTTCCATGCCACTGACTTGAGTTCATCTGGTCTTAAACCATTTTAAGAAAGAGCAAAATTCAGTCCAAGCTATTTACTGCAATTTTCATAACTACCTGAATATGTTTGGCAACTAATCATATTATGCTGCTTACAGATCTGGGATCTRTTTGGGAGGAGGGGTGGAAGAGCACCCTCAATATTTAAAAGAGAAAACATATCAATTAACAAATATATTAAATCATTCACCTCAACATTACTTTACCTTTAGTAACAGCTGGTATTTCATAATTCTCTGCACAGGTTTTATCAGCAAGTCTGTGAGCTGAAGTCTGTGGCCCAGGCGTTGCTTCAGATCCTGAGGGTTATAAAACAGTGTTTTGGCTTAAAATATCGTTTTGTTTAATTAGAAACATAGTAGCATACATCACCTTTAATGGCTATCAGAGGAGAAACTGGCAGAAATCAGAGCAGAATTTGATCTTCAGTTAGCAAAAGGCAGAGTCCTTTCCCTTATCAGTATCAGCTTTGTTTCCCAAGTAGTTATCTCCTCCCAATACCTTGTGGTTTTTTTTGAAACGACTGTACAGAGAAATTCATTTTTCAACCACAGGTCGTACACATTCTATTTTTCTACAGTGATCCTTGCTCATCCAACATTGCTCCTTCACACAAGTGGTGTACACAAGCACTGTTAGCTGCCCAGGCTAGTAAGGATAAGGCTCTACTGATTAATATCTTATACCTGAATTTCAGTTTTCTTCTCTAAGATCAATACATCTCTAGGAACCCGTACAAGACTTGAGAAATCACAACAGAAATGGCAATAACTTATAATTTGAAACAGTAATAAAGTAGCAGCCACACATGCTGCCTTTCTTTTTTGGTCAGCAGATCTGATAACGCTTAGGATCTGTACACATCCTTCACTGTGCATGTGTCATCTCTCAGGAACTTACCTCAAAAAAGGTATCAATGTATTCTGAGACAATGTGCTCAGACTTTGGTTTGTTTTGGCAGTAAACTATGTACATGTGCAACCTTCTCTCCTAGAAGAACAAAGATATGGAAGGATCATTATCATGCCAGATTGAAATGGAGTATTACTTAAGAAGTACAGCTGTTTGAAAGTCTAAACATAAAAAAGGTCCTTTTGGGGAAAAGAAGCAGCTACATATGCAGAAGTTACAGATCTGAAACCATACTTACTGGGGAATATCATTATGATTTCAGAAGGGCAACACAAGTCAAAAAATTGTCACCACTATGAATACTTCAGAACATCAGTTGTTCAGTGGTGACAGCTTGATAAACCTCACAGTAAAGTTAACCATGAAAAAGGTAGAAAAGGTTAAATTTTTCTTTTAGCAAAAACACAGGTTGAAGTGTTTAAAATATTTTGTTTTTTTATTTGAATATTTATTTTATTTTAATAATCTAATTATTATTCTAATACATTATAATAATGTCCTCATCCTATTTAACTGTAGACAGTAGTTAGGAGAAAAAGTTGGTTTGTCAGTCTTATATCTCCCATTAGCTGTCTTGTTGGAGCTTTAGCAGGAAGTAGGTGATGTAGCCTGGAAACGGTGGCATTGGTATTTTTGAGGTCTGATCCTGTATTTTGTGTGTTTTTAAGACCAAAGGCAACAAAGAAAAAGAGTAAGCATAACTTCTGCCTCTAAGGTTCATTTTTGATTACTGCTTTGCTGGTGAAGAAACACAGATGCACCATATGTGCCTATCATTTACTCCAAAATCTGCTTCAGGCATTCTTGCATCATTTTGCCAGGACTGGTTTGCTGTTACAGACTTTGCTGGTCAGAGACTTGCAGAGTACTGACCCATGAGGACAAATGGAAAGTAAAAAAGGAAGAAACAAGGCAGAGATTGAAAAGGACACAAGAAATAGATTAAGAGCAAGAACTGAACTTGGATGTCCTAGCTGATAGGATTTTGCTAGAGGATGTGGCAGTAGCACCACAGCTTGCCTTTCCATCTGGAGCGATAAGGGTGCCTTTTAATGACAATCCAGTTACAAATATGCCAGGAGAAAGTAAAAAAGCAGTCAGAAAAAGGAAAGTTACTCCTTCACTGTTCCTGTCTTACCAGTGGCAGGATTCTCTCCTCTCCTCCTGCTTTCTTTTAAAGCCCCCTGAAGTGAAACAGCTCATTCCTCCTCATTAGACCAGGAACTAGGCCTGACTTCCAAGATTACTTTTCCATTAATGCTTGGTTCCATGATTTTTTTGCTACCCAGACATTGACTACAGGCCAGTGGGAAATCAGAAACCCTTTAAGCTTGCTTTCATCTAGTCCTCAGTCTTTGCATGCTTGTGCAAACCACCCTATTTAACAGACCAAGTTCCACTTCTGTTACCTTGGGTGATTTAGAGTACCTAGAGACCTCAGCTCAAGTAGATACTACACTGTACTTCTATACAAAGAGAAAACAACAACAAAAATGTGGGGGAAAACTGTATAGTGGCGTGTCAAGCATGTCTTGAATTTTGACATATTTTAGAAAATTATCCTTTCAAGAACTATTCTTCTTGTTTCCTTCCAAAGTGTTATAATATCTGGATGTATCACATGGTCATTCCTTTTAATAAATAAACAAAAGGAGAAAGAAAGGGACCTGGGTAAAGCTATGAAGAGTACTGGACTAAAATTAAAATTCAAAAATTTCTGGCAATTATAGTTTCTTCCCCAAGTGAAGAGGGAGGAAGCCCAACCACTAGTGTGAGTCTCAAAAGGGACAGGATATAGAACTAGAGAGTTACCAAAACTTTGCATTGAAACAGTTACCAATTTGCATTGAAACAAGTAAGAACCACCAGCATCTTTCCTATTTTTGGTTTCTGTGTTCCACAGTACAGCATTAATATATCTATGATTGGAAGACAGGTGTTTCTGGTCATATGAAATGACACCTCCCTAGCGCAGAACTGGAACTGAATTGAGAAACAGGGCCCATGTTCAAGCTTCCTCTCCACAGGAAGATGCTGCAAACAAAACCTAGATTCTCTAGTTCATTTATAGCCTTTTATAAACTCTCTCCCCTCCACCTTTTACAGTGGAGAATATTTTATAGCACTTTTTTAGATGTGCTGTACCACAGATAAATCCTTAATAATCAAACATGTCAGTCAGCAATAACAATTGCAGTTTGCCCAAGATTATGTTTGTACTTACATGCTTAACAAACAGGGATCCCAGCTTTTCTGGATCTTCAAGGCACTTCTCCAACTCTCCTAAAAAGAAGCTGAACATAAACAGAGTAAGTACTTTTTTCTCATAGCACATAATATGGCAACAGGTCCTTGCAAGGCAAAGCAGTCTTACTGCAATGTGTACTTTATGTCCCCTATCAACAGCTTTGGATGTTCTTAAAGTGAAGGATGTTAACGTGAAGTATGTACAGGTTCTTAATGGAAATAGTGTAGTATTTTGTAACAGATTCTGAAGAGATGCACCAAATACATGCCCAGAAGCAGAAATGCTGGTGCTCATAAATAAGATTCATTTATCTCGTATATGGATTGAAACCTCTCTCCCACCTAGTCTGAGTGCCTGAGGTGCTCATATTGCCATGCTAAACTGTAACAAATTCTTAAAAGACTGTTTTCTTAGAGAAGACACATTCAAAACCAAAAACTCAAAAAAAACATACAAACTTCTGCATACAATACTACCCATGTTATAGATTCTCAGTTGAAGCACTTGCTGTATATAAGCAACCTTGTTTAAAGCAAATCTTCATACCAAAATTTGTAAGGTGAATCTTCTAAATAAGTATCTACAACTCAAAGTGCAGGACCAACTATAGGTACCTGGTTTCTGAATATCTGAGGGAAAAAAATGTCTTTAAGTCAATCTAGTACTACATAGGTAAGCTTGTTCATCAAGTGACTTTTGGATTACAGATATACGTACTCTCTGTGCCAGTCATAAATCTGGTGAATGTTTCCAAATACAATCTTGTCTTTGCCTTTCATGTCATCRGGTACGCCATCTTCCTTCATAAGTGCCATGTAACCCTGCAACACCCCAAGGCAATTCACTGTGAACCTTCCAACTTAAAAAAGGTGAGAGTTGTCTTTTAATCCCCCTTTCCCCAGATGCCTTCAAAATAGTCTATGACAACCACTTTTTTGGGACACAAAAACAATCAAACAGAAGAACTGCTGTATAAAATAACATAACATAGAGCATGACACAAAACCTCAAGAATTGGCTTGAGGTTGCCTGCACAACACAGCTCAGAGTGCTAGGAAGATTCATTCACTTTAGCTAATTGAGCCTGTGCAGAGAGATGAACTCTCTCAAAGCACAGTGGAAAATTCTGCAGCCCTCTCYTTACTGCCTGGAGCAGTTATACTGCTTGGGCCAGCTAGAGCTGCTACCAAGTACAAGTCAGAGCCACTGAACTGGCTTCAGCACTACTTTTCTCAGGGTTTCTTATTTCAGACATCCAAACGAACTCTACACAAAATTAGCTGCGAAAGAAAGCAGTTGCACTGCAAATGGAACTGCAGTGCACGGACTAATATTCACAGCATGAGCAAATTGTACACCAAATAACTGAACATCAATTCTATTTGCAAGTATTCTGGTTGCAATAAGTCCATTTACATTTTCCAGTAGTTCTGTCTTCTCTTTTTTGGTATATATATACTTGTCTCTCCCTGCAATCCTATCACGTAATCGGACACACACAGGAGTATTTTTAAGTCTCTCAGTACTCATGCAACTCTATTCCTTCTATTTTTTTCTAATACTTCTATACCTTATTAGCCAGGTATGTTTTAATTTAGCAGAGTTTATATTTTGACACCCAGCGTTTTCACTATGAACTATTTTGCTAGCTATGCAAATAAGATCTGTTATCCTTTAAATACTGCAAAACAACTATTGAAATATTGGGGGAAAGTATGCATCTGTTATAAGTGCTTTTAAAATAAAATTCACCAACAATATTTTTAATGCTTCTGTGAGAAAGGTGAACTGAAAAATATATGAACTGATCTTCATCTGCATACTTCTAAAATTCCTTGTTCAGTTATCGACATCAATACAAAATTCCCTATCAGAATAAACTAAAGCTGACATGTGAAATTATTTCATTGTCCTTTCTCAATAAAACATGAAAAAATAAAAGATGCTTTTTGATAAGAGAGGAAAAAGAATAATTTCAGATTACTTAAGACATTTTGTAACAGTACTGACCTTCAAGCACAGTGTAAGAAAGAACATTTTACATGTGTGAGCATTTTATCTCACGTATAAACTAAATATCAGTGCAGTGTAAATGTCCAACACATTTAAAGCCTTCAGTGTCTGGAATATATTCAGCACAGACTTCACCTAAGGAATGGCCTTTGATGCAGTTACAAGTCTGTTAATCAACTTCCTTAAGGAAATGTATAGATCCAGGGAAAAAATGTTTTTCAGAAACCAGTGGGTTAAATAACAGTTTTAAATCTAACTGTAAAATAATTTAAGCTGATCAAGTTTGGTGCCTAAATAGAAAAATGCAGTTAGACTGTGTTCAAACTGGTAGCAGCAACAACAGCATGCAGTGTCCTTCCTAAGATAGTCTGCCTTATCTTTTATTTTCCCAAGAACAATTTTTTGTTTAAACAGACATAAGCATCATTACTTAGAATGTCATTTAACTGCATTAGAAGAATGTCTTGCCTGAAACGGCTCACCATTTAAAACCTAGCATCATGACATAAGCAAGAGCAAGATATACAACATTACTCACTTCAGTAGTATTGCTAAGGTTACCTGAGATAAGTTACACACCTACTGAAGTGTTAGGGGGATCGAGGCCCAAATTAATTCGTAATGCAACAAATGAATGGAGCAAGCAAACAGTAACAGAAGGGAAATTGAGGATTTTTGTGGATTCACAGAGTTTAAGTCCTCCTACGTACACAAATAAGCAATTAAGAAGATTAAATACATTGATTCGTAAAGCCTACTAACTGTTTAAAAGTAGGGAAAAAGAGTCACATGGAATGATAGGGAAAGCAAGTACAGTTAATAAAAACTGATTTTCAATTTAGCCATTAAAAATAATTGTTCAAGACTTGCTGTGGTGAAAGCTCTGCAAAACTTAACGCAAGCTCCACAGTCTGTAACAAGTACACTGGATAACACAATGTGCAAATGACATTTAAATATCAGTCTTACCAAGCTTATTAATCAGATAAAAAATAGCTTGAGGCACTTGGACAACATAGGATGTGCTACTGATTAAAAAAGATATTCAAGAACAGCTTGACCCCCCCTCAAAGGGAATATTCACATAGGGCTGACCTTTGTTTGCCTCGAAGGTTAATATTTGTCAGCTCCCATATAGTTTGGCAGAGAGAGATGCTCCTCTGGAGTAGGATTCAGAGCTGGAACCAGATTTAAGCTCCACTAGAGGAAAACTTAGTTCCTTTCTTTCTTTTCCTCCCTCCACTTAAAATAGAGAGTTTAAGAACTGAAGCTCGGTAGGCTGAAATTCACTGTCGTGCGCATTTCCTCAGCTCTTACATATGCTTCATGTGGTAGTTCAAGACTTAAGGCAGATGTGTATTGTTATCTCATTTTATAGATAAGGGAAACTAAGAAGTCTAGGAGAAACCCAGCAGTAGGAGAGAAAGTAGGTCTTTCAAAATCCAGGGTAGTTCCTCTGCCTGCTGAGCTACAATGCTTTTTTGAATTTAGTTATGCTAAATAAAACCATCTCTAGTCTAAGATACCATTAGGCCAGAAACAGTGATTTTAAAAAATGACCAAGAACTACATTCCTTGGAAGAACAATAAGATGCACACAATAATGGGAAGAAAAAAAATGAATAAGACTTGATGCAGTATTTCTAACATATTAAAATCCTGCAGGGGAAAAAACTCATAATGCAAACATTCACATTTCCAGTTTCTTCCCATGTTTTGTTTTGTTCTGAAAAAGCTGCGAGGCTTAAGCCCCACAGCTGGTACCACAGAAAGTCAAAATAACGAAAAACTCCATACCTCAACTACATAGCCCAGATCTCGTACATAATCTCGTTCTGTTTCCACTAATTCCTGTAAGACATAGCTACAACGGAAAGAAAATGGTGAACATATTTCATTAAAAATGAAACAGATTCTTAACAAGGAACAATGCTACACAACATTTTATACATTTGCAGTCACATATGTTTGGAGTTGAGAAGGAAGAATTAACGAAAATCCTTTCCAAGCAAGATGTTTCTTTAACTTTGGAACCAGCGCACTCTCGATTCTGTTTATCAAAAGTCAGATGTTTTCCTACATTTGTCATTAAAATTAAACATTCAGCTATTGTTTAAAATAAAATGTTGTTATGTCTCTGGTCAGAAAAAAAAAAACAAAAAGAAACAAAAAAAACCACCCCAGGAGACACTGAAGTTTATGAACTGAGAGTTATTTCTTCCCAGAGATTTAAATACTTCTTGAAACCAGGCATGTTTTTGTTCTACCATGGTAACAGTTCACTACTACATACAGAAATTAGGAGTCCATGGGGGAATGGTGCGGGGGAACAGGACAAGAGGGAAGATCAGTTTTCTGAAGCCTAATAGCCCTTTGAATATTTAAAAATCAGCATCTTTCTCCTAATAGCTGAGACTGACACATGATAAAAGTCAAACACAGATATGGTTGAAATTAAAAGTCACAAGAAATTGAAATTGCAGCTAGTATTTGAGAAAATTTTTTTTTGCATAAGGTGACTGCATGCTTGACACCTAACATAATCCTCCCCTCCCTTCCAGACTAACAGTTTCTGCTGCCAGTTCAAAACAGACAGTTTCTAACATTCCATTTATCTTTTCAAAATGTAATCAAAAAACAGAGTGAAAACGTGGTCTTACTGTCGTCTTTTTAAGGAGCTGGATTTCCTTTCTTCCATCTCATCTATGGGTGATGAGGAGGAGAGAAGGGAGTTGTCTGAAGGGTTGAAGGATGGACTGCTGCTGTCACCTTGATCTACCAACAAGGAACTTGGACGGTCCTCAAGGGCCTGAGAAGGTATTTGAGAAAGACAGCAATAATGGCTCATTCCCCCTTTTTTCACAAGACACACATAAGTACAGCTGTATATGGGAACCTATAGGAGGTCAATTACTGCAGTTTGGCAAGGGAGGTCTCAAGCTTCCACAAAACCAACCAACAACATCTTGACTATTCAGGATAGATAACCTTTAAAACAGCATATTTAAAATAGGCCAGTCCATCCTTTATAGGAAAAGAAGAGAGTTCAGTGGTTTGAGCAGCAAGGGCTGAACGTCAGAGTATCCTGACCAGGATTTCAGTACTTCTGTGATGGAAGCTACAACTCTGTATGTCATTGTCATACTTCAGTCCTTTTGTAAGCAAGTTACTTTTGATAATAAATAGGACATCTTTAAAGGGGATTCTTCGGATGTTACATTTTTATCACAACAAAAGTGACATTCTTCGTCAGACACTGTCATATTAACTAGACAAAATACTGATTTGGTGAAGAAAATAATGGACTTTTACACTGCCAGTGTTGCTTTTGAGCTTCATGACAGTTCAGATCCTCGGAAAGAGTCCCCATGCCTTTTGCTAGATAGATTATCTCCCTCTACTATCTTGCCATCCTGAGTACAGACTCTGCAGTCTTCTGCTTGTCAAATGGGTGGAGCAGCCATGAGAAAAAGAATATGAAGAAGCTTCTATGATGTTTTTATTGGGCCTCTTCAATTCAAAACCATAGTCTTGGATCAAGCTACAGTTATGTATCACATTTACCTCACCAGGGCGGGGTTCAGCTGTATTTTTTTTTCTCTCCCCACAAAAAGTGAAAACCCAATTATGATATGACACAAAGAGATGGCCTGAAAACCAGGAGAATCTGACCTTTGGCTAGAAGTGTGAAATGAGAACTTGCCCACCAGGGACTATATACAGGAATCATTGAGTTAAATCCACTGCTAGGCTGCCTGAAAGACATGTGGACTATCAAACTTCACATTTAGAAAAGGCTGCTTTGAATTTTTCTTTTGACGACTTCTTGCCCGCTCTTCTGGTGCAATGGAAATAAAAAGCAAAGTTAACACTCCACAAGAATGCAAAAATTATTTCATGTAGCAATACAAGTCAAGTGTATTCTTTGGAATGGGAAAATATGAAATGGGAATCCAAATTTCTCATTTGAAAATTCAAAGTTGCTTTAATCAAGAAAGGGCTTGGTAAACATCAGCCTCTGGTAACATGGGGTTGCCATGTTGCAACTCACTGTAGAGTTTTCACAGTGGCACTGCACACTTATTACTAAGCCCAGCATGGTCTATGTTGCAAAAGGCAGACTGTAAAAGTATTGAGGGAAGGAGGGACTTCACGGAATTATCCGTACACCCTATTCTTTGTCAGTGAGCATCTTCAGGAACATATAAGCTTTCAAACACAGAAACTTTAAAAAGGAGACACAAGCCACTCCTACTTAATTTGTTAGCAAACACTGCAAAGCAAGGAAAGAGTAGCTAACATACAAAATGATCCTTTCCTACTTTTTTAGATATTTCTCCCTTGTCATGTTGCCTATAGAACAGCTAGATAATCCTCAGGCAAAGACATTCACGCCATCTATTTTACCGCTAAAGTCTGCAAGATTTACTGTAAATTTAGTTTCAGGGTTTCTTCTAACAAAGGTCTATCACGCAAATCAGAGTAACCCTGGCACTTAGCATTCATGGTACTAATAGTACACAGATACATCTTTTTCCCCTTCTTCCCTGCCGTATTTATTATTTTTCCCCTCCCTGCATAGCCATCTATTCTGTAAGCACTTTCGCAAAAGTGTATGTGCAAAGTGACCTGCATGCAAAACCAGAAGATGACTTTTGAAACAGGACATCAASTTTTACAAGTCAAAGGTATATGCTCAGGACAGGCACGGGGCTAGTTGTTGAATAGCAAGTTGGGACTTCAAGACTCAACTTCATTAACACGTGAATCTGCCAGTCAGCCTCACCATTTTACTTTTGACAAGCTCTTCAATCGCACTGACTAGTTCTGCAGCACTGGGTGTCTCGGAGCTGGTCGGCCGCACCAGTAATCGAGAAGATGTCTGCACAGGGACATAAAGGGAGGAGAATCCTGGAGTTAGCTTGGCACTTGTCCAAGGATTGAGAGCCCTCCTTCATTTCTCTGTCAGGCAATAATTGTCACTTTAATGTAATACTAAGATCATCCCCCATCCAGCTTACGCAAGTTGATTTGGAAATTTTAGGTAACCCCCGCAAAAGTTATATGTTGAAAGATCTTCTTGACTTCTGTTATAACTACTGGCATAAAAAAAATAAAATCCTGTTTCTACATGGATTAGAAGTCGAGAAAATATCCATTAACTTGCTGATTACTATAAAACCTGACAAATAGCTATAAAAATTGCCTGAGCTGACTGGATGGACAGCAAACTTTTTTTTTTTTTTTTTTTTTTTGCTGGTTAAACAAAGCAACAACTGCAGAAAAATAAATGGGAACCAAGATGCTTAAAATACAGTAGGAAACATCAATTAAGCTACAAACAAAAAAACCACACACACACGAGTAACTTAGGGGCATCTACTCTTCTAAAGCAGCTGGACTACACTGCCCAGATTCAGAAGGGAAATCGAGCTCACCATTCCTTGTGCCATCCATTTTCCCCAATGGTATGTGTAGAGTACAGAAGGTCTCTGGCCTCACAAGCTATAAAATGCCATTTTATAGATACAACTGAAGGTAAAAGGTCTCACAGTAAAGGATCCTGGGAGAGGGCCATTCAATTCAGTCTCAGTAATTTGCAAACACAGGGTGGTTTGCACGTTACATTTATCATTAAATAACTGGAAAGTGGAAATGGGGTGTAATATGAGCCCTACTTCATATTACAAGCAGCACAGCGAACATCAAGTAGCGCAGGGTAGGCTGTCCTGCAAACGTTTCCAAACGTTTGGACAAAGAAATGGCACGTACAATGACTTAACACAGGAGATTCTGCTCAAATCAAGGATGGGTGTTGCAAGGCTCCCCATGATTCAATTAAAAAACAAAACAAAACAAAACTACACAGGTTTCAGGTAGTTTGCCTTGTATTTGCCTTATTCAGAAAGGAAAATAGGGGCTGAGTAAGCAGAGGAAATACAGAAACTTAAATGGAAAGATAGGGGAACTGAGCCAAAGCAGAGACAGAACACAAGTCAACATAATGCTGTGTCAGAGTTAACAAAAAGAGAGAACAAAAAACCAAAACTAATTAGTTTCATATTAATATAACTGATTTTGAAACTTTAATACTGCTTATCCAAAAAATAAACGCAAACAACTTGTAAACTGCCATCAAATGCAAATCCATGAAGTGCACAATGATTCTACTGAACAGAGGAATGCATACTGTGCAGGTGAGCTCTTATGGGAGAAAACGGTCATGTTATTTAGTGATATTTGACAAATCAACATGGCCTAGCACATGATGTTTGCATGCACACAAAAAACTGAGCAATCCCACAGCTCATGTGTCTTTTAGGCAACCTTATGCTCCTGATTTGGATGTGAAAACCCAGTTTTTGAAAACCATGCCTGTACGCAGGTTTTTACTTTGGATGTAGAGCTGAATTCAGCCTTACAGAACACAGGCAGGGCTGCAATCTGATTCTGGTCAAGGTCCCTCCTCTCAGTTATTGCTCCATGAGAGTATATGGAGTGTGACAGTTGGTGGAGCTTCAGAACTGCTTTGTTTCCAGCTCAGGTAGGTATAGCGTATATTATACCATAAAGATGGTGAGGCCAGGCTGTGGAGGAAACCTGCCTGTTGACCCTCTTCTGGATGATATGCTCCAGGAGCAGAATACAGCCTCTCTCCAGAAAACAAGGAGAGGAGGAGGGAGTACTGGAGTGTGCGCAGGTGTGAGGAGCTGCTCAAGCCCACAGGGGTTGGTCAGGGAGGAAAGAGCCAGCAGTGGGGAGTTTCCAGTGTGAGCGTAGCCCAGAAGGCCTGAGGAGAAAGCAAGTCTTGCAGCAAGGCACAGCCCTGAAGCCAAGCCACTGAGGTCATGGAAAGGAGGAGACGTTCCTGGGGAGCCAGAGGAACCGAACAGCCCAAGAAACCACCAAGCACGGCAGGAATGTGAAGGAGGACTCCACCCAGAAGGCAGACAAGAGGGGATTTGTCCCCAAGCCTTTTATTAATGAGTAACTCCATCCATAGAGCTAGCTGAGTTCTGCTAGGTGAAACTCAGCTCTGGCTTTTGGCTTTGCATTCCCATAAAACATTCGCTTTAGGTACTGGAAACTGGTGGTGTCTCTTGATGTGTGGGCTTCAAGAAAGCCCAGGCAAACTCCCAGGCTGCCACACGACGGAACCTTTCTGCCTCCTACCACACAGTAGGACAGACATCACACCAAAGCAATGGACCTCAGAAGAACCACGATTTACATATTTTGAAAAACCATGGTACAGTATTAACTATACCAAATTTTAACTAACTTCTTTGAAGTCTTCTCTACAATGAAGTTTAAGCTACTTTAAAAATTGCCCCATCATGTTTTTACTGGAGTGGGCACACATTAACCTTTCAAGAAGTGAAATTAAAACCTACTGGGTGTTGAAAGCTACTCAAAGGCTCTTACTGAGTGGTCTTAAGGATCTGACTTTGCCCTAGAAATGCAAAAGTGAGTGGACACTGACTTATAAGCATAGTCCTTCACGTGACTGTTCTTGCTGTGTGAAAAGAACTATATAAGCAAAAGCAATTTTCACCTGGAGAATTTTTTATAAGGCTTTCTATCAGCTTTTAATACCACTGAAGGGATATGCAAATATGGCAGCTTAGCAATAGAAACTTTAACATGTTTTCACCAACGTTAGTTGTACTCTCTTTCTAAACCTCCAAACAAGATTATTATTTTCTAGCAATGAAATAGTCTCTCAATTCTGAAGCTAGACAAGATTTTAAAATGTCTTTTTTTCTTGTTTTGTTTCAGAAATATTTCCCAATATATTAGTCCACGAACTCACGCATTATACATTTCCAATTCAGAAAACATGTAGGAAATAAATACACAGAGCATGGAAGCCAGACGTTTTGATCCTACAAGTGACAGTTTCAGGGATGATTGAGATCCCCACCAAAAGACAGTGGGATAAAGGGAAAAAAAAAACCCAAACCTGTCAACAAGATAAGCCAAAGCTGTCAAAAACATCTGCCTCACTCAAAACAGCAAGTAACCACCCACAAAATTCACTAACAATGAGTTCACGCTATAGATTACAATGGTTGAAAATTTTAAGGAGCAAAACGGGGAGAAAATAAGAATGTATCTGCTGTAGAACTCCAGACTGTTTCCATTCTAAAATCCTCCATTTCTAGGCTTGATACTTGTCCTTAAACATTTGACTATGTTGAAAATTGAATAAAACTCTCTCAATGTATGAATGTCAAAGTTTATATGTAAATAAGGTCTCCTTCACACAGTTACTACCTATATCCAGAATTTAATTGCTGTTTGGAAATTTTTACCCTCAGTTTTAACGTGGCTTTATTTGTAAAGAATAGTTGGACTATCTCTATTTGGATATTAACCTCTCAGTACACTTGTATAGTCAAGGTAGTTTTGACCTTAGAGTCAATGTGAACAACTCTTTCTGCTCATGTATGTACGCAGACTTTTTTTTTCTCCCCAGAACTGAGTTTAGCAAAAATAGAAAGGTATGGTGAATAGTCTATGATCTAAAAAGGTCTCCAATGAACAACAGGTAATTTCTCCAGATAGACTTTCCTTGCATATAATACTTTAACCTAAATGCCCAAAGGTATGATTGTAAAACAAAAGTTCAAACACTAAATATGGCACCTGTTAAACAGATGTAAAATAGGCCTGCACACACACAAAGCTGCCCATTTCTACCTTTAAAGTATTTGTATACAAATTTCTGCACTTGTACATTTAGAATAGAGATGCATTTAATTCACAATCTTTCCACAGCAAATTTTTTTCAAGTTGTCTAAAGTAGCACAGTTATTACTTCTGTCTATCATAAAGGTATAATACCTACATTACAGAGACTTCTGGAAACAAAAGAAAGATTTGGGCGAAGAGAGGTTATTTCAACATGAGAACCCTTCCCTGCTTTCCTTCCTACCTTGTCATCCTGTGAGTCTGGTTGGAGAAGACTGTGCTGCTGAATTGCCATGGGAGGTGGCAGCGGTACAGCGTCCGCTCCCTCTTCACCTTCTTCCTCTCCACAGCTCTGCATGCCTGAAGATGATGACTTGGAGAGAGTGCCACTGCTCAGCCCCTCATTCCGACCTCTCTGCAAATAAGAGCAAAACATTCAAGCTTTGTAACCTCCTCAACAGTGCGAAGCTAGTTAACTAGAAGGTTGTCTTAAACAAGTCTGTTCTGCAGATTCATCTTTTTGCTGACAAGTCGAGATGATCCTGCACAGTTCAACTTCTCAACTGACGAAAAAGCAGATGCCAAAGATGACTTCCTTTTTTTCCAGTGTTTGGTAAAAGCAGATGGATTGAGATACTGAGAACCAGGCATTCAGTTTGAAATTTACTCCAGGGAAGTGTTACCAAAGCAGTGCTTGCATGCCAAGTTCAGCTCAGTAAAATACGAGCTGTATTCTTCTCACTTAGAAACGCAAGAACGTTGTATCTGAAATATCAGCCCTCCTAATAAAATGTTTGAAGACTATAAAAAACTATTACAACATGAAGGATTTTGAAAATCATCCTTTCTGAATTCCCCCTCTCCACCCTTTAAAGTAGTGCAAGCAGACCGCTTGTATTATTAAAGTTGTGTTGAAAGGCAGCTCTACCAACTATACAAGTAACTATGATTTCCATTACCCATAGCTTAATGCAACTGACCTTAAAGGATAATCTTACTATCTTTAAAGGAATAAATGGTCCTTGTTTTTTCCTCGCTTTAAGGCAGAAGCCTTAGCTTCTTCCTTACTCTCAGAACTGCAGAATAATGGTTACCTCCCAAACAATGCTGCAGCTGCACCATGCAGTTGGGTTGCTTTGTACGGCCTGACATTCAAGGACAGAGGCTAATGTTCTTTCCCAAACCATATCTCCCACTTCACCATGCTGCCAAGCCTCTGGTCTTTTCTCTTCCTACTTACAAAGTATAACTTCACTGTTTCCAAGCTTGCAGCAAAACATGCCAGGAGCAAGAAAAAAAGTAAAAAAAGTTTATTGGGCATCTGAGACCAGTTTGCTATACAGCAACCATCAAAACTGCTAGCCAGATTCAGGTCAAGTAAAAAGGAATGATGGTGTGGTGTTCAAGTGATTGCACCCTTGGAAGCAGGAGGATGCCGTTCATTTCAACCTGAGCTATAGGTTCATAACAGGAAAGAGTTTGGCTTGATCTGTGCCTAACTGGATGCAGACTCTGCTCATATATGACTTCCAGACTTAGGGGGACATGCGCATTTATGGGAGGAGGAGAAATCTTCAGTAGATGTCCGTGGTGGCAAATCTGTACTAGTTCACCATTTCCTCCCCTCTAATGAAAACTGACGTTTATTATTTAACTGATGGTAACTACCCTTTGATTTGGAGGACCAATAATTTTTCTGTGCTCTAACTCTTGCTCAAGGCATAAATACAGCTTTAAGCAGTTAAGAAGCTCTCCCTGTATCCTCCCAGATCTATCAGCAAGAGAAGAAAGGGAAATACAAAATGATCTGATTATTCCCAAAACATGAACCACTTTTATTCACAGGGCTGCTTCTTTTCAGTGGAATAAAAAAGCCAAGCCAAAGAACAGCTTTTTCCTCTCCCACTTCTGTTCTTAAACTAGAGTTCCTTCTCCACTGAACTTTACTAAAGCTCTCAGTACTGAAGAGCACATACTATGCCTGGCAGAGGATTTAAGCAGGGAACAGCAGTCATCAAGCATGAGTAATATGTGTCATATGCCACTTAGTCCCATCTGCTGCAGAGTCAACTGAGGAGACAGCTTTTACTTGACCACATTTAGCTGTGGCAAAGACACAAAAACAAGTCTTTTGTTATATTTGTTATCCAAAAGATATAACCTGAAAACACATCCCCAGGAACATACCACAAGGAAGTTATCCTGAACACTTACCTCTTCAATAGTTTCATCTTGTGGGGTTGCTGCACTATCATCGGAGTCCTTCTGAGAGCCTGCATCCGCACTTTTGCGAACCTCTCTGCTCTTCTTATGCTTATGGGCCAGTTTTTTGACATGCCCATCTGCTTTTCCACTGCTAAGACGCCTCACGGGACTGGTAAGCCATTTTCTCAAAGTGTTGCCAGGACGCTTGGGGCCCGGGGAGCTCTGTGCACCTATCATGTGGGGCTGAAGTGATGTTACTGAAGCCGGAGGACTGGCATCATTACTGGAGACTGAAAGGGAGTCTGAGAAAAGAACAAGGTGAACATTTTAAAGGGGAAATACTGATAAGTAAAAAAGCAAGGCAAAGAACACGCATAGTAATAATCCATTTGTGTAACCACTCCCCCCACCCGTTTGTCCCAGGGAAAGTCCAAAAGGCGTTACTGCCTCCTGCAAGGCAAAGACAGATGTAATCTGCTGATTGGTAACATAGCGTTAAGCACTGTAGATCACATCACTGCTTATCGAAACTAGTAGCGTATGCCTGCCAACTATTTATGCCACTTGAAACTATATGGAAAATATGGGGGAACTATAAGCCATGTTAGAAGTCTGCACTAATCTCCCGAAGATGACCTGCAATTTACTATGTTCAATACAAGACACAACTGGGGCACTTTTATGGACGCTAACAGAATATTATTTTAAAGACTCGAGAAATGCCCAAATTACTTAGAAGTACCTTGGCCTTCAACACCACCACAACTATCAGTGCTTCATACTGTAAGTGGCCACCCACACACAAGCACAGTTGATAGGCTTACAGTAGTCAAGCATTCAAGCAAAGGGGGCAGGAGACCTGCATGGATGAATGAGGAGCTCCTGGCAAAACTCAAACAGAAGAAGGAAGTGTATAAAAGGTGCAAGCAGGGACAGGTCACCTGGGAGAAATCTAGGGTTGTTGTCTGAGTAGGCAGGGATGGGGCCAAGAAGGCCAAGGCCCATTTGGAGTTTAACCAGGCAAGAGATGTCAAGGACAACAAGAAGGGCTTCTTTAAATACATCGGGAACAAAAGGAGAACTAGGGAAAATGTGGGCCCACTGCTGAAAGGGGCAGGGTCCCTGGTGACAAAGGATACAGAAAAGGTAGAGATACTGAAAGCCTGCAGTATGCCTCAGTCTTTACCAGTAAGACCAACCCTTCAGGAATCCCAGGTCCTGGAGACCAGGGAGAAAGTCTGGAGAAAGGAAGACGTTCCCTTGGTGGAGAAGGATCGGGCTAGGGATCACTTAAGTAAACTGGACATACACAAGCCCATTGGCCCTGATGGGATACACCCACRAGTGCTGAGGGAGCTGGCCAAAGCCATTGCAGGGTCACTCAATCATCTTGGAAAGGTCATGGTGATCAGGAGAGGTGCCTGTGGACTGCAAGAAAGCAAATGTCACTCCAGTCTTCAGAAAGGGCAAGAAGGAGGAGCCAGGGCCAGTCAGCCTCACCTCGATCCCTGGAAAGGTGATAGAACAGCTCATACTGGACACCTCTCCAAGCACATGAAGGATAAGAAAGCGGTCACAGAATCACAGAATTGCTGAGGTTGGAAGGGACCTCTGGAGATCATCTAGTCCAACCCCCCTGCTCAAGCAGGGTCACCTAGAGCACATTGCAYGGGACTGCATCCAGGCGCGTTTTGAATATCTCCAGAGAAGGAGACTCCACAACCTCTCGGGGCAACCTGTTCCAGTGCTCTGTCACCCTCACAGTGAAAAAGTTTTTCCTCGTGTTCAGATGGAATTGTCTGTGTTTCAGTTTGTGCCCATTGCCTCGCGTCCTGTCGCTCGGCACCACTGAAAAGAGTCTGGTCCCATCCTCTCGACACCCTCCCTTCAGATACTTGTACACGTTGATAAGATCTCCTCTCAGCCTTCTCTTCTCCAAGCTAAGATCAGGAGTAGTAAGCATGGACTCACATGGGAAACTCAGGCTTAACCAACCTGAGAGCCTTCTCAAGAATGACTGGGCAGGGTAGATGAGGGGAGAGCAGTGGATGTGGTCTACCTTGACTTCAGTAAGGATTTTGACACCGTCTCCTATAGAATCCTCGGAGGAAAGCTGAGGAAGTACGGGCTAGAGGAGCAGACAGTGAGGTGGATTGAGAGCTGGCTGAATGGCAGAGCTCGGAGAGTTGTGATCAGTGGCGCAGAGTCTAGTTGGAAGCCTGTAGCTAGTGATGTCCCCCAGGGGTCAGTCCTGGGTCCAGTCTTGTTCAACTTCTTCATCAATGACCTGGATGAAGGGACAGAGTGCACCCTCAGCAAGTTTGCTGACAATACAAAACTGGGAGGAGTGGCTGATACACCAGAGGGCTGTGCTGCCATTCAGAGAGACCTGGACAGGCTGGAGAGGTGGGCGGAGAGGAACCTCCTGAAGTTCAACAAAGRCAAGKGCAGGGTCCTGCACCTRGGRAGGARTAACCCCAKGCACCAGTACAGGTTGGGGGCTGATCTGCTGGAGAACAGCTCTGCAGAGAAGGACCTGGGAGTGCTGGTGGACAAGAAGTTGACCATGAGCCAGCAATGTGCCCTTGTGGCCAAGAAGGCCAATGGTCTCCTGTGATGCATTAGGAAGAACATTGCCAGCAGGTCAAGAGAGGTGATCCTCCCCCTCTACTCAGGCCTGGTGAGGCCACACCTGCAGTGCTGCGTCCAGGTCTGGGCTCCCCAGTATAAGAGAGATATGAAGCTACTGAAAGGAGTCCAGCAGAGGGTCACTAAGATGAAGGGACTGGAGCATCTCCCCTATTAGGAAAGGCTGAGAGCGTTCAGGTTGTTCAGCCTAGAGAAGAGAAGAGAAAACTGAGGGAGGATCTTAACAATGCTTTTAAATATCTGAAGGGAGAGTGTCAAGAGGACGGGGCCAGACTCTTTTCAGTGGTGCCCAGTGACAGGATGAGAGGCAACRGGCACAAACTGAGACACAGGCAGTTCTGGCTGAACATGAGGAAAAACTTATTTACTGTGAGGGTGACTGAGCACTGGAACAGGTTACCCAGAGAGCTTGTAGAATCTCCATCCTTGGAGACGGTCAAAAACTTTCAGGACAGGATCCTGGGCAACATGCTTTAGGTGACCCTGCTTGAGCAAGGGGGTTGGACTAGATGATCTTTAAAGGACCTTTCCAGCCTCAACTGTTCTGTAATTCATTAGGTGGCTGTGCATACCTCCTGACCCAAATATATATTCATATTTAGCATTGTTGCCACTCATTTGGTAGTGGAGTATAAATTCAATATGTCATTTAACTATACAGAAAAACATGCCTGTTTAATCTTTTAATGTGTACTGGCTTGAGCATGGACATGAAGAGCCAAAAATTTAGCCTCAATGAGATGAGTAAAATTTTGCAAATCCCAAGAGTATTAGAAACACTGTAATTAATTTCATTATTTATTTCCCCCATCCTAGGGAAAGGAGGAAGAAGAATCAAGAGAACTGTTAAATATGTTTCTTTTGCTTTATTTTTCTGAAAGCTCTTTTAAAAAAAGCTATTTAAAAGCCCATTTGCTCAAATCTCAGGATCAGCAGTATTTCTTTGCATGATAGTGCCTGAAATTCTGTAGTCAAACAAAGGATATATTTTTCCCAAGCCATAGTTACATGTGCATGACGTCAATATTACTTTCCCACCGAAGCTCCAGTCACTTAGATAGTAAGCTTATGATAAACACCCATGGGGTGAG
The DNA here is from genome assembly GCF_003343035.1 of Apteryx rowi. Lineage (NCBI taxonomy): Eukaryota > Metazoa > Chordata > Aves > Apterygiformes > Apterygidae > Apteryx > Apteryx rowi. The sequence continues at coordinate 187,792 of NW_020450726.1, forward strand.
CTATTGCTAGACTATATATTTTTTCCCCAATCCAACGCAGTGCTTTTTCCCCCAACAATACTCTTTTCCTAAAAACATACTATTTTTAGGCACATTTGCTTAACACCACTCCTATGAATATTATCTACCATTAGTGTTTTTAAAAGGCCCTGCTAGGTTGTCAAGTATACTTTTTTTCCTGTGTTTGCACTATTGTAGATAGATCAGTTTATATAAGGAAGACATAAATAATGTTTTGTTGAATCTTTCTGCTGCTGGGAATTAAATGCAGCATTTGCATTCCTCCTTGAAGTTTGACACAGATGGGCAGGTCAGCTCTTCAGGCAGCTTCTCCATAAGAGACATATTGCCAATCTAACCAGACAGAGTTTAAATTTTGTAGGATAATGTGGTCATGATCTTGTAGCAATAGATTTCACTGCAGATGCCCAAGTGCCTTGGATCTACACAGAAGTATGTGAGGCTGCACTGCTTCCACAGAGCACTAAGTGCAAATTACGGCTTAGAAGCCACAACTGAGGTGGCAAAAGGGACATGGAACAGGAAGGTAATAAGACTTTTCATTTTTCCTTCAAGTTGTTCAAGAGGCTTATCTCAAAGAATGCAAACTATTGAGGAAAAAAAGGAATAGAAATACTAGCATCCTTTCCTTGGAATACAGATTTGTGACCTATCAGGCTGTACATCAACTTTTTTCTTTGTTTTAATAAAACCCAAACCACCTCCATTAGCAGGCATATGACCATTAAAATACTTTGGCTCTGATGCTAAAATCTCCTGTATGTTACATTGTGTGAACACATACATAGCAGTAACTGCTATTAACCAACACTTTCATCATGCTTCCATAAAATAAAAGAATAAGATAAACTTCATGACAAAGCACGCCTTCAGTCCAACAAGCTAGCCGCTAACACTTTGAAGCAAGTCACCCTCAATCAGGATGCATCTGTAAAATTATTTTCTAGCCACTGCTTCAATTGTGCTGCACACGTCTAAGCTGACTTTCTGTGATGCCGTTAACTTGGTTTCAAGGCCTTAAGTAATACCTAATATAAAAAAGCACCTGCATAATTACACCACTCAGCTTTGTCTCCAAATCCTGGGCTACTGGTGCTCCAGAACTACCACACTTCTCTTGGTCAGGCAGGAAACATAAGGAAGCAATTAATTATCTACAACAATAGTTTCCAACTTGTCATCTGAGGACCCCTCCAGTCCCATGGATTACTTCTTAAGGCTCCTTAGTACATACGTAAGAAAAGCAAGCCTACTAGCCATCAGCATTCACATCACAACAGCTTTTTTTTTTTTTTTTTTTTTTTTTAATACAGTGGTCTGCTCATTAAAAAAAAAAAATCGAAACAAAATACTTCCCAACCATCTTCAATCCCTCCCTAGGGATCCAAACAATCTCCTATTAAACCTTTGTAAGAAGTTAGCTTGACTGCCCTTTTACCCAACTCAGATTTACCTTTACTGTATCATGCATCTTTTAATTTTTTATTTCAAAAATCAAAGCAAACATCAATATATGGGTATTTCAATATATATTTTTCTGCTACTCCACTAATGGAAGACAGAAGAACAGAAAGCAGTGCTGGTGTTCTTGCAAATAAGTTTCTTYAAGCACAAACTAAATGCTTTCTTTTAAAGACTCCCAAGCTAGACAATGTTATCATTGCTCAGCCAAGTTTATCTTTTGTTTGTACGTATTTTTCAAGTCCTAGTGACAGTCCATACAAACTCCTTCTACAAATAAAATAGAGCACTTTTTCTTGTTTATAAAAGAAATGCAATTATTAAGCCTTCACACTGAAGTTCCCTATGTATTAACCATTCCATACTTTTCTATCCRTTGCATTTTTTCCTCTACAGTTACTCCTTCCTAAATAAGAAAAACAGCAGTCTGTGGTAACTTGTTGCATAAGATTTATTTTTAAATAAGCCGGCTTGTCCCTAACCATCTAAAATGCCTATAGTTAATAAAAACTTTTCCTTTTTTTTAGTCCAAACTGTGGTCCACCTCCTCAGATTCTCCCCCATCCTTTCAACAGCCAACACTTTTATTGGCTACTCATTCTCTTGTAAAACCAAGCAACCCGAGCAGAGCCCTGAAACTGTGGGAGAACAGTACTATTGCCCAACCACACTTTTGCTGTGCCTCTCTTACTCCTCAACCAAGCCAGGCAACAGCCTGTGGGCAGGGGGAGGGAAGAGAGCCGGAAGAAACGCATACACTTTATTGCAAGTGAAGAGGATCTAAGAGAAAAAACAACATTAGCCAGACACGTTTCACAGCACATACTTCAGTCATACCCTCCTACACAGCATTAGTTTTCATATTGTGTGCAGTTGGTAATTGCATCTCATCTTCTTGCCTGCACGATTTAATGTGAAGTACTTCTAAAGTTTTATTAAGTATTCAGGGAATCATAAAAGTGAACAAAGTGTAAGGAGTACACCAAAATGATAGCACTATTCCACTTTGCTGATGTTCTTTCTTACTTGGTTTCTTTTCAGYAGAAGAAAAAAAAAAGCAAAAGAATCAGTTCTTTCAACATGAAAGCACTGTGGGAGAAGGAAAAGCTTAAAGTCAATAAAAATACTGGATTGTCATATATGCATCAATTTCAATATTTTATTTTGTAACACAAAAAAGTAGCATTAGAAAAATAATCATCTATGTTAACCCAAATGAAATAATCAACCCACTGCTCTCTCCAGAGACCAGACCTGATTCCCCCTCCCCCTTTTGCATTTGCATAACACACCCCAACAATCTTATGGATCAATGTTAATACTCAGTACAAATATTCCACGGAAGTGTTTTTCTGTCGGGACGCTTTGCCATCCACAAGTCCGTTCTGACATCCCATCCCAGCTCACGAGAGCCCAGATTCTGCAATTCTTACTCCTACATGTTTACTTGGCAGATCACTTTTCCAAACCAAGGGTTAAAATAGTTGGGCACAGTCATGGAAAAATCTAGGTGCTCAGGCTCATACATTTGAGTAGATGCACTGCCAGACCCAAATGTTAGGTCACATCAATATCCAATACAGGCATTTTCAAGAGCACATGAAGACCTTTAACCTTCACCGTGAGAAAAGCCGCATAGGTGTGTCTTATTTCCCCCCTGGCCCATCACTATATACCATATTTTTCTACATAATTAGCGACACATACTCAGTTTGATTGATTACCCTGCTTGGGAATATTTACACTCAAGTTGGCCTCGTTTCCTTTATGACTACATAGCAAATTGTTTTTCTAGGGCTGCTCAAGAATATTTTATCACTAAAAAGACTAAGAGGAAAAAAGGAGTATTCAAAATTAAACCAAGAATAGCATGGACTTTAAAAACCAAACCAGATGGATTAAATTTGGGGTATGCTAACCCCAACTATGTTTCAAATACAGTAAACTTTCTAGTGAGTGTCAAATTCCCTTTTAGAAACAGATAAATGCAACAGATGGCCATTGTGGGGGCCAACGGGACAGGTCCCCAAATATGTAACAATCACTCATAGCTTCACCAATCCCAAAAGAAACCATCAAATTTAATAAAATCACTATCTACTGAAGCACAGTCACTCCTGCAGCTTTGTAATTCAATGACAAATTTAAAAAAACCTAACAATTGGGCTTTGTTTTATAATTCACAGCCACAATAAGAGAAGGCATTTAATTTCCACTTCTCTTGGGGTAAAACCACATATGTTACTCTGTTGGTGAGGTCAGAGAGTTCCCCAAGAGTCCATAAATATAGTTTGGAAGTTAAAGAACCAGGGCAGGCAGCATGGGTTCTGATCCCCTCAAACTAGCAGATAAAGTTACCTCCAATGAACAGACAAATGAACAGACAAATTCTTCAAACTTGAAGGGAAATGGGAACATTCATTCTACTCTCAGCTTTCCTAACACTAGAAACATGCACATCTGTGATTAATAAACCATTTTTTTCCCTAAAAAATAAATCAGCCATGTTGAGCTAGCTGATGACTTGAAAGACTCTGCTTTGTATTAACTATTTCCATATTGCAGTTTTGGGAGTTTTAGTATCTACCGGAGAGCAAGGGGCTACAAACCCCCCACTTACCTAGGGGATCAAATCGAGCCTACGTGATGCCTTCTCTGCACCATCTAAATGCTGCAAGCCCCAAAACAGAAAAATTTGCTCTCTCTGGACTACAAAACAGTCATGGGACATGGAATGAAGCAAGCCCTGACTGGCGGGTCCCCTCCACAGGCCTGCTGTCCCCTGGGGACTTTCAGGACCCAAGAGCCCACAAAACCCATCATACACAGCAATTACCCAGCTCATCAGGCAGATCTGTAGCAAGTAGCTTACAAATGTTTGGGGACCAGAGCCATCCACTGATTCAGAAAACAGGGGACACAATCTACGCTGATGTACTTCCTTGCTAGTTTAATGTATAAATGGGAAACAGCTACTGCTCAGTGATTTCCCAAGCCCATATCTAGCTACAGACAAACATGCCCCAACCTGAACCAAGCTAATGTTCCACCAGAAGAAGCAAAAATTGTTTACAAGATCTCATGACAGAAGCCCATAAAACCCCACCCGAGTATACGGTCATGATTTAGTTATTAGATGAGATGGAGAAAGCTTGAAGGAGAGAAGGCTTATTTTATTCAAGGAGAAACCCATGCATAGCTTCTGCCTCTGGCTAGCTTTTGGAGCAAGAGGCAATCAATCTGCCATGCCTGAAACCATGCAGAACTTTTGTACATGGCAAGAATTTTACTTCTCTCCTGCTGAGTATCCTCTTTAGATTACCCGCACTGAATATTTTTTGTAAACCAATACTGGAATACACATCAAAGGACATTAGATGTGTTTCAGCTTTAACAAGCCACCATAAAAGCAGCTACAATTTAAAGACAACGCAGCTCTATTTTTATTGGGCTCACAGATGTGGAATTTCCCCTGTGCTCTTTGGGAGGCATGAGTTTTGCTTATGATATAAAGATAGTGCAATGACTTTCAGGAAAACTATTAAAAAAAAATCACAAAATGTAGGAAAGTTATTATTCAATACATACAGAACATACTTCAATCGCATTCGTATTCTGAGTGGAAAAAACACACTCACTATTCATCTTTGCTCAGCAAGTCTTCCTTGCTTTTTATGTCAAGTTACGCACTATGTTGAAATATATTTTGTAACATTTTCAGTGTGTGTGTGGACAGATGAAAATAGTTCAATTCCTTAGCATATCTTCCCAGATTAACTATTTATCTGTATTAATTGCGACTGTTATGAATACCATTCCAGAGCACTTGGAGTTAAATGTATTCAATAACAAACAGTCTTCCAAGTCATCAAAAGCTGACTGTGTTAACATCAAATACACTGACACTCTAAGCTCGAGGCTAGATTCAGATTCTCTTAACGAGAATGAGACACAGAGCAGCCCCACAATATTGTCTGCAATTAATCCTGCCCTGAAAGAGAGGTTGTCATCTTCATAACTTCCAAAGGTCTTACCGAAATTGAGAAAAGTCACCCAATATACGTATTTGTAACAGAGGAGGAATGAAGAAAATCTCTGACCAAGTGAAAAAGGATCATAATATGCATGAGTTAGAAAATTACTGGCATATGCCTGAAGGGTTTAATACATTTTTATCTTACTACTGTTTCATGATTCTTACTTTTTTTTGGAATATCCTCTCCTGCGTTCCTACTCAGTTGAAAATTAAGGTCTTATCTTTGAACTGTAATAATTCCACATGCATCATTGCTTGCATACACAGAGAGCTACAAACATGTCACTGTTAGCTGTAAACTAAACACTAACAAAATTTAGATGCAAAAAATCCTCCTCTCATGATTGCTGGACAGTTTTGCATTCATGTTGCTTTTTTTTTTTAAGCAGGAAAAAGGTGTGATACTGTGCCAGTAAAAAAAACTTTCCCAAGTGAACAGAAGTATTTCTGTTTGCACTCCCTGGAATTCAGACCACAGGGATACAGAAACCCAAACCTCTATCTTGAATATTACTGCAAGGGCAAGGCAGCACTATAGAAGGGGACAGTGTACTTAGTGGAGCATTTCATTCTTTCCAGTAAGCTGTTATTCTCTTCTGAGAAGAAATATATTTCACACCACAAGTAGTAAGTATTAGAAGTTACACTGCTGAGATTCAGTTTTACAGTTTGTGAAAACCACAAGCTTTTAAAAGATTAATCTCAGCTTCCTCACATGTAGTTTACATATTAACAAGCAACGTCTTGATCTAACGTATCAATTCTTTTGGCCACCTGCTTGCTGAATCTGGGACAACTCCATCCACGTGCCTGGCAGGACATGTCAAGGACAAGACATCAGTTATAGTTTGGCAGTCAAGTCCTCATACTCTGCACTTAACTCCATCAAGTGCAACAAATAAGCCATCCTCTATTATCTCTCCAGAGATGAAAGCAAGCACTCATCATTTTACTATGATTATCTTGCCCTAGAAGTAATGCTAGGGTGCATTTCTACAAACCACAAATCGTACAGGGACTTGCAAGCTTTCATAGAACTAATGAACAGAAGCCCACATTATAAATTTCAGGCCAAGTTCTCTCCCTGCCATGCGCCATCTCCAGGGGATTTCTGCAGGCCAGCTTAGGCCACCAGTTAGGCGTTCTTGTGCATTTTGCCTGTGCTGCCAGATACGTGACATAATTTTACATCACTGTGAAGGAGAACACTTATCATACTCTATCTGTGGAGCTGCACCAGGTAAGATTTTCACTTAAAGCTTCATCAGTTATCCACCAAGTTTATTCTCTGGTTGGGGCTGACATATACACTGTACTGTAGAATATCAAGGTGACACTCTTCTTTCACTAAATAGTTGTGGTCCAGTGCAAGCAGAAAAAATTGCAAGTAAACAAAAAACAAAAACAAACCAAAACTGTTTTTCTATATCAGAAAGCAAGTTCCCCCACAGCATCAATGTAATTTTCCTGCTTCCTTTGAACACTGGCTTTTATATCCAATTTCTCACTGAGATGCTTCTCGAAGTCTCAACTATGCCACTCATTATCAAAGTGTGAGCATTTTGGAGCTTTACTGCACTTTACTGCAGAGTGACATATATTTTAAAAAGTCATATATATATATATATATATATTTTTTTTTTTTTTGCCAGATGTTCTGCATGGGCAATCTTTAACTACTTTTAGACAACCAAATTAGAAAAAGGTCAGACATAGGCATGCCCCATCCACTCCTTTCTCCAAAAGGAAGAAAGCACCAGGAGCTGAGACCCAGGAACTGCTCTGGTCTAAGCACAGCTTTATTGCCCCAAGCTCAGCCTAGTGCGGGACAGAGCTGCCCACAGACTCTTCCCTCGCTGGCTCCCCACTAGCACTGCTGTGTATCCATCCAGGATCCCAGCCCAGGGAGCTGGTAGGTGGCACATGACAGCCACTAAGCAGTGGAAGCATCAGCTTCCAATCGCTCCAAGTTATGACACTCGCAGGGGAGCTTGTGGGGAGCCGGGAGGCCTGAGCCAGCTGAGGAGGGAAGCAGGGAGGGCAAAAACCGCAGGTCCCAGCTTGCAGCCTGCTCCGGCGCTCAAGACACCAGACGAAGTTTTCATGACTGCTGACAAGCCATTTGTCTCACGTGCGCTGGGTGTGATGAAGAGCCATGCTGTGCGATGATACCAGCAAAGATGCATCTCCCTTGTTGCTACAGAGAGCTACTCGTCATGTACTGCAAAGAAGAATCACTATTTATACAAGATCTGTGATAAGCAGTTTCTGTTTTTATCAACTGTATAGCCCGTATTTATCTGAGTCATAGGATTTTATTGTCTGCTCCTTTAATTTGTGCTGCAAAATAATTTTTCCCTCTGAAATGGATGAAAGTAAGTGCCAGCTATAGAAACACAGTTATGAAGTAGTGTAGCAATTTGCCTGATATACTGTGCCCATCAGTCCAGAAGGAGGAGATATGAACAGACAGATATGCAACAAAAACATCCATATCAATAGAAGCAACAGAGTAGTTAGCCAAAAGCAAAAAGATGCCTCCAGCAAGGCTTCAGCTCTACAGCAAAGCAAAGCAAGACACGGGGGAGGGGAGGGAGAGAAGCAAGGCTGCAGGAATTGCATTAGCAATAATCATCTCACACATCCCTAAAAGCAACACGTCATGCTGCCCCGTGCAAAAGCCCCACATGGCAAAGTCTCCAAAAGGAAGGAACTTATCCTTTGCAGATTTTAAAACATCCTCCATCACTCCAACAGGAAGGCTGCATATTAACTCTGTTATTGCAAGAAAGTTTGAGCAAGCCTGATCTCCAAAGCAAGCGTGGAACGCACAGCTCTATTAGTGCACCTTTGAAATCCAGAATACACAAGCAAATAGGAAGGAAATACACCTCCACCACCCTAATATAAGCAATAAAAACAAACTTCATAATTGGGAAATTCAGAAAAGGGTGATACATAAAATCAGCATAGCTGCTGAGCCAGAAGACTGAAAAAAACCTGAGCAAGTATAACCTCTGCCAGATACTTGCAAATGAATCTGGCTTTTAGCAAAAGATGGAAGTAGACGTAGTTTATCATCCCTCTCTTCCAAATGCATAAAAAAAATTCCGACACACAAGAACAACTCCAACAATGCTAGTAAAATCAAAAGAATATGTGTGGTAAAAGTCAATAAACAGATACTTTGAAACATAGAGGGTAGATATTGATAATAATAGCTAAGCATATCTTCAAGGCTATTAGTAAAGACAACTGTAAATAGAGAAACAATACGCGGTGAGTGAGGCGGTATCTAATCTTGAGTTACAGGAGCAAATAACACAAAAGAAATAGTTTTATCCAATTTAATTGTTTTAAAAAAATTATTAGACTACTTGTTCTAAAAGAATGCTCATGTTGCCACTTTTTTTTTACCTAGTGCAGTTACATGTTAACCTAAACACACGTACTAATCCAACAAATTTAACAGTTTTTTTTTTTCATCCTCTTGATTCAAAGCAGAAGAGTTCATTAAAACAACTGACAATTGTTTGCAGCCGCAGCTTTAGCAACAGCTGTGCAAACACATCCATCTCAAGTCAGGAACTCGGCCGCAACCTTAATAAAAATAACCTCATAACGTTTAGCTCTGGGGCTATTGTAACAGCTTTGGCCATTTTTCCTTCCCAAATGTTTTACTGTTGCAGCCCTCAAAAAAATAAATTGAGAAGGCAATTAAGGGAGCCAGGAGGGAAGATGGAATGGCTGAAGCCATGGAAGATCTGTTCTCCAAAATTACTGTATAAAAGAGACATTTCCTCCTTATCTAATTGAATCTAGTGTTATAAACTGGTTTTCCTAACACTGCACTGCAGCGCAGAAGGCTGCCATTTGCCTCACATGCTACCTGGGGCAGCAGCAAGCGCACTTCAGGCCCTGCGGCCAGGCCCAGCTCCCCGCCCGCCTGGCCCAGCTGCAGGTGACGGCAGACAGCTTCCTCCGCCGCCCAGCCCAGCTCACTAACTGTCTTATCAAGAGCAGACTTGGATGACAGCAATTGGAAATGGAACTGGTTTTGAACTTTTTATCTTTGCCTGGAAGTGTAACCTGAGCAAAGCAACAGGAGCACACGTGATTTTAATAAAGGTTGGTCACACCGGATTTTTTTTTTTTTTTTTTTAAAAGAAACAGCCTCACAGCCAAAGTTGGCCAGCTGACAGCCATTAAAAGTCATAATGGCAAACCTCTGCACGGATGCCTTGTCAGGATAAAGTGTCTTAAGAGGCTGGGAAAAAAGGCGCCCCCCCCCCCCCAGTTTCATCAACATTGAATAAAGATGAATGAGTTAAAAGGATAATGCATTAAAAAGAAAACTCCCTTGTATAAATGTATTTCAAAACAAGTAAACTACCAATTATTGGAAAATGGACCATTTTATCTAAAATATATGAACATCACAATACACTGAATACTGTGAAAAAGAATCTATCCTTGCCATGTGCATTAACCTGATCACAGCCTCTTCAGGAATGACATGTGCATTGCTGGGTTTCCTTTGGCACGATCTAGCCCATATCGCAAAAGAAAGTGCTACATTTTGCCATGCCGCTTTTCTGTTGTTTTTGTTTCCTTCAATTGTTCCCAGCAAAGGCTCGGAAGAGAGCTGCTGTCGCAAGCAGCCTCGTCCACTCTGCCATCTCAGGCTCGGTTCCTAGCATCACTGCCCAGCTCCCACCCAGCCAGTACTGCCAGAGTGACCCCCGGGAAGTGATGTGATAGGAGCCGGGGAGAGCTGCCCAAAACCGACTAGGGGGAAAAAGAAACAGAAGGGAAAGAAAAACAGCAGCATCACTTCTCTTGAAAGGCACTAAGGTAGAATTCTTACTTTTCGCTTTAATTAGCCACATGGCGGGGAATCTCAATAATATTTCAATATTATCGTCAATAATAATTTAGATACAAGAATTATTGTCACAGTAATTTTTTTTTTTTTTTTAAGTTATGGACTCAACTGTTAAGACTAAATTTGGGAGGGGAAGGGAAGTTATTTGAAGGAAACAAGATAAGGAATTTAATTATCTTCTGTGCCCTTTTCTATTGAAAAAAAACCCAACGTTTTACTTTTGGTCAAGTCCCCAGCATCTCATACAACACACCCTGGCAGCTGATCTCTTTCAGGCTCTCTTCTTGGAGCAAATTACTTCACCAAGAGTCTAGGGGTATGCTTTGTTATTTTTATTTAATCACTCATTCAAGAAGACTGATTAGAGGTGCCCAGTCCCATGCTCAGATCCTAGGAAACAAAAAATAAATGGTTTAACAAATATTTACTATTGTCTGTGAAGAAAGCCAGTCTTTACAGTGGAAGGATGTTTTTGATGCCTTCTTTCCAAGCAGGATGGCATATACTTACACCATCTAAATTCCTTTCTTCTCACTACCTCCACTAGGTAGAGCAGGCCTTGATGGACAAATTCAGAGCATCATTCCAGCTGCTTGCAGCCGTGTTCAAAGGGAGATTACGAGCAAATCGTTCATTATTCACCTAGCAATGAGCACCTAGAGGACATCCCCATCATGTAAAGCAACAGCTCATTCTTATGTTGTTGCCTCACTGAAGTAATTCATTTAAAATAGAGCTGTAACACAGCACGAGACAAATTAATTTGAAAATAGGAGTTGGTGCATTCCTGCTGTGCTCAGGTTCAGTCTGTTCTCTTGATACAGACTTTCAAGCATGATACAAAGCTCTGTGTGTCAGACGTTTTGTTACACTTGGGACACCTTTGTGGTATTGACTTCTCAGGTTCCATCGTTTTTTTCAAGTTAAGTCTATGAGTTTTTGACTACTTAAAAATTCTGAACATGCTTCATTAATGATATATAGAGACGCAGTCATCTTAACAAAACCCCAAAATGCTTATATTAAAAAAATCACACTTTTTTTCCTATTATGGAAATGGTGTTACAAATCCTTATTACATAAAGTTCACATTATAAATTTAACTACATTTCCTTCAGAATATCTTACATTTTCCTTTTTACTCTTTCAAAAAAATCTATAAAGCTAGGAGTTGAGTAGATGGTTTGAAATAGAGATGTTATGGGGCACCAAACCCATTTTAAATTCCCAAATTTTCATACGGTACTTATACGGATTCAGAGTGGAGGAAGCAGCCTTCCAGGGAGCAGAGGCAGAAGGCAATCTGTGGCCAGCTCCATACACACATCTGATCTGCACTGCGGCTGAATCCTGGCGTATTTTATGAAGCAGGTAACTCACCTGACAGTTACACGGATGCAAACATGGTAATTTCAAATCACTGAAACAATGTGTCTGAATTATGGGAGATAAAAATTAGGAGCAGTTCAGATCAAAACATGAATAACTGGGAGAAGGATCTTATCAGCTCACTCAGAGCAAAAATACTGTGCCTCAAATCTTTAGATCCTTATTATTCATCAGCAAAGACAGTTATGAAAGAACATCAGCGCATCTCTTGCACAAGCTCATACATCTGAAACCTTTTTTCTGAGGGGTGTGAGGAGTGAGGGGGTACAGAGTTTTCTGCTGGCACAACTGCCTATGCCATTGCTAGGGCTGAAGCAGCTGGAGCACACGTGCCAGCCCAGGGGAAATAAGCTGTCAGTAGCTGACTCGGGTTTTGGTTTTTGCCCACCTTGAAACAGCACCTTCAGGTACCTCTCTTGCAAGTTGTGCAGCCTGGAAACTGCAAGAACAGCAAGGAAGGACATGCAGGTCAGGTGAGTAGTACCATCGAGCATGTAAGCACACAGCTGACGGATGTGCTCAGCTGCAGGAGGATTTTTGTTGCGTGCTCCTTTTTGGTGGAGATGGGAAAGAGCTCACAGCACATACTTAACAGCTTCCATCTGTATTCTGAAAGAATAGACTCTCAAAGTGTGGAGGTGGATTGAGGCCAAGAATTACACCAACCCATTAGTAATACTGGACTCTCCCACTGCATCCTTTGAGTCCGGTCCTCAGAGACACTTTATCCTCTCTTGGATGCCATTTGCTAACAATTACTCTATAGTAAAAGCATCCTGTTTTATGGATGAATTATTTCTTTGGCTTGATATACCATAAAGTGATACGAAAGAGGAAAAAGAAAGCCAGTTTGATTCATATACATTCTTTTAAGCTATCTGTTGCCAATATATTAAGTAATGTAATAAATGTATTTCTTCAAAGACAAATGACAGCGCTCTCTACTCCTACAACCACCTTTCCTCCTTCAAACCAGACCCCAGATAGTTAATAACTTCAGGATAAATTTTGGTTCTGTAGATCTATTCCCTGGATTTCATCCATGAGATTTGCTTGTCAAATTTCCCAAGTGAAATACAGACTCACATGATTCACTTAGGGACTGAAATGCATACATTTATTGTTTCTTCTGGCTAATAAGATAACTGAAAAAAGATGTTATCATTTCCAATATTCAGCTCCAGACTGAAACTACTCAACACTCTCTCCAGCCAGATAACCATAAACAACTTTGCTGTTTCGCCACACTTGTCTCAAATGCAGTGCATTTTTAAGTTACAGGAATGGGTGGAATTACCATGAGAACTGGTTTCCTCCTAACTGGCTGGAAACCATTGCTTTCTCCAACTGATGTCAGATAAAGGCAAAAACACAACATTAGTTAGTTTAATTTCAGTAGTTTCTTGCCAATTCATTACTCAAAGCCTCATTTTCTTCTCCCTAAATCTGAATGTGTGTCTCCTTCAAACTTCAGAAATAAGCAGGGGGAAAAAAAGCCCTCAGATCATTGAATTAAACAGGAATACATCATTATCAATTCCACTACATATACCCTAACAGTTTAACAAAGAATAAACCAAACTTTTTAATTCCTTAAAATTCTTTAAGCAAAGTCAAAGCCTCAGTTGAAGACTTCTATCAGTAAATTCATACAGCACAGTACATTCTGAATATTCAACCTAAAGTCAAATTGCCAGTTTTAAGTTTGCAGTGGCCAAAAATACTAAATATCTGATTTTACTCTTTCCAGTTCAAGCAAGTGATGACCCAGCTACAGTAATGCTGGGTCATGCAAGAAGGCTTTGTTCTCCTATTGTGAAAGGCTATTGAGCCTTCTTACAACATGGTTTGTACATGTGGACATCTGTTTTTAAGAAACAAAGAACAATGAAAAATGTTTGTGAAATCGCATAGGCTTGACCAAGATGACTTCGTACATGTCTTTATGATCTTAACTTAGGTAATAATGTAAAGCATCTCACTCCTCAGGACTGACTACAATCAGCGCTTTATAAAGCATGATTTTTAAAAATTCTTGGGAAGCAAAAGCAGGTAGATCTCAGCCTGACTAACCGCTGCAGCAACAGGAGTGAAAAATGAAGCAAACCTGCTCCAGTGGAGACAGAAAAATGCAAAGCAACACCACAGGAGAGAAGACTCGAGACTTGCTGTGCCACTGAGGGGCCTCCAGCTGACCGGGTTGATACAGCTTGGGGTGAGCTTTTGCTGTAAAAGAGTTTGCTGCAAAGCATTCTGCCTATCAATTATTATTTGTAATTGACTGTTCATCCCCACCTCCAAAATACTCTGTACTTGCTTATGTCTGAGAACTGGCATAATCATTGTTTTAAGAAGTGATTACACAGCACTGGGGGCTATTGAACAGCATCCCGAGGACAGAGCTCTATTGCTGGGATCAGTGAGTGCAGCTTGCTCATGTTAACTCACTACGGCTGGTACTCTGATGCCCCGTTCCCTTCTGAGAGTTACTACCATCCCACTGACATGTGACCTCATCTTCAACTGTCCCCTACAAGATCACTTTCCATTACATCCTTGATTTCACATTTGTATTCCTTCTACCATCCTCCTTCTCCTCTTGGTCCATCCATAACAGCAGTTTGGCTGCTAACAAATGACAGCCTATAACCTGCCCTTTGCTGCCTCTTTTAGGTATATGCTGACGGCATATGGCACAGGTATGTAAGACTTGAATTGAGCTGCAAATTACTTCCATCTGAAAAGTAATCATCCCACCATCATCCACAGCAATGCCTTGCAGGCATTTCAGACTGCTGCATATGAGAATCCAGCTAGCTCTGGAACAACAGTGGAAATGACAAAGAAAAGTATTGCATCCTGTTAAAATTATAATAGAGGAGGAGACCCACCAACATTTAACATGAACATCCCTACCCAACCTCTGTGCTTCTCCAGTCAGGACTGAAACAGCATTGCTTTTTCCCAAATTACTATATTTCAGTATCAATGATGTCTCTAAAGAAATTTCATGCAGAACAATTCGTTTCCCAGACACCCTTTCCTTCCAGCACTATTCCCAAAATGCTACTTTTCAACAATAATTCAACAGAAACAACTAACAGATACTTAAGAATCCACAATCCTGGGTTTAGCAGCAACATTCTAAGAAAAGTTCTACTAAACTTTTAAAATAAATTACTACCAGTAATAACATTTCACAGAGCAAGAGTTACCATTTTTAATTTCCACAGTTCAACTGAAAATAAATGCATGCATTTTACCTCCTTTTTCTGAAAGAGCTTACTGTACAGTTCCCCAGGAGCTTACAGAGCAGATTCGCTCCGTAAGTATCCCCCTTTTGCCATATAGGTCCTTTTTGTTATACTCCACACTTTTTGAACTGGGGTCAAAAGGCAGGGGAGAACAGGGGCAGAGAGAGCAGGAAAGAAAAAACAGACTATGACCCTATAATTTGAAATCCCCCCCCCACGTTATCTGTATGATACATATTTATACCTAAATCCAGGATCCAGTACTTGCAGCCGCTTGGCTGGCCACTGCCGCAGCAGGTAGGATTTACAGGATGAAGAGAATCCAGCGCATCAATCTGTTTAATCCCGTTTGGCATAGCGAACAGGCAGCTCCTCTGATACCCACGGCTGAAAAACACCTACTCACTGGTACACCAGCGAGGTGCTGCAGGTTCGGCTGAAGATGTTCACGGGGATATGGTTGAAAGCAGCACCATCAGAGGGAGGAAGCTGCTGCTCCCTCCAGCCCGGTGTCCGGTGCCTCCGGAGCAGGATGCTCGCCTCTGACTCACCGAGCTCTGCTCCAGGCTTTAAATTCACATGTGGGAATAGCCAGATGCAGCACATTACACTCTACCGTAACTACCCTAGCTGAGGCTCAAGGACAATCTTAAAGAAAAATATAGTAAAACAGACAGTCACCTTCTCAGCCTTCAGAAAAGATATAGCCTAGCACATCTGTAAACCTTTATAGTAACCGGAACACCCCCCCCCCCCAATCTTTAACACCTCTGTTTATTTTACAGCGCATAGCCTTTAATGCTTTAGCTGAAGCAAGAAGAAATACAGAAAGGACAGACATTCTGCAGTCAGCTAAAGCAGCACTTGCCTTAAAACTTTCATTTTCCTTGATAAAGTCTGTACCAAAGAACAAATTCTGCCCTCACGTTCATCTTGTCTGGAGCCTTATTTGTGAAAAATTAAAAACCCAGACATAGCCCCTTCTCCCCCTTTTGGTAAATTCATTTAAAACCTTGCCTTGGTTTAAAGTGCATTTCAGATCTATTCACCTTTAAGCTCTTATTCTGCAAGATAAATTACTAATTTATCATTCTGTCTCCCTGTTCAGTAAACTGAAACTGCATGTATTATTTTTTTTTAATCCAATGCATTCTTCACCTAGAATGCCACACCAACATTTGTCCATAACTATTTATTATTTCTTCAGCTTCAGGAATTTGCTAGACACTTTACAAACTTAAAAAAAATGTTTGTATTTTTCTCCTGAACACCTCATCATCTAATTTTAGAAAACATACAAAAAGCTACAATATCTAAGTGGTTCAGTAGATCAACAGCTGTGAAGCCAAAGTAAGGATTAATTTCTTGCAAAAACAGTAATTAAATGCTTACATCATAGTGTCATGGAAAAATAGCCTTAAAATGAGATTCAACAAACAATGCTGTAAAAGACACCGGCTTGTAGTGGGAAAGAAGAAAATAAGGACAGTGAGGAGGCTGCCAATGACAAAAGCACAAACAACACCGTAACGCAACATATGTAGTGCAAGAATAGGTAGGAAYTTTATGCAGAACCTATAGGGCCCCAAAGCCAGAGAAGGCTCACTATTAGTACTTCACACAAATTGGGTACACACGTTAACTTGTTTGCAATATTAAGCAGCTGTGCACACCATATCCCTGAGATTAATATACTACTCTCTTCATATTTTTAAGGAAAGCCATCCTAAACCCCAAATTAATTTTCTCCTTCATGACCTCCTACACTGAAACTGTTAATCTTGGATCCTTAACATTTTTCTTCTAACCCAAGGTGATTTCATCAAATACTGAATTCTTAAGCGAAAAATGTTGCCCCCTCCCTCCAAAACCAACCCCCAACAACAAAAAGACCCTTTCCTCAGGATATGTGATTTTTATAGTTTGCCAGCAACAGTGAGACTTACACTTAGGCTAGTTTATTCTTCATGAAATTGTTAAACATCTGAAAATGATTCTTAAGTTTCTAGTTGTTGAGTAAGAAAAATAACAACTGAAACAATCCCTTTCTCTACTCCCCAATAGTTCCCACACACATCAAGCATACTAAAAAATATCCAGCTATTCTTACTTGTAGTTACATATATAAATCTTAGCTAAGATTTAGAAAATTTACCGAAATTACTAATATAGCTTCCAAATACTTCCATTTGTAAGAAAGCTTCTAAGACATAGGTCAGAATTCATATATCCAGCTTTTTTAAACTGCTTATAGACTGAACTTAAAGCAATAACAAATATGCAAGACAACATTTACAATGCTATGGGAATCACATCATTTGTAGCTTGCTACTGCAATAAATTCTTTCTTTCCTACTCAAATCGAGCACCATCATTTGCAGCTTTTGCTTTGGCCCCTTCTCTTCTCAAAAGACAAATTTGAAATTGAGGGGGGAAAATGACCATGTGAACCACTATACACAGTGTATTTCACAGGTTAATTGGTTAAGAGGAATAGTCAAGGATACAAAGTTGTAACCAACATATACAGTTGTCATAAAAAGTAGTTGCTACACAGTAAATTTAAAGTGGAGCCAGTAGACTCCAGCTGAACTCACTGCTGGGTGATCATGGTTATTAGGTAAGAATTTGATTCAAAAACATCTCGTGCATAAACAGACAATAACTACAACTGCCTTATGGTTGATTAGAGACAGAAAACCTGGACCCGTAATTTCTCCTGCTGAAGGATAAGCAAAAGAGATACCACATTGCAAACATATCATATTTCTTAAATTAACATGCAGGGACCATTATTTAGTACCATTATCATCTTAGATTAGCCTTAAATTCCATCTGCAACAGTGACCAGTATCACTATACGTAATTCTAAGCACAAACAAGCAGCCTATTAATGCCTTTCTGCAGTTTAGTTCAGGCTCTGCCACAAAGCCCTCTTTGTCCTTCAGCCCTGCCTGGTTTTCGGTATGCTAGACCCTAACCTGTATCAGTGCTCCCTGCCTGCTAAAGACCTCTTCCTCTCACTCCTCGCCTCAACTATTTTTTGCAAGAAGTCATCTTTGGTAATAAAGGACCAGTCAAGTAATCCAAATTCAGCAAGCAAGAAAGGGTCTATGTGGAGCACAGCTTTAGGCCAAACCAAGGCTGGGCACGGAGCCCCAGCTCAGTGCAGAACACCTTTGATTACGTGGCATGTTCAGCACAGTGGCACCGAGCTGCGCTCACCTTCATCCTCTACTTAAACATTTTTAGAAACGAGCCAAATGGGAGAATAGACCTTGATTGGATTCACAAAGAAAGTACTCAGATACCAACCTAGGTGCTTTGACAGCATCTAAAATAACAGTTTTCAAAGCAAAAATTAATTCTTTTTAACTATTAACTATTCTTTCTCCTTACATGTGTAAAGCTGAAGTGTGTTTTCTTGGCTAAACATTTCATATCGTTTTCTGTTAAGAAGTAGGCAGTTATCAGGTTCATTTGTTAAAGTGAAGCACTGATGAAAGGCCCTTCAGACCCCTGGCAGTTTAAGACACTTCTCAGTTGCTTAAAACTGTAACAAAATAAGTGTCCAGGTTACAATTTTTATATCAACACCTCCTTCATGAAGATTTTAAAATCGCAGTCAGAACAACTCTCTGTCTTTCAAGATAGCAGTTTGAGAGAGAGAGATACCATCCGAATGAGTAAAGAAAGATAGCACAAAAACCCCAGAGTTACTCCTTTGGAGAGCATGGTACATCCTCAGTAGCTAATGTAGCACACACCCTGTACGGTTCACGCCAATGAAGCATCACATGCTCATGTGTATTAAGGCAGTGAAGGAAAGGGATCAGCTTTCTACAATTAATCTTGGAGCTCACTGATTGCCAACGTCAGACTAAGAGCAAGCAGTTTAAGGCACTAGCACTTTGACTGCTCACCCCAGAAGTGACAGCTTGTCAATCACTACCATTTACGGTCAAATTAACCTGCCACATGTTCAGCTTTTGACAGGTACCAACCGCTGCCTGCACTGTCTGAAACCACTCTTTGCCATGGTATTAACTTCCCTATGGAAGAGCTACTGCTGTTGTTACTACTAGCCTTTCATGCAAGAATGGAAATATTCATTCCTTTAACATTTTGTTTAAGGCGACAACTGGAATTCAACCGACTGCATTTCTCGTGCTCAAAAACATTTGCATGTTAATAGAAACAACATCTAAACTTATATTTGAACGAGGATAAACAGCATTTCAACCTAATCCTTGTAAGGCCCCATTATGTTCTGTGGCAACTTGGGCAAAGCAAAGCAAAGCAAGAAATGGAAGTTAATAAATGCTGAAATCCCATTTTCAAGCACCTATTTAGGTGGCTTCAGAGCTTGAAAAAGAAGTTCTTATTGAACAGCCAACCTTTCTTCCTTAATATCTACCTTTTGGGAAGAAGAAAAAAAAAGTTTCAAAGGTTGTAATGGGAAAAAAATGCTTTAAAAGTCAATGCCATCCTTGAGCAAAATTCAGTGTGTCCATCTCTGGAATCTTCCCCCTCATATTCCAGGCATTCCACTTACAAAAGCAATTTAGATACTTTGAAACAAGTGCTACAAAGGTATTTAGAAAATTCTTGTTCATCTTGGAAGTGGGGAAACATGCACAAGACAGTTGAAATTAACAGAAAGAGTAAATACTTTATTCAGTTCAGCCAACATCTAAATGCCACCATTTCAAAACCATTTTTCAAGGCAGCTGCAAGACAAATTCTTTCATCATTTAGAAATGCACAGTTCTAGTAATTTTGAACTGTGTTTCTGCAGGTGGGAGAGAAAAGATTTAGAGCTTTCCAAGATTGTACAGGACCAAAGACTACCTAGACCTGGGACCCAAAGTTGGACAGATGTCCATAACTACCAAAATTCTTAAATTCCTAAAATTCCCATTAAAAAAAAGTCAGCAGTCCTTGCACACAACTCCTATCTTGGGCAAGTCAGACTCTTTACCTCACACCAGAATATGGTTACACAACCAAAAATATTGTAGAACAGCAAAAAACCTATCGATAAATAAATCTGAGGCTAAGTCTTCCAAGGTGAGCTCTCGCACTGAGATTAAAACTCTGAAAGGAGCCTAACTTTGGCTTTTCCCTGGTACACAATGTGCCCATAGTTTAAACGCTTGGAGCACAGCTGCCCCAGTAGGATCTAGTTTCTTTGGCTCCATACACAAAGATCATCCTGTTCATGAGAAACGCTCCCCCTGCGCCTCGGTCTCCCAGATAACAGTGCCAGTCTGCAAGGAGCGGAATCGGGAGAACAGTGGCCCTTTGGGCTCGCATTCAGCACGTTATTTCCTGCCCTTTACTCCCAGCCCTGCCAGCTGCCAAAAACCCTTTAAATTGAATCAGTCAGAAATGGCATTTTTGCAGTGAATTGTGTGAACATCCTTAATTTGCGATTTCCAAGAACTCCTTTCAACATACTGTGGCATTTCAACGGGGGATGAGGAGGGTGGTGGAAGGGGGCAGGGCAGCCTGCCTGTTTTTGTTTGAGCCATCTCATTAAATATTTAAAATGGTAAACTTGGGGAAATTATTTTCTGATTGATGGTAAAAGCGATATTTTCAGCCGGGTGTTTCACAACCTTCCTTTCTACATCTAGGGTAAGGCATTTGTCAAGAGCAACTGTTATCAAGTTAACAAAGTACTCAGGCTTTAATTAAAGATATTGGGAAATGAAGCATTTATACAACTATTCAGTGACCAAGCCCAGGATTTAAACAAGTCCTTCCTGTCTCCAGCTTTGCAGAACATGCCCTAAACTGTTGTTCATAGAGAGAATATCAAAAAGAACATGRCATTGTAAACTCCTCTTCTTAATCATTAGGCTATTATTTTCTTGAGTTTTTAATTCTGTCCCATGCTGTAACCAAGGAACTGGGGTATGTATACCACTCCCAAGAATGAAGGGGCCTCTCAAAGAAATGACGAGACATTCTGTGTCCCTGCTCTTCTGTTTATCTGGAAAAGCTCTGGGAAAATTCTGACTCCTCAGCACAGTCATTGCTGCAGAATGCCAAATCAGCTTGACGGATCCCAGCCACTGTCAGCAAAACCACAACAAACCAGCTTCAGATAATTCAAACAAAATCTTTTGGATGGGTCCAAGGAATGTTGTTCCACATATATTCACTGCTTAGCCAGGGGTGGGAGGGGAGAGGAAATGTGCTATGCCTTGTCTCTACGTTGGAGAAATCACAGAAAGAGTGTTCCAGTGAGAAATACTTGCTGTCCCAGTGAGACGTATTGAAGAAACATGGACTTTTTAACATTAATTTTATTATGCAAGTTATTCTTCATCATCCTGTTCATTGCTTTATTTGAGTTTTCTGAAGTAGACTCCTCAGTCATAGTTAAACACCTTTTCTCTTCCCTTCCTTCCCCAAAGAAAAAAGGAAGCAGTCTGTTGGGGTGAAAAAATAATCCAGCCCAAACAAGGTTTCACTTCCAAACCAGTTGTAACTGCACATACAGGAGTTGTATGCTTTTTAACATGAATCTTGGCTAATTATCTTAACTGGAAATGCATGTAGTTACAGACAAAAGGAAAGGGTAAGAGCATATTCCTCAGAAGTTTTCAGAATATAAAAGCACATTCTTGACTTAAAATTCACTTCTTTTAAGTGACTTAAAAGGAAAACAAGCAGTACTAGTAACCAAACTAGGTCATTAAAAATAAAAGAAATGCTTTCAAAATTGGACATGTACTCTCTGTAATAAGTAATGATGCTGAAGTTCTGCACATAGGCATACAGAGGAATTGCTTCTGCAGTCTGTGCGGGTTACCTGCTGGTTAGTATTACTGATCAAAATTCATGCCTTACTCCACTCGTATGAAGTTCAAATTGTACAAGTGCTTTTTTTTTTTTTTTTTTTTTTAGTTACAAATAGTTTTCATCAAGACCTTTCCTTTTGTCTCTGTTTGGTACTGCCCAACAGAAGTTAGGTTGGGGTAATAGTCATGGTTAAGTCACCAGTGCTCCTGGTTATAGCAGGTGGAAGCCATTATGACCCAACGTCATGCTGTTTTTGGGAGCAGTCAAGGCACATGGGCATTGAATGCACCTGAAGGGTGCCTGGATTTCAAACACTAGACATTTAACACTGAAAACTTACATAGTTCTGTAGCTTCCTTTATTATATTAAAGCTACTTCAGCAAAACGAAGCAATTGCCGGTTCCTCTGCAGTACATCCAACAGGAGATTAAGATCAAAAATGGGCATTTTCTGTAAGTATTTACCAACCAGGAGTTCAAACATTGCATTTTTGTCACATGCATGTATTTGCTACCAAACATATTTAAATATACTTGGAGGCTAATATTTCCACGGGGAGAAAAGAGTCCAGAGCATACGGTTTTAATATTCTACATTGCCTCTCAGATATAAAAAAGCCAGAAAAAAATCAGAAAATGTGTACTGCCAAACAATTCCCCAAATGTATGGGTGTTTCTGCATTGTAATTAACATTTTATAGCTACTCTGACTTTAAGAAATGGGATAATTCAGCCCTGAAAAAGACAGTTTTATTTGGGTTATATAGTACAGATTTTACTCCCCCCCCCCCCCAAAAAAAAAAAAAAGTTAGCTCTGAACCAAAAAGCCAGCATGGCCACAGTTCAACTCACATCATCACCACCGATTAGAATTATGAGAATATAGTTGTGAAATAGCCAGTTTAATTCTATACTTTAGATATTTCAGAAAGCAACTACCATCATTTAAGACAATGAGTCTCCTGTAGGACAGCAATTAGAATTTAGGTGCAAGTACACATTTTTGTTACTGGCCACAAACTTTCTGTACGCTCTCCTTTCTGTTCCTCCTGAACAAAGCATGTCATCTCGGTAGAAGTTTTGTATTGGTAATACTTAATGCTAAATTCCTGAACCACACAAAAAGGGCTAAACAGACTCTATATCCTAACAGGCATGGCTCTTGCTGACAAAAATATGAGGTTAGTATCCTCAAGAATGACAGAAAGGCTGTCACTTAAGTAAGCAACCTGGATACAAAGAGAATACAGTCTTTACCTTTAGGGTACCACCTAGCTTAAGCACCTTTTCTGTAGGTGTTACTGTAGCCCCTGAGCCTTAGAGCTCTGAGCCAGTGTTTCTGGACTGCATCTGGCACAACAGCACGTAGTCTTCCTGTATCTCTAGGATGAAAGAATAAAAACACCTAAGCCTGCTCTGCTCTATCGACGAACAATTTAGAGTGCTTGTATTTGGTTACATCCGAGAAAATGAATAAAGGGCAACAGAAAACGCTCTAGGATGGAACAACCACAAAGTCAGGCGTCTTTAAATGACTAGCTACTGAGAAATATACTACAACATGTAGTTCAAAATTGGGTGGCTTTCACCATAAATAAAGTTTTTCTGTCTAATACTGCCTAAAGCATATTTTCAATACACTCAACTAATTCCTTTCTTTAGTCCTCATTTCCTTGTTTTCACTTGATTTACATTTTTGCTACTGAGTCCTGCTTTCTTCTTCAATCTCTTACAGGATCTTTTTCTTCATTCGAAATTCCCTACATTCCACATTTATAAATATCCTTTCCTATTCATTAATAAGGGGGCAGATTACTTGTTAAGAGTCCTGAGCGCCTTTCCATATAGACAGCCCAGTACAAGGCAGCTGTCATAAAGAGTGAAAATAATCCCAAAGGCCAGCTAGGGGCAGGGGAGAAGGGGGGAATCCCACAATGAGAAAAGTTTTACTTTGAGTGTCTCCATCGGTTTTGCCCATTTTTAGCCATGAAGGTACATTGTATCCTAGAAGGTTCTGCTGGCTCTGGATCAGTCTTTCAGAAAGAAAAGGAGTGGCATGAAAACTGAGTTTTAACATATTGTTTAGTCCCTTTCTAGGGAAAGTCATCCCTTACAGCTGTTCTTGGAACAGCAACAAGCATAATTTAGACCTTGAAGATGCCACTTAGTTCCATGTCCCTTAAGTTCTTCAACAGAAAGCAACACATGTTCATTCAACTTCACTAGCTCTTCTTTCCAGGTGGCTTCCTTAGAAGCTTTCTGTTCTTTAGCATATTTGCAGCTTCTTACATGCAACTAGATTTCCTTAAATTTTGTATTTAAGGAATCTCCTTATCACAGGTTCCTTAGAGTTCAGATTGACAAATGAACATAGGTCTAGTAAGGCTAAAATCACATCCAGCACAGGGCAATGAGATTAACTCTTCCTGAACAGAAAATTTTTTTACGATTCATTTCCTTTTCTTCCATGGAATGAATATATTTTGGGTCAAAATCTGATGCATTTCTGATATCCCCACTGACACTGAGGGGAGTCCAAGACTCTAGGAGACACCTAGACCATAATCACAGAATCGCTGAGGTTGGAAGGGACCTCTGGAGATCATCTAGTCCAACCCCCCTGCTCAAGCAGGGTCACCTAGAGCACATTGCACGGGACTGCATCCAGGCGCGTTTTGAATATCTCCAGAGAAGGAGACTCCACAACCTCTCGGGGCAACCTGTTCCAGTGCTCTGTCACCCTCACAGTGAAAAAGTTTTTCCTCGTGTTCAGATGGAAGCGTCTGTGTTTCAGTTTGTGCCCGTTGCCTCGCGTCCTGTCGCTCGGCACCACTGAAAAGAGTCTGGTCCCATCCTCTCGACACCCTCCCTTCAGATACTTGTACACGTTAATAAGATCTCCTCTCAGCCTTCTCTTCTCCAGGCTAAACAGGCCAAGCTCTCTCAGCCTTTCCTCATAAGAGAGATGCTCCAGTCCCCTAATCATCCTAGTAGCCCTTCGCTGGACTTGCTCCAGTAGTGCCACATCCCTCTTGTACTGGGGAGCCCAGAACTGGAATACACAGTACTCCAGATGGGGCCTCACCAGGGCTGAGTAGAGGGGGAGAATCACCTCCCTCGACCTGCTGGCAACACTCTTCCTGATGCACCCCAGGAGACCATTGGCCTTCTTGGCCACAAGGGCACATTGCTGCCTCATGCTTAACTTGGTGTCCACCAGCACTCCCAGGTCCTTCTCCGCAGAGCTGCTTTCCAGCAGGTCAACCCCCAACCTGTACTGGTGCCTGGGGTTATTCCTCCCCAGGTGCAGGACCCTGCACTTGTCTTTGTTGAACTTCATGAGGTTCCTCTCCGCCCACCTCTCCAGCCTGTCCAGGTCTTAATTGGATTTATAAGAAGAGAAATAAATTTGTCCGCTGCCTGGGACAAAAAATATGTTCAAGACAGAATTAGAAATTTCTTCTCTCTCTCGGATATAATGCTGAACTCCCAAATAGGACAAAGTTTTCATTGCCCCTGTACAAAAATTTCAGAGATAAAGTAACCACATACTCATACCCACAAATAGAGTCAACATGGAAAATACAGATATATCTGACAAGTCTTTCTGGATTGGGTTAGGGTAAAAGAACAGTGCATGAGTTAGCAGCAGATTTATGTAGAAAGCAATCCTCTGAAGTTTCAGAGCACATATAAGCTTGATTTATACAGAACTCTTCTAGAAATTTAAACTGTGCCATTCATTAAAATCTTTACAACTCATGACAGTTTAGGAATGAAAAATGCAAGGGAATCAATTCCTACAAATCTTGCTGCTTATTCACGGGTGAATTAGAATTTGGCTGTTAACTCTGACCATCTGATATAGCTTGGCTATAAAGCTCTATGCAATGGTTGTGATCTACTAGAACAGTCAATGACTGATATTTTATTTAAGTTTACTTATGCCCAAAACATGTTCTTAACTGCAAACTCAATTAAAAACCACAAGGTGGGGAAAGTCAGGATATAGAATTCTTGGTCTACTTTTGTACGGTAGCTTTTTTTTTTTTTTCCCTCCTGAACCAAAGCACAGGTACATGGTTTAAAAAGCCACACACACACACACACACACACACACACAAATCAACTATCTCTGTAGCTATTAGCCTAATAATGCCTCTTGGCAAAATATTTGTGATTACATGGATGTTTATGATTTATTAGGCTTTCAGAACAACTGATAATAGGAAGTTGAACTTCAGCTAATAAAATGCCTGCACCCCTGTACTAGTTCAAATATCCCTAATAACTAGGTTGAACCAAAAATGCAGCAAGACTTTTCTAATTTATTTGCTAATTTAGGCTAGCAGAATGTTATATCTGTCTGACTGCTCAGCTTTGCGGCATCAGGTGAGAAAGTCTTATGAGATTTTCTAACAGCTGACTATCTGGATGGAAAGCCTGTTATTTGGAAATATTATTAGGAAGAAGTTGATTCCACATGAAATATAATTCCTAGATTAAAGTTTAGTGGCCTGAACTACTAGAGCATATTGCTCAATATAATTTTCTGCATCTGATCCGAACCAGCTATGCAGTAGAAGCCAATGCCTTTCCTTTATCCCATCCTGGTAACTACAAGGCCCCAAAGCAACCTAACACAGCAAGTACTGCACCTCAGCACTGTTACCAGTGACTTTCCCTGTCAGTCTTGGCTATAGCTTTTTCATTTCCTGCAGCTGTGAACAATGTCAGGTGGTCTCCCAGGCAGCGCCCTGGCCTGCAGCCATGGGGGGGAGGTCTCTCTCCTCACTCATGGCCCACGCTTTGCTGACTTACAGGCTTAAAACAACAAATCTTCCCCTTCCACAGCCTCYCTCGGCTTTTAAGCAAACAATTGCTTAAGTCATCGTCTTTGTCCTTCTTTCCTCTCACTTGAAAAAGGGAGCCCTTCTTCAACTATCCAAACTGGATCCCCATTCTACTTGACCAAACGCTCTGTGCTGCTGCTGTTCAGAGCTTCCTCTCCCTACATGGTAGCGTTTGGATCCAAAATGAAAACACACCATTTCTCAGCTGTAACTTTCAAAGCTCTTGATCACACCTGACACATTTTACCTTTACTCTCCCCTTCCATCTAAAATCACCCTTCTGAAGAGAAGTTTTCCAGTTGTGCAAGAGCAAACTTAAAAATGTGACAGCTTCAAGTTTCTGTCTTAATCCACTCGGTGGCCTCAACTATAAAATGTCTCTCTCTTCTGGGGAAAGGAAAGGGGAAGATTTGAAGTACTGTTGATTGTTTTTGAGAGCTATTTTGTATCAGTTTAGTGTTTATGTAGCTTACAAGGGGAAGTGAGTGTCAGAAGCAACCTCTTGCACTGGAAGATCTCTAGCTCACCTGTGCAATAGTTTTTCATCTTGATTGAGGTCCCCACACCAATTCACCACCAGCTTTGACACCTCAGACTCCTGCCCTACAGCAATCCTTCCCATCTCCCAGGCATAGGAAGGGCCTTAATACACAGCTCTGATTAATTCTGTCAAACTTTGTCTTGGATAGCATCAGCTTTTCAATCCTCCTTCTTACGGTAGAGATACTACAGATGAGAATACAGACTGCTGAACTAGTATTTTTCCTTTATGGCACCAGGGAGGAGCACACCCTCAGAATAAAAACAAAAGCCAGTCCAGCAGTGGCGCATGGTATGTCACCACGCTATTAAGATGTCACCTACTTTTCAGATCTGAGCAAACGTACTTGATTATAAGAAGCATGCAGCCATCCTATCCCTTCAGGTAACAAAAGGCCTCTGTGCCCAAATTTTGAATCAGAAAGCTGGGCCACACCTTACTGTCAATTAGTGTTACCACCTCCCCTTCCCCCCCAAACTTATAGTGCAGACAGACAGGCAACTGTCGAGCTCGTGATCCAAGGCTTGTGGTCCTTGTAGCTCTCCAATCAATGGCACCTACAGGGAGGGAGATGAAGGACTAGCGCAAATTCTTCAGACTTCAGAAGCACCCACCAAGTCGGAAAGGTCAGTGAACTTGTGGTCTAAACAGGTGTGAGATTTGCAAACAGTTTGTAATGCCCTATCCTGTCAATGTTTCTTCAGCTTACAAGTTCAATTTGGCTACAGCGAATCCTGTCCCTTGCCTTTCACCCAAAGCTTTGTGGCTGTATAAATGCCCTGCAAACGAAGGAAAGAGATCTACCCATATAAAAAGGATTTTAGAGTGAAAAGAAACCTCATTAAAAAGGGAAAAACATCAAATAAGAGGAACATTCTCTCTCATTCATACCCAATAACATGTGGGGAATCACTGGGAAAAAAAAAAAATCATTGCCTTAGGTATTACTTGTGAAAAACATGTTCTTCCAAAGCCAGTAAGTATTTTTTGTAGAGTGCACCGTTATTCAACCTCTTTACTACCCACTTGTTTGTCTTCTTTCCCCATTATAAAAGGGATTTAGATTTTTTTAAAATGTACTCATCCGTAAACTGCATGACAAATTGATTAAATGACCCAAATAATTTATAAAAATAGATTTCATATCCAGCAGAGTGAGCAAGAGGTCTGGAATCTGCAGTCAACCCTCCCCTGAAGTGACTATCCACCTAATGAATGTCTTTCCTCTAAGTAATCCTTCCCATTATTAACAACATGTCTGCTATCTTAACTGCTACAAAACTCTGAAAATTTAAGATACTACAATGCAACTTTTTACCCATTGATACTGACTTTAGATATATCAAACAATAAACACACCTTCAAGACAAGTAACACTTACAAACTTTCATAGGCAAGTCTAGGGGGTCATTTTTTGGACTATCACCTCTTGTCTCCTAACAACATGAGAATAAAACAATGTTACATTTTGTGACTGACAGGTAAGAAGTGGACAGGTAAGAAATGACCAAGATCAGCTGTCAGAACTAGGCTTCACTGAACATACTTTCTTCTTTTCTAATCTTTCAGGTTACCCTGTTTCAAATAGTCCACATTTCAGGTGACTGAAGGCATTAAATATCACCCAACATTTCCGTGCTCAGCGATGAAAACTGGTTTTACACAACTTAAGAATCAGCTGCAAATTAAGAGTTTTGCCATTTCAAACCTTTGAAGCTCACTCCAGCTCTGATACTAGTTTTCTTGGTTTTCCAACTTGTTTGTTTAGTTAGCAAACAGATGATATTGTTGAACACTGTTGGAAAGGTCAAAATTGTAAGGACCACAGAACGAATTATGGGGCCTCAGTAATACTTTGAATGTAGTTTTACTGAAATTACTAAGAGGAGATGTTGTTACTAAGCTATGGAGTGCAAATGATACTGAAATGCATGCAAAACTGATTCACTTACTCAAATCCTTCATTTATATAGGCTAAATGCTCAAAAAAACCCCAAACAGCCACCCCTGCCATCTCTTCCACTCCTGGTGATGGAGTGGTGGATTTATCTCCTGTTTTCCTTTGCAGTTATGTAAAACCTTTCTGCTTTAAGGTGTCCTCTTACAGCAGCTTGGGATGCCAGACATGCAAAAATTCCCGACTCATGTCTACTTCGTGTGGCTTAACCCAGGAACCGTACAGAATTACTTAGACTCAATGCTTACACACTGAGCCTGACACATCACACTTACTTTCAGACCTACACGCTCCAGAGGCCAATATCCTCATTTGTTGAATCATTGAAAAACTGTGGAAGTTTTACTGCATTATAGACAAAAGCCCATCTATGTTAAAAAGATTAAAGTTCCAGAATACAGCACTAAAAATCTGGGAAATATGACATTTGAAAGTTGTCCACTCAAGTGCACAAGAGACTGCCTTACATAATTTAAGGAAGTCACTTGTTCTTCCAAAGAACTCCTACTTCAATCAATGCCCACAATAAACAATACTTAAAAACTGAGAAGATCATTGATTTTTTTTCCACTCTGCTGATTAGCATATTCCCCAATGCTTTGTTTAGAGATCTTCAGTCAAACCCAGCATTTGAGAAAGAATGAGCAATTCCTCTATGGGATTGTTGGAGGTACTTTTCACTACAGGAGAAAAAAATAAAATCAAAGCACTCTACTAATTTTGCTTAGTTTTGTAATCCCTCTGTGAAATAAATGAAAACTATCAACCTCTTTCAAGCAACAGAGTGATGAGGCAGAAACYGAAGTGAGAAGCATCCAGCAGTTTCAAGTGCTCAGTAGGAAGCCCATTTTTTTCAGGATGACTTAACAGTATACAGGAGTTTGCATGTTCAAGACAGTTCACACTGACTTTAGCTGCAGTCACATGCACGGGAAGTTTTACAAACCAAACTTCCAACTCCTGAAGCCTGACACCCAGCAAGCAAAATGGGAATAAACAATTAGCAGCTGCATCTTAACAGCTAGGGCTTACATGATGTGCTGTAACATCACGAATGAAACCCGTGGCAGAGGCAGAAACAGAAGTCACTTCGGACTGCAACTCTGCAAACAATCTTGATTYTAGCATTAGCCTTTTCTTGTTTGTCAGTTTGCTTTATTAATACAATTAATGCTCTCTTTCCAAACTATATGTCATACAAACTAAACTAACTTTCCACCCCATTTACCTCATACAAATGCTAGAGGAAGAAAGAAATACATATGAAGTCCACTGGTTTAATTCATAAGAGACAAAAAGTTTTCCCTGTTAAAGAGGAAAATAGTTTCCTCTCTGTTACATAGAGCCCCTGAGGATTCTGACAGGCTCAATGCTCTCCACGTAACTTATATATTGTTCAGAAGAGTCTGCCTCTCTTAACAAAATTCTCTGTATTCAAAAGTAAAATGCCCTAGCTCCAAAGGAAATAGGATTTTTATCAATAAGTGTCGTTAAAACAAAAAACAAAAACCACAAAAAAACAGTTGACATTTCCATGATTTCACTCCCCTGTCAGAGGAAGAAATGTTTTAGTGAAACCTAAATATCATTTCCAATTTTATCATCAAAACAGCTGCAAACCCTTCTCTCAAAGGGTTATAGCATACAGGAGATCAAAAAAGTATTCCAACTACACARCTAAATCCTTCAGACTTTTACTTTATCAGCCTGCATTCAGGAAGCTCCTGCTGTGCGTGCTCCTAATGGAAGAAACTGAGCAAAGGAATTGCAGCATAGCAAAACCTTAAAAACCATCAAAAAATTAACTGATTTTTATTGCACCCTCCAAAGGTGCATTCTTTCATGGCTCTGGAGAAAAAAAGAAAAAAAAAAAGATTTCAGAGCTGCACTGGAAAAGGGAACAAATTTTGCCACTGCTGCTAAGGAAAATGTGGTTAAATAAAATACAGACACCCAAACAGCCAATTCCAGTGCCAGGAAGTATGGATGTGAGTATTTACCTTTTTCACTGCAGTAAGAAGACATGATAATGCCACGTTACCCGAAACTTGTCCTGTTGATGGCTACGTTTCGTTTTCATTGTTTCCTACCTTTGTGGTTGAAAATCCCCTCCATCTCCATGCTGCTGCGAGAGTGAGCGATGCAGAGAGAGCCGCAGGGGACCAGCCCTTCCGCTGCTGGCGATCGATCGGTGGTGCGCACCAGGCACCAGTCTGGCTTGTCTTGGGGCCTCTCCAGCACCTCCACGGTCTGGCCCCGGCGGATCGTCAGCTCATTGCTGTTGCAGGCGGTGAAGTCGTGGATGACCACCGTCAGCTCGCACCCGCCGGACAGCTGCAAGGAACAGCAAAGACCAGAAGCCAGATGAACACTCGTGATCACCCCTCTGGACATGCACTGTTACCTAGCTGGGATTCCTAGCAGCTTGCATGTTTTGGGTAAAATAATAAGCTTCTGGGACTTGCCAGTCAAGAGGAGATAATTTCAAAATAAGATAGTTCTGATGTTTTACCACAGATTTTAACTCTGCTCATCTCTGCCTGTGTTCAAAGTACTCTGGTTGTGACAATGTTGGGCAGAGGATTTAAGCCATTTTTCTTGCTAAACTTGCTACCCTAAAAGCTGAAGTAGCAGTCACTTCAGACTATATACTATAGGTGATAATCGGCAAGAAAAAGCCAGTTATTACTAAATACAATCACTCATGAGCTTTGGATCTTGCAATTTAAAAGGAGAAAGTCACCTTTTTTGATAAGCTGACTGACCCATTCCCACCCCACTCACAGTTTACTCTCTACATAAACAGGTCACAAAATCACCCAGGATGTACCATATATAAATACAAAAATCATCATAAACATCTTCCAGTAAGACTCCCAAATACTTAACTCTGACAGAAAACCCCCATAGGCTCCTTACTTTCACCTTTTTGCTGATTCCCCAAATGAACACACACAAACTTGATTCAAGGGAATGAAAGCTCAGGGTCCCCCCCCACCGAAAACCCCTCATTAGTATTATTTTGTCTAAGCTTAAGTTTCTTTTCTTTGATTGTTTCATCTACTTTGATATAAAATGAAAATTATGTGAATTTTGCAAAGCTCCCAAGATTGCTCAGGGTCGGAACATACATCCAACTTAACTAAATAATGGTTGCTCAGAGAATTCCTTCTCCTTCCATATGGCAAGAGCGCTCCAGACTACTTGAGACTGCAGCGTATGGCTCCTGCCACAGTTCAGACTGCTCCAGTGCAACATTCCTATTTGATCTCAGATGGTGTGCAACTTTAAGGATTCAGCAGTGTAGACCAAGTCATTAAACTCCAACTCAGAGAGGTAACCCTGCAACACCACACTTGGACAACTACTCAGTGAGAACTCTAACTGTAGCAAATACAGAAGCATACACTACACCAACATATTATATGTGATTCCTGCCACGCTACGTTTTGACTGTTGTTACATTTATGCTCTTATCTGGCTGCCAGCTAAGTCCCATGAGCTTTAGGTAAAGGAGAGATGACATTTCCATCGTTATTTATTATTTTCATTAAAAGTCTTGAAGTGGAATGCCAAGTGCAAACTTTACTAGGAGGCCACTACTTATTACTGAGCGCAAATTTTAGAGCAGACAACAAAAGCAACAAAAAAGCAGTAAGACTCAAAGGCTAAGTCCAGCTTTCTCTTCCTCAAGTCTGCAACCAGCCACAGGCCGTGACTCCTAGCGGACAGCCTGGAGCAGCTCCAGAGCTTTCCCATGCTCTCTCCCTGCTAATCTCACCAGCTGCCCTTACTTGTGTGGGTGCACACAAAGAAGGAAAAATTTCACTTTGCAGGGTGATGCAGGGGATAAGAAGGGCAGAAAACTCTTGTACATCTAGTATGTAAGGAAAATAAATCAGGTTGCACCCATTTAGATCCAGGCTAAAAATTAATCACATTGCTTCTACTACATCTCTCCAGACAGCCCCAATACCCAAATTATGAAGTGTACATCTTCAAAACATGCTACCTCCTCCTTCACTAAAAGTTTCTTGTTCCCTTCCCCCTCTTCCTCTGTGCTATATTAGTTTTTAGTCTATGTAAACTATGCCAAAGGGGAAAAAGTAGAACGCTTTCCCTTGTTTTCTGGTATTGATTTATGTTACAGCCTTCTTCAGACAAACTCAGAAACAATTGAAAACATCTGTATGCCTGATGGGGTCTATGAAAAAGCCAATGGAGTGTGACTTCATGAGGCATCCAATGCAGACCTTAAATTTTTCTCAGGGAAGTCTATATTCTTCCCCCAATCACTGCAAGTACCAATACAGTAATAAGTAGAGACTTTCCAGAAATTGCATCTAGGCATGATATTTTCTCCTAAATACCCACAGGAACACAGCTCTGGTGCTCTGCTTGCTTTTCTGACCTTCCACTTCCTGCAAACAAAGATTCAAATACACTTTGTGACCAGATGCTTTTGGCTGTAATATAGGTGTTATTTCTTTTCCTTCCCCTAACGAAAAAAACCTAATTTCTCAGACTTGAAGATCAATAAGTACTTTAAATGGTATTAAACTAAAGGAAAAAGCAAACAAAGGCTGTCACTGGCTGTGTCAGAGACTATTGAAGTATAACCAGTCATTGAGACTATGTGGGAATGGGATATCCTAGTTGGTCAGTATTCCCCCAAAACTCAATATTCACTCACACTTCAGCACACAGTGCGTGCTTCCTGCATGCAAGTGGTAGTTGCACCCCATTTGCAAACATGCACAAATTGCATGTTCTGAGATACAGCTTAGTGCAGGGCTTTTCTACTGCTGTCTAAAACACCAAAACCAATCCTGTATTCCTCACAGCCCATCTCTAAGCATAAGTTATGATCATGAAGAAACTAAATAAGACCGAGAGTATTTCCCAACTATCCCACCTCTGAGATAACAGCCATTTATCCTCCCTGCAGCCATAATGGTTAGAAAGCACTGTTTTTCTTCATTTCATTGCCCCTTTTCTCTCTCCATAACATGCTTTCTGAAAGTGGATTCATCTTTTGCACTGATTAAATGCAGTTGGAGAGCAAGGAGTGTCTGTGATTAAGTGCATTGCTCAACAGCTGTTGCTGGACAGCTTTGGCAAGGCACTCTAGGCTGGCTGGAGGGGAGAGAGGCACAGCAGAACCGGGAGACTGACTTGCACCAAAGAGAATAGTTAGAGTTATTCAATCACCTAAATTCAAGTTTAGGCTGAACAAGGGTTTTTATGTACTTTATCCGTCCTTCTCAAGAAACCCTTTATGTAAACTGAATTAATTATGCATGATAAAAATAAATGAGGCTATGTCTGAAACATGGAAACTGGAGAGACAGAGACTACATGAGAAACAAAAGGCAGACAGAAATAGAACTGCAGATTAAAAAGGTGCAGGGTTTAATTAAACAACTAATCATGGGACACGGTGTCTTGCAGTTGATGAAATTAATGTTCACCATCTACGTTCACCTCTGTGGCCTTTTAATCACTGTCATTTGTGGAGAGAAAAAAAACAAAAAACAAAAACATAGCACACATTCACTGGCTAAATACATTTGTAGTGTTTGCCGAATTCAGAGACACTACACTAAGTGTTCATCTGCCATTCAGTCCCTGAAAAGATCATTACTGCCAGAGTGCTGCTGAGTACAACAGCTTTTCCATCAGGCCATATTACCTCATCTCAGGATTGCATATTAAATTTAGTGCCCTATTGTAATTCTATACTGAGGAAAGGAAAAAGAAAAAAACAAGAGAGCATCTAATAAAATTTCCCAGTTATTTTCAAGTGTGAAAATCTGTAACTCCTTTTTAAAATGGAAACAAGTGCACTGTGGGAGAAAAGAAAGGGGAGACAAGTTCTAGCTTAAACAAGAGTATTGGGATTTGACCAGGTTGCTTCCCAGACTTGGTTTTTGACTATGAAAAGAGGTGTGCGTTCAGAAATGCATCTTGTTTTTACCAAGAGAGAAAACTAGAAGCTCTTCTGCTGATGGGAGCCTTTTCTCTTCTGTGTTCTCAGCTGGCAGAAACTAAATACTTGGTTGTCTCCTGCTGCTTCGGTCCTTTTTCTATTATCCAAAGTACTACACACAAGCTTAAAGAAGCACGTGACTGAAATGTAACTTCAAATAGAGAGCAGTACAAAATGTTACCAGCTGGGCATAAAAGACAATTAGTTAAAAATAAAATATTGCTCCACTGACCACGCAGAGTAGCTAGCAGGACTTCTACTATTTAAGATAACACTATGATAATTCTTTTTCTAAAAACCTCTCACTTTCTCATTTACCRTAATAGCAGTTTGGATTATTTCATATTACTACCTGCTCAGCTAATACAAGCATAAAGTGATCTATCAGGCCCACCGCATTGTTTCCTTCAGCTTCCCCGCTTCGTTTCCTATGCACTGAATCAAGTTCAGAACAGGACGTTAAAACAAGATCCAGCTCTGAGGCTAGGAAATGAATAGGCAGAGTGTCATCTCTTATTCATTAGGCCACCCAAAAACACCAGCTATGCCGCTACAGAACGGGAGTGGAAGGAATGCTGCGAAAGGTGGAGAGGGAAATATTTACTGCAAGAGTACAGTAAGAGCACTCACTGGGAAAACTGAGAGGCTTTGACAGAGCAAAAGAAAAAGTTTACATTTAATCCTGGACTACATTATACCTTCCAATACTTCAGGATGGGCCGGTGCTGTGGATGTACTTTAGCTTGTCCTGCAACATATGGAAATACACCAGAGAGCTCTCTAATAGAAGAAAGATGATATTAAAAAGGGGTAGAAAGAAATCTTAAGTTATCTAGTCCATCCTTTTCTCTTCCTCCAGAACATGATCAACTACAACTATGTGACTCATCATTAACATTTATCCAAACTGGTCCCAAAGATCTCCAGTGATGGGTGTTCCCCAGCCTTCACAACTACCATTCTTGTCCCATCCGCTAAAATACGGGTAAAAGATTGGTTCATACTTCTGCGTGATAGCTTTTTACATATTTGAAGACCTCAAGTTCTTCCTCCTGCCTTTTTTCTTTAGGTTCAACAACCCTAACTCTTCTGTCTTTGATTATATGTTATGTTTTGTAGACCATCAGTCAAGTTTGTTTTTTTCTTCCTGGAAACTCTTCCAGTGGCCCACACCTTTGCTGAAATGCTGTACTCAAAACTGCTTGCAGTATCTAGTAGAGGACTTACGAGGGCTGAGCAAAAACTGAGGACTCTGTGTCTTACAGCTTGACATCCTGCCTGTACATCACAGTATAGGGCTTTTTGTTTTTTTTTTTTCCCATTCCCCTTTCCCATAATTGCATCATACTATTAAATTATGTTCAGCTTGTGATCCTCCAAAACTTCTAGAGCTTCTTCTCAAAAACTGTTCAGCCCTCTCACCATCTTCATTAGCAATTAATTATTTCCACCTATTCACGATAGCTCAAATGTGTCCCTATCAAATTGCATGGTATTTTGCCAAGCCATTTCTCCTATTTGCCAAGATGTATTTGAATCCTAACCCTGTCTTCCAATACAGTTTTCAGATKACATTAAGCTGGGAGGGATGTCAGCTTTATAAACATACCAACTATTGCATCATTCCAATCATTAATGAAAAGCAACACACAAAACTAGAGCCAACAATCAAATGTTACAATTCTAACTCAAAAAGCCAGGGTGCAGAAGAAGCAGCTAATCATGAAGTTATTCTCAGTTGTTAAGGCATTTCCAAATATGTCAGAAAATAGGATACAAAGAGGAAAGTTCTACTGGACAACACTTAACCACTTACTTTCAGGCTAAGGATTTTTAGCTCTTTCAGTGTAGATGTCTGAGGAGATGAAAAAGAATACTGAGTTTTGGATAAAGGATTTCATTCTTGGTATTCTCCCTGCATAACAACTTACCACTTCTAACCAAAACAGTGTTTAAAGAGAGTTAATATCTGAACATATACTTGGAGAACATGTAAATGGTTTTACTTCACTGTTGATTATTATTAGATGTTCGTTTTTTGTTGGCTTTTTTTTTTAAACCACAAAGCTAGACACAGGTGAACACAAATGTTCAGCAACAGCATAGTCAGTGATGCAGTGCTAAACAGTTTCACCACTTGCTTAACGCTATTTAAAATTAGTTGGTATCTTTAATGCTTCTCAATTTGGAATCCCAGCTCCATTTGGGATCTGTTCCAATTTCAATGAATATGACTGAAAAGTCCCATTGTTCCTTCTAGTTAACCACATCAACAGCACCTAAAATCCCTAAATCATTTTGCTCCATCTCTGTAAGACATCCAAACATATTTTAAGCTTCTATGCTGAGAAAACCAAGAGTCAATTTTAAACCCCAAAGGGACTGCAGCTAAAGAATTCTTAACATATAAAGTGAGAGATTACTTCACATTCAGCAAGTGTCAACATATCCTACAGATTTCACTGGCCTTCTGCCTGTTACTGTTCCTTAGCAAATTCTATTTTATATTTTTAAGCAGTTTTAAAAACTCTCCTTTGTATTCAAACCAAAATATGCATCAGAAATATTAAAGATATCTTGTTAATTCATCCACTTTTAAGAAGTACACAAACAGTAATGCCTTTCCTCAGATACATACAGTACGTAACAAAAGCAACTTCCAGAGGGCCTCCCAGTCTTCAATATGAATTTGTCTGTTTTTCCTGTCAAAGAAAAGTCTAGCAAGAATTTTATACATTAACGTGAAAACTCCAGGCTACTTGAAGAATACCACCAAGCTCATTAACCAACTTTAAAGTTTAATTTGTCCAGTAAATATTTAGAAAGTCTCTCCATTCCTCCTTCCTTTAACTTATAATTCCTGTTAAACAGGTTGTTGGTAAGAAGCTTGGACTCCTCTTCACATCAGACTGGAAGACAACCCTGAGGGCATTTCAGCTGGCCAGCTCTGTTAATAATTCTCATATGATGCATGAAATAGTACTGTGAACAGCAATAGGAGACAAGCCATGCTATTCCCCAGTAAATAATACATTGTAAACAACTGAGGAGGAGCAATGGTTGTGCTTGCTAGGATGGATTGCAATCCCTCAGTTTGAATCAAAGCACAATCCAGCCAGATTGTGCTCAGATAAGCTTGTCATCTCAGCCAACGACCAGGGAAATCAGAGGCACTGTCTTAGACATACCGA
Organism: Apteryx rowi; assembly: GCF_003343035.1. Taxonomy (NCBI): domain Eukaryota; kingdom Metazoa; phylum Chordata; class Aves; order Apterygiformes; family Apterygidae; genus Apteryx; species Apteryx rowi. The sequence continues at coordinate 226,182 of NW_020450726.1, forward strand.
GCCAAACTTTTAAGAATACGTATAACATGCATCAGTCTCTTTCCCAGTATAGGTAACACTGCTTTTGTAAGTCTCTGAGCAGCTAGGTAAGAATGGAAAATATAAAGCAGCAACACAAAAGTCACTGAAAGACTATTTTCCTGCTCTGAGCAACCATTTTTCCAATAGATATCCTCAGAAGAAACAACCAAACACTGCAGAACAGTTTCAGTACAAATACACAAGGTCAAAGCGTAGGCTACTTTTGCCAAATAACGGAGCAACCCTAAATACCTTTGTACTTCCTTTTTTCTGTCTTTTTTTTTTTTTCTCCATATGGGGAAAAAAAATCATAGGCTTTAAGTGACATGCAAAAATACAGAAAACTAGAACTCTTTTAGATGACTATGGGAATTGTTGAAACATTATTGTGAGAACCTATTCACTTAGCTGCCTATAATACACTGATTACTTATCTGTGTAGTTTGAATAGCTCATCAGAACAATTTTACCCAATGAGATAATAGGCCAACCCCCACCAAAAGAAAAAACAAAAAAACCCATGTTTTCAAATAATTTACTAGGCAGTTTCTATTTTCTTACTCATGTCCTAGTTGATAAACACCTATTTTCCATCTCTGCCTCCCTCTGAGGTCATTAAACTTCTCACTTGCCAGAAGTCGTCTTTTAACTCCAAAGTAACACACACACACTTCAGGAAAGAATTTTCACTCTTTCAATTTCTGTCTTTTATCCATGAAAAGCTTTGGCTATGCCTGCCTTAAGGGATAACCCAGCTAAAATCTGCAGGCAGACATGAAGGAAACACTAGCACTAGTATCATACGGTAGTGTTGTGGGTTACTCCTCTTTAATATTGTGATTTTCATTAGGTCTAACACAGAAGGAGAGCGCACTCACCCTCTAATGCATGAGCATGGGGATGGGATTTTTGCCTTCACAAAACTAACCACACGGCCATGACCAACCCCAAGCTAGTACAAACAGCAGATGGTACGCTTTCAGAAGGGCTGACTGAGACTGAGACCAAGAAAAACTTTGTGCTCTGAGTATCAAATTTCACAGAAAATAAAACTTTATTTTTAAATTGGGTCAAAGCTTTGAACAATCTGCAGAAGGCAGCAGATTCAAGTTTGGAATAAACAGAATTCCCTTATGATCTATTGGATTTGGACAATCTCCCTGGTTCCCCCATTGCATCTAAATATTTTTTTTATTGCACGTAGCTACTTTTAAGAAAGATTTGACCATAAGTCAATGCTTCCATCCCTCCCCTCTAGAGGTAACTAAGGACCAATCTTGGTAGTAACTTGCACTAGAGCATGAAGCATTTGCTCTCAGAACAGAGCACCATGTGGGAAACTTACCTTATCACTGTCTAGCGTGTTCTGGGAGGTCCGTGAGGCAATTGAAATAGTATCGGGTTGGCTGCTACCATCTCCCTGACTGTCCAGGTCCTCGCCGTCTCTACAAATAATTTAGTTTTCATTACAATATTAGCACTGTGTTTGTAACATGATAGCTCCTACCTGTAACTCTAAAGACAGGGCACCTAGGCAATGTAACGGTGGACACCAAGACAAAACAATTGATGCAAAAATCAGATATTCAGCACTTAATACTTGGTTCTATGCTTTAAAGAGACAGCATACAGATTCTTTTGTTCAAGGACTATATCATGTGGTGTTAAGGTAATGACAAGCCAGCCAGAACCATGGTAAAACTCATGCAGCCACTTTGCCAAAGTTAGCAAGCAGATCCCTCAGTCACGCATTTTAAACCCCACAGAAAACCAAGAACCTGAATAATACATACAAAATTGTAAAAATCTAAAATGTACAGCTGTCCTGAAGAAAAAATACTGCAATTCTAAATCCCTTCCATTTACAATGGCTGAATTACACAAGTCAAGGACTGTTCAGAGCAGAAATCTTAACCTGTTCAGTACAGCAGGAAACTTGAAATTAATTATAAGGTAAAACTGGCCACAGTGACTCTTGGTTTTGGGCAATTCACTGAAAGCCAGGAGAAATTCAACACAACAGAGGAAACAGTGCTGTTGGAATGGTGTACTGGGAGATCTCTCATTATTTTAAATACCACTTACCTTCTTCCTTTCTGTTTTGTTGTTGGTGCAGTTTTGGGGATGTGGATTGGCTCTTTCAATGCTCCTTTCAGATGAATGGTCCTTTCTTGTATCACTTCCCGAATGTGTTTGATCCAGTCCTGTTTATTCTCTATACTGGACGCCTTTGATAAGCGAAAAGAAACAAAACCTCCACAATGAATAGCTCATTGTAGCTTGAGTATAAAATATATTGCTGATGCCATGATTTGTCTGCGGTCTTCTGAGCTGCTCAGTCAGTTAGTGGACAAAGCTTTCAAGCTACAGAATTCCAGTGGAGAAAGCAAAGCAGAGTAAATTGGATCAAACCTCTTTCTACTGCACTTTGGCTTGTGCAGCCTGTGTCTAGCCAGTTTGTTTAATCTTTAGAGAGACTATACAGACTCCCCTCTGCTTTCAGGCCACTTGGGTTAGATACACACCATATCTGATTCCAAGCAAAGGAAGATTATCTACCTGTCAGCACCTGTCCTGCAACAAGCAGCAAAAGTCATCACTTGTTGCCTTCCCAACATATATGAACAACAGCTACAGCAAGACTCAGTGTACAGTTTACAAGCAAGTCCACTAAATTTACCTTCAGAACAATTTTGTTGTCTGAAGTTGGTGTCCTTCCAACCCATAGAGCAAACTTGCAGGGATCTCCTTCTACRTGTTCTGTGACACCCAGTTCAGAAGTCTGGAATTAAGAAAAAATGGTCATTACTCCACGACAATTTTGTCTCAGTAGCCACAAAAGGATGCCAATATTCTACACAGCTGAGCTCCGTTGTTTAAAGGGAGCCTTAGAAGCTCAAGTCTAATTCATATACTTGAGAGAATCCTTTATTCTGTTTTTTTCTTCAAGAGCAACAATCTCAAGTCAATAACTTTTTCCAATAAAGTAACAACAAACAATAGTTTTTATGATATGAAATTTCAAATTGCTTATTTTACATTTTTTGAATTGACAACAAAAGCCTTGTGACTCAAAAAAAAGTGCTGAGTGGAAGATGGTGCTGGTTTCTCTCCTTGCTGATTTCCATCAGAGAACACTCATTACTTATTGATACTAATGTTTTTGCTCAGATAAGATATATCTAAGAATTCTCTTGCTATCTTCTAAGACTCGGATCTCTTTTCTGCCAAAGAAGTCTGTCCCAGCGTGTTTCCTTCCCTCTGAAACGGATGAAAAATATTCATCAGTTCGGTCACCCTGGAGAATTTTGAGAGACACCCACATTAATAATCACTCTTCAGAGATGCTTTAATGTCAGAACCTTATAGTTAATTATCATCCAAAATGTTTTTCCTTTCCAACTGGAATAACATCTCAGTCATGTGAATTTGCTTCTAGTTAAGCAATTCATATAGTCTCTATGCCAAAAGAAAATACAAACTAAGAAATACAGCTCAAATTACAAGATCTGTGACTCTAAAAGAGCTAAGCATTCTTATATTATTAGATACTATGAATAAAGTTTAAAGACTATATGTTGTATGTACAACAGAAGCCGAATTTTCCTCTCATATGCCTCACAACACACACTGGCTCATTACAAGAGATCCTGGAGACACAGAATCTGACAAGAAGTATTTTGTTCTAGTCTCATTGGGATGCTAACTTGTTTTGTTTTTTTTAAAAAAACAACCCACCCTTTCAGCTTTGTTGTCTCTTTTGGTAAAATGGATGCTCCTTCATTGAAATACTTAAAGTCTGTGATGCATTTTAAAGCTGACTCTCCAACAACTTTTGTGTGTGTTAAAAAGCTTATAAAATACGTAATCCAACATTACATTAAGTAATTCAAACAAAGTAATATCCTACTGCATGCTGCAATATAAAGTCTGAATGGGCAGGACAGTATTACTTTAAATGTAGTTTATTTTTAAAAATCTAGTAAATTTAGAAGCATCAGTACATTTGTGAGCATTATTAGTTTTACAAGAGACAGCTGGGGCTGGATATAGTAGAGGTCTATAAAATAACAAGCAGCAAAGCCGACACAGGTTGTTAACCACCTCTTTCAAAACAGTAACTGGTGGGCATTAAGTGAAGCTACTGGGAGCCAGGTTCAAAACCAAACACAAGAAAGTTGTTCTGTACCTAGTAGTATTGCTCAACCATGTAGTTGAGCAATACAACTCTTTGCCAAAGGACAAGGTAAATGCAAAAAGTGGCATGAGATCAAGGGACAAACTCATGGAAGAGAAATCCATTGGGCGTTACTGAATGTATAGAAACCACATCCAGGTCAGAAAGCTCCTGAACTGCCAAATACCAGTAACTGGGAGAGTATTCTAGCAACGTGTCACTTGCCTTGTTCCCATAGCCTTCCTTAGGCATTTGCTTTCGGCCACTTCATTTCTTTCCAAAGATTATTAACACATTCCTCTGCTACCACAAATCACACCAAGTATCCTTTGCTGGAGAAATCGTGAAGGTCAGCACACTCAATGTGCAAGAGATGAGACTCACTTTACTAAAACCACCTTTACAGGATTACAGTGTGGGAGACGGGATACTGGGCAAGAAAGGTCTTTGTCCWAATTGACATACATGCTTTCAGCATCTTTATGAATGCCTTTACTTAAGATCAAGCCATAAGAATTGCTACAGTAAGTAATCGACATTATGGAATATTTTGACAAGTAGGATATGAAGGCAAAAAGATATGCTTGTATTTTAAACATGAGGTACAATGACAGTTTTGAATATTTCCAGCAACTTCTCTAGGACTAAGGCTACTATTAGCTCTCATCAGAGGAACTGACATGACAAGCTTTTCAGCTCTGTCTCTTCTCCAATGTAATGCCTTGGCAGCTGACGTTACCTCCAGTACACCAAAACCTTTTCATATTTCTTGAGGGCACTGAAGATGTGCACAACAAAACATCCACAGCTGTGCCACTTGATAGCTACCTTATATCAGGAGGGACAACAGGTGTTTGAAATGAAGTAGCAGAATGTGTCTGGAGGGAAAGCAAAGTAACACAGGGAAAAAAAAAAGTTTTCTGAACCAACCAGCTTTACCAGTTTGGACAGAGGTGGAAAGAGGGAAAGAAAGAGTGAAAGGAGGTGAAGCAGGGAAAAAAGGCTTGGTATTTATACCACTTACACTTATGTGAAATATCCTTATAGAGTCAACAAAAGAATAAAGTATTCTAAAGCATGATTCTAAGAGGTAAAGTAGGTTCATGTTCTTGTTCTTAATTGTCTATTAAAAACTCATCTTGCTCTCAGTCAACGTAGCGCAAACCGAGAAAGCCACTCTTCTCACTTGGCTACCTGGGTTTACAGAGCGTGAATCCTGCTCTCTCATCCAGGTCATACTATAAGACAGCAGGGGGATTATGAATTCCAGGTTCAAATTTTGGAAAGCATACACACCACGGATGAAGAATGCCAGAGGGGCTTGTTTTTAAACAGGGAAAAAATGTCTCCATAGCCTTTCAGTAGGCTATAAAAAAATTATTTTATTCACAAAATATTACTGTGAGACTACTAATCTCAGTATACATTCTGGAATGAGCCCTTCCATGGCAAGGAGCTCTCTCCTTTCCAGGCCAGTGTTTGCAGAATACTCACCAGAACCAATCTTCAACTTGGAGATTACTGCAACAGCAATAGTAAACCAGCAGGTTGAAGCCAACCTGTCAACTCCTTCCACCCTTCTGCTTTATACAAATAAGTCTTAAAGAACCAGCAAATTGTATACATAATTAAAACAAAATCAATCCAGCCAATCTTGGTTTCCCCTAGTCATGACGCATCAAGATTGATATCCAGTCTTCAGTAGTTATTTTCAGCCTACTCTTTCTCCTCAAAAGCACAACAAAACAGCAAGCTTATAAGATCCACAATCTACAGTTTTCAAGGCTATTTTTTGCAGTGCGTTGAAAGGGTTGTTCAAGTTCTTAACGCACATTTAAGTCAACTGAGCCTAGTCACTTAACCATTTAGACAGTGTTTTCTAAATATGGTCACTTTCCCTCCTATACTTACAAACAGTTTACTCTTGTAAATGTATTTGCTCCTCCCACTGGAGTCCTTCACTTCTTTACTGAAAACCAAGGACATCTCAAAAAGAAAAAGGTGCCTCTCTCTGCCCTTTCGAATTAGAGTTTTGGGGTCCCACACTTGGAAGGATTCTTGAAGGATGAGCTCTCCCTGAGATTCTATATTTTCATCAAAGCCTAGAAAATCAGAGAAGAAAGGTTCACCATGAAAAGTTAATAACGTGAAGAAATTTAAAAGCATAGCTTTTGTTTATTAAGTGATTTCTTTATCTGACTTCTTTTTCAAATACAGCTTGCAAAAAAATGGGATTCAAAGGAAGGGATGCTGAAAAACAAGACTTGATTTCAGCATAATAATCTTAACTGTAACTCAAGTCCATGTCTATATTTGGAGATCCAACTGTTAAGTTTATCAACTCTTCTGGCAGTGTTTCACCAATAAGTGACAGATCTTCCTTTGTCAGCATTTCATGATTTTCACCATGGAAGTTATTATTAATATATATATATTTTTTACAAGGTTTCTATTACTGTAGAATGTGAGCAACTACCAAGCTAACAGAGAGCAGATCAAGCTGTTCCAACATCAGCCAGGTCCCAAATGTCATCTCTTTTGGTGGCTTATCTTCCCTGTCATACATGTAACAAGCATGCATCCGTGTTGCAATAGGGGAGAGAGAGATGGCAGCTTGGAGCTGTTGCCATATGACTAACCTGCAACTGATTCACTCCAACACTGATCCACAATAAAGAAATACCACCTGGGTTATTTATCCTGAGATACAACATAAGGCTGAAGGTTGAGAACACCAATGAGTTTACTTCTGTCCTAGTTGCACCATGGTCTCCCAGTTCAATACATGGCATTAGAGTTGCAGGATAACAGAAAATAGTCTACCATACTCTTCCAAGTGGTATAAAAAATGAATTTTAAAGAGATATTGCTTGCCAATAGTCTCTGAACAGAAAAGCACCAGCCTACTCAGAGTGATTTGTACTGCTTTAAACAGGGCAATATCATGGAGAGCATCAGGAGCAAGTTGTATCAGGATGTTCATTCAGAAACCTCCAAAGACATAAGGAGGAAATGTGTTCAACTCACTATATTTGTCTAACATGGGATGACTCAACTATACACACATGATTTGTTACAAAACCAACTTATGTAAAAGATTAGGATATGCTCCAGAGTCACATTCCCAAGGTTAAAAGATTATTACCAGTGCTGGTCAGCATTTATTCTAACACCATCTCCTGAACAAAGCATTTGGAAGTGATTTTGTAGACTGACCGACATCCTATTGTTTATAGCCATGGAACAGAGGTGATTTTGAGTGCTCACATGATTGAGGACCACATGTCAAAGCAGGAGAAGTTTCACAGTAACTTACACGATACTGAAAATTCTGTGACAAGCTATGTTTTACTACTAGGAGGCACAAAGAAGGGAAAGGAATATTGACTGAAAACACCAATAAGTCTTTATTCAGCAGCTGCAAGCTCAGGTGGCTATGCTTTCATCTCAAAGAACTTGGCCAAAGAAAAACAATTCTATTACTAAATAAACGATGGCACCATCACACATGATAACGTGCCGATTACAAAAATGATTTTGGTGGAAAGTTGTTCTAAGCACATAGAAACRGTTATATCCAACTTTAAGTGTCTGCCATGAACATGATTAGGCTGTTTTGGCTAAGATTCAGGCTAAATTGGCTTATGTTGCCATTTTACTGCCAGAAGATACATTTCATTTCAACCAGAAGTCTCTTATGGAACAGGCAGCAAACAGATGTGAAAATTACAAACATCTTGGAGACAATTATTTGACACACAAATCAGCAAAATCACCTCTAACACATTTATGCTCCTCATATAAAAAAGTCAAGGATTCTTGGCTGGGAAATGTAGCTGAAAGCATTATACCTGACCATTTACTTATTAAGTTTTAGGTCAGCAGCGGAAAACATTGTTAGCCTATATCTTTTTCAAATGCTGCAGAGAGACCTGTAGATCAGGATAAAGAACACTTAAAAAAAAAATATATATATATATATATATATATCAGTTGTCTGTCACAATTCTTTCTCCTAAATAAATTTGAGTTCTTCACATAAAAGCTATATAAAATACAACCCCCCAGTAAGAATTCTGACATTTTTCAGATCTTCTCAACATATGGTAATCTAAAAATTTATTTAAAAAATTAATATACAGCATATGGCCAAATTAAAAAGCTAATCTGAATCCTACCTTCCAGCATGCTGAGGTGCATAGCATCATTGGCTCGCTTTGGCACACTAAGCATCACCTCCAGGCCATCTTTAATCTCACCTTTACCTTCTTCACAGCACGTCAGCAGCTCCTGCAAAAGATGAGCAGACATGAGTACTATACACTGCTTTTCTACAATAATACAATAGACAATTAAATATTACTTCTAACAAGAAAAGGACTATTTCTGACAAGTAAAATCTATTTTGAACTTCTCGCTCTTCCAGCTACACAATAACATACTTTGCATTCATCATGATCAGTCCTTCAACGAGCAGCCCAAGCTTTCACTTACCCACTTCCATAATTTAAACAAGATCATCTGGATAATAATAAATCTTTAAAAGTTGTATTAAGGGCAGTATCTTTCTGATAAGCACAGACACAGCTATCAGATGTAGTGCTACGAGAAGGCCCAGAATAACCCGGGTGTCAAGTCATGAAGACAGGGGAAAGCAGGACAGCACAAAAGGACCCCCATGTCAATCCTTGCTCCACTGCACCAAAGACCTGCTCTGTACTACTGCCACTAAAAGAATCACATTGTTTCATTTCAAATATTCAGTGAAGTACTCTATTCTATGTTTACACAGTTAAAAGCATCCTTCAGACAAAACTTTTATATACAAATAAGCATTAACTTATGGACAGAAGCTGGAGAATGGAATATTCTGAAACTTTGTAATGCAATTTAAGGAGATGTAGTCCAGTGCCATCCAAAATCCCACAGATATTAGCATAATACTGCTTGAGTTGATACTGAAATTTCCTCACATCCTTTGAGCTTTTAGGCAGTATCAATACAAAAAATGTAGCTTACAAAACCAAAAAGGACATATTACATTCCTATTCAAAGACCCATTTAATTCACTCCCTCAGGTTAAATTCCTTTATTCCTTTTAAAGAGAAAGCCAGGTAGTTCCTACTATAATCATCCTCACATTATTTTGCATTTATTAACTCCCTATACCATCAACACAGGAAAACAGCAAAAACAGACAAATTGTGCATGGCAACACCACAGGCCACAGAACCTAACAAATATCCTCTAGGAGACAGAAAAAGATGAGCAGTTTCAACACAATTTGGAAAAATAACCAGAACCTCTAAAACTGTAAATGTTTCAGCTGTCACTGAAGTTTTGGGCTCTCCATTCTTCCATTTTCTTACAAGAAAAAACCCCCAATACCAAATAAATCCATTTTACTAAGCAGCAAAGCCATCTAGCTCTGCAAAGCCTGGTGAAGTCAACCTACCCCACCACTTCAATAAGGTTTCAGCTGTGGCATGTTTAGATTCAAAAGTTTCAACTGTTGAAATCAGTACCCCGAAGGTTCTTAAACCAGCATAGTCTAAAGCATTTCTGTAGGTTATAACTTAATAAAATTATATCTTTTTACATGGGAAGAATGGACAATATGTTTCAATTAAAAATGACAGACTAGTTTCCATCTAACTTGACCTGAAATAGCCTGGAACATTTTTCAAACATTTTAAAAACAACCCTCCATGGCAGTTGTCAGCTAGAAAAGGGAAACATACAACATATCAGCTACAGCTACTTTTGTAATGAGCTATTACAAAACAAGCAATGTCACCTAACATATATCCAACACAGCTCAAGTGCACTGCTGCTTGGTCAATAAGACATCCGTCCATTGAGTGAAAGCTCTAACTATAGGTTTCCAAAGGTTTTACTTATTTTAACAGCTACTATTTACTTGACATTTCCATGCAACCTTTCAAATAACAACTGTTTGCACAACGGCTTTACAGGCACTCAGTATATATATATATTTTCAGTCTTAATGCCATAAACATAGTGATTGGCTTGCCAAAATTTGTTGTAGCAACCATTACAATAATATGTCCATCTATACAGCCATGAATTACTTTTACTCTGGAAATGCAAATGATATTTTCTATGGAAACATTTGTAGAGAGGTATCTTCTTGATTTACAGGAATCTGGACAAAAGTTGCTTATTTAAGCCTTCTTTCATTTTCAGTGGTCTCCTAAGAAAATACCACAACAATATTTGAGGCTGCCCAAGTTGCTACAGTCAGAGTGCACAGTAAAAAAGCCTTCCTGATTTCAGCAGGAGCTTTGCCTGCTTAAGAACAGCAGAATCAGATAAAAACTTAGAATTAATGCTGACCTTTAAAAGAAGCTGATATTTTGTTATCCTTTGAACAGGTTTGATAAGGTAAGAGGAGATAGAGTTGGCCAGTCCATGTCGTTGTTGTATCTCCTGCATGGAGGAAAAAAAATTTTTTCTGAGGATTGTGAAGATCCAACAATCACATATAGCCTGTTCTGAGGGCTGTGTCATATCCATTAACTCCAGTTTTTACTTTAGCARGGAGAAATAAAAAAAAAGACAGGATGCCAAGGTATTCCAGCCACAACAAGTAGTTATGTTTTGCGTCTGACTGCTCACTTTGCACAAACAAAAGGTGATTACCTYTCCCAGGTTACCTATGAAATGTTTCAACAAACCTAAATGAAAATAGCAATGATTAGGGATATTGAACACTTGGCAAAACCACTTTCACTTAAAATCTGTATTTTTGCTGTTACTTGCATGGGAGGAAAGAAAACAAATTTGGGGGTTTCCAGGGAACAGCTAGGACTATTACGTGAAGGCTGAGGAGGAGGTTTCCTGGCATTACCTGCTTTGACTGCTAATAGTCACTGAGAGCACTTTCCTCCAAGTGCTGCTACGAAGCCACAAGGGGGAGCACGAAGCATCATTTTCTAACTAAAGGGAAGAGGTTAGCAAACACTTGAAAGGAAAACAGAGCTATTTAGCAACAACAACAAAAAAAGGATAACCTTCACTATGCTAAAGGAGAAATATATAGCTAGACCACAATTAGATGGGCTAATTACAGATTTCCAGTACTGACTTTGTGTTGAACTTCAAGGCCAGTGTTTGCCATTTATTACAATATCAGGTATATTTTAACTTGCTGTTTGAAATTGTATGCTTATGCATTGAATCTCATGAACCCTTTAACCACGATTACAGCACAGACTCAGTCACTCCCAAGATGCAATTATGAGCCATTTTCACATGGTCCAGTGGTGGGGTCAATGGAAGCTCCTGAAGAGACCTGTGTACAGTATCAGCTCTACACACTCCTAGCTCTGGATGTGTGAAGCACATCAGGGGATGGAGAGCTCTGGAACCACTGGTAAGATAGAGGGACCACAGGGCATTCCACTGGAGATGGTGACAAGAAGCCATTCTAATACAAATATATCAGAGCTCCTTGTCAATTTTTCAAACAGTATTTGCTTCATGTTTCTGTGTATTTATTTTGTCCTGTCTGCCTAATTTTCTTTAACTTACCTGCTCTTCTTCAGGCACTGAAAACTTAACAGGGGCTATTAAGAAAGATTTTACCTTACAGTGTTCAGCATCCCAGTCTCCTTAGTGAAAGATTCTGAAAATAACCCTAACAGCTTCAGGGATTTTTAGTTATTTATTTTATCTCCTTCCCACTAATTCTACAAACAATTCTAAAAAGATCTATGGTGTCACTGCACAGCTAACAGCTCAGCGTGGAAGGAGACCAGAAAGGGGTGGAGACCACTGCAACTGGATCATCTGTAACTATAGGCTCAACCAATGCACCCTGGAAATGCACACGTGTCCTTCGGTATGGCCAAAATTCCTCAACTAGTGCGATTCCATAAAGACAGCTGCTGCATTTTAGTCTTTCCCTCAGTGGAACATCACATGCAGCCTAAGTAACTTTGGGACTGAATCAGCAGCACGGCTGGATGAGCAGTTCTGAACAATGCTACTGAACTGAATTACCACTACATTCAACTGCAATCTAAAGGTGTTCCAAAAACTTTGACCAAGATTTCCATCTTTATTACATACAACGCAACCTAACCAAATCAAAACACTAAGACTTGCAGAATGTGCTTGGGAGAACTGAACATGCTGTGGCTACCAAATTCCTCTTGCAGTTCTGAATGGGAAACCAGCTTAACTCCTGACATGTGACAGTAATTTTTTTACATTTAATTTGACAGTTGAGCAATATAAACATTATAAATTAAACGTGTGAGATATATGATCTATTTTCTTAAGCTTACACTAAATTGCAGCATTAGTGCTCAGGTACTCACATTTTCTTAATAAATTAGGCACTCAACATAACTAAGTGCATGATTAAAACTGCAAAGGCATATTTTTAAGATGGACATAAGTACTTACATCAAAGTATGTTCCTGCATGTTCTAATATCAGCTGGGTAGAATCTGGCTTATTTTTACAGTAAGTAACATACATTTGGAACTTGTCTGCCTGCACAACAAAATGCAAATTTAAACAGGTTATCAGAGAGCATATCTTCTGTCTCTAGAGGTTATACTATACAGCATTCAAACTGGCAACAGGAGAAAATACATCAGGCAAGTAAGACTGAAAACAACAGGAATGTAAGAAAAGCAGATTATTCACAGTAGCTAAGACTTAAAGATAAATGCACTGAACAACAACCTGAATGCAGGTTTAGGCAACTCATGTCAACTGCTAGAGCAAACAGACATTTGCACCTGATAGCAGTGTCTTAATTTTTCCAGCTAAAAATAAACACCGTTTTACTCAAATTTGAAGTACGATGTACAGAGATTAAAAAAGGACTTGGCAGCAAGTCTCCATCCCTTCATGCTTCTCATCTCCGTTGTTACTTCTAAACACATCTGACTTTATTACCCAAGTAACGAAGCAGTGCCCAACATCTTCTGGTAACTGTTCATATTTTTCCAGCTCCTTTAGGAATATACTATGGGTAAAGAAGAAAGAAACATTATAAGGCACATGAAACATTTTCATTACAGCAGCTGACATTGATCTATTGTCTGTGAATAAAAATGGTTAGAAAACTTTATGTAATTTATACCAACACCATGAGCTAATAGAAGAAAGGTAACAGGAATGGATGAGAACAAGGAATATCAGAACTAATACAAAATGTAATTCAGTGCAAATTCTGAGATGAAGATCAAAATTTTGCTCTACTGGATTTACTCGGTGAATACATAAGAGTATAACTCAATAACTGCTGCTGTTCCCATCAAGGTTTCCTACTGTTTCAGTTTCAGGAACAGTTTAGCTTTCACCTCTTTTTGGAAAAAAGGAGATGACTTGCTTTTTGGATGCTAATGTTAACTAACATAAAGCATACAAAGGAATGTAAAATCAGGTTCTGGAATATGCTAGGTGTGTCTCATTACTTAAAAGAATCATAACCAAGTACAAATGTCAGTGAATTAACAAAGACTTTCATGTACAAATCTGCTTAGGGATCATTCCATTCAAAAAAAAAAAAAAAAAAGAAGTAGCAGCTGACAAGCCTCTAGTGCTCTGTACTCAACTAACTGCAGTTAAGGTGGGGCATCCAGAGAAGCTTCAAAGAACCAAGGAAAAGGAGGGAGAGTTACTCTTTCCCATTAGCAGTCAGGACATGAAGTCAGGAATGATGGAAGGAGTGACAGGACTCTGTTAAATTGCAGTTTGTGCTATTCTTTTGAGTTCAGTGGTTTCCATCTCTTCAAGACAACTGGAAAACTCRCATAAATATTCTAAGGATTCCAACGACTTCTTAAAAGCTGAAAGACATCTGAGACTGAGAAGACGGTTTCTAGTGCTGTACCTATCTGGCTGCAAAAAGTAACAGTTGACACAATTCTGAAAAGAAATCCTTTAGATTTTTGATGGCAAAGTGGCCATTATTCATATGCACAATATTTTCATTAGGAAATCCCTCAGGTCATCATTTGGGTTTACCAGTAATATGGAAATAGGAGATAAGTCACTCACTTATTGTGGAACTCATAAATTTCCTGCATGTTTCCAAAGATAATGTGTTCTTTGTTTACAATACCAGGTGGGATCTCCTCCACTCCGCTTGTCATTTCCCACAGATATGTCTGCCCAGAACAAAAAAGATGCAGGAAAAGTCATCAAATTTCTGAACAGAAGCACTTAGGTATCTCTAAGTACACATTCCTGGAGAGAATAGAGGGAGGCATCATGCAACAATTTCTCCCTTTGTGATAGTGCCTATTGTGTCACATATACCTTGTGACATATAGCTTTGATAGTAAAATCCAAATTCTAAAACTGATGACTTAACATATTCGTTGAGACTTCATCCTTTAAACTTCACAGTGTTCTTGACAACCTCTAATGCTTCAGGTTACTCTGCATCAAGGTCATGTCTGCAGTCTAGAGGTTCATGTTTTGTACAGTAGCTACCACTGTACATTACTTGCTTTGGTATAACAATTACTGGGCACTTTTCCATGGAACCTCTCTGAATTTCTATTCAAAAAGCCAGCCAGCAGCAGAACATGCGATACACCTAAAAAGAGAATCAACACGAGCTGTTCTCTATCACTAGCAAAGCAAATAAAGTATCCCTTCCTTTTTCTCCTCCCACCTCCAACACAAAAAAGCTTATGAATTGGGAAAAAAAACATTCAAATACTGAAAATAAGTATTGACAAAAGCAAAGCATATGGGATAAATTCTGAAGTGGCTGAAGAAATTGTATCAACTTAATTTGGTACCATAACTACAGACTGATCATGTTTGGTTGTTAAAATTGGAAGGAAATAGACAGCAGAGCGAATCCTGTCTTCAAACATTAGTGACAAAAGAAAACTTACATCCATGCATTCCCGGAGATCTCTTACGTAAGCCTTTTCTGTCTGAATTAGCTCAGCCATAATGAACCTTAGGTGACAACAGAAAGGATGATCAAATCTCAGTCTGCCAGAGCACCCTGAATGCATAATAACCAGCATACACTTTTTTCTCCTTGTCAGCTTTTGCTTTTTCTACAACCGTATGAAAAAATCTGAGAACTGAAATGGAAAGAGGGAATGGATGAGGGAAATATGAGGGATAACATCCCCCTATTATCAACAAGTGCAAAAATATATGGAAAAGGAGATGGAATTTTTTCTAAAATGCTTTGCATGTTATACTCATTAACTGTTGCCCTCCCTCCTACCCTTACTCTTTTATTTCACATTTTTTCAAACAAAAACAAAAACAACAAAAAWATCACATGAAAAGAAGTCTAACAGGACTTTGAAAGTTTAAGATACTGACTTGCTAGAATCAATTGTGAAATGAGTATGTGAATAAAATGCTACAAAAAGCTGCTGAATAATACTGTTCTCTTTTACCATTTATGCAATTTCTAAGCTTCCAGACAACCCATGACAGTTGCTTCATTATCAGAATTGATTATGCATCCTCATTGATTAAAAATAAATAAATTCATTACTCTTTCCTGCGGGCAGATTTTCGTTTTTCTTCGTTAAGCTCATGAGCAGCATCGCGCAGTTTCACCTCTGACCCAGGGACGCTGGCTGGGATTATATCCAGCTGCAAGCTTTTGCTCTTTTTTTTTTTTTTTAAAGAAAAAAAAAGGGATAGAACTGATTAAGGGAAGTGGCAGGAAAAAATGACAGCTAAATCAAATGCAAATAAATGTTGTTTGTCTATCATCACAATCAAATTTCACTTACCGATTTATTGGAATCGGAAGAAATACCCAGAGCTTTCTCTAAAGAGGTTCTATATTTCTCCATGCGCAGAGAAAAGTCTCTGTACCTCTTATCCACCGCTGTGACACATTTTTTAATCTCTGTTGCATGAGCATGCCCCTTTTCACAAAAGCCATCAGCCAGCTGTATCAACAACTTCACCCTCTCTTTGGTTTGCTACAAAAACAGGAAAATATTGAACATTTACTAGCTATAACTGTCATGAAGGGGATCATTTTGCTTAACCAGCTACGACAGGCAGGTGGAAAAGCCATGAAAGGAGCTAGTTTCCTCCCCACTCTTCCCAAAACTCCTTTAAACAGATACCTTTTTTTCCCCCCCTAATAAAAATAGCACAAGATGAATATAGGTTCTTTGGGTTTTATTATTACATGACCGGAACAGGTTATTTATTTTTCTTTCAAAAGTGTGCTCCATTTCCAACCTAGAGACTAAATCCTGCTAGGCAAGCTTTTTAGAGCATGGGTAGCTTCTTTGCATTAATACAAAGGGGGTTTAATCCCAGTGGGGTTATTTTGTTCATTACTCCTGAAGCACAGGTACTGTGCTTTGTGGGCCTGGCCCACAAAGACTCAAGCATCTACCTCCCTTTATGCAAGGACATCACTGAAATATGGAGAAGGATGTAGGGCTTGTCATATGCTCTACCTTAAAGGATTAAGGCTACATCTTTTAATCTTTTCCTGATACTACATTTTGTTGTTACATGGTTCTTAAAGAGGAACTAAGGGAGTAAGTAACCACCAAACCTGTAACAAGGTGCTTTCCCCAGTTAATTAGTTGCCTAAGACTATGCTCTTTCCTTCATGTAAATCATAAATCGTCTGCACCAGATGATTTTATACCTCCACATATCTCTCTCTGATGTAACGGTTGAGAGTAAAGCCTACTACTGTCAGGACCCTTAATGACAGGGCATTAAGCAAAGGAGTCAATAGAAAACCAGCAGGGTTTGTCCTTCCTTGTTTTTTATTCTTTCTCTTTCTTAATGGTCACTCATTTGAGCATTTCTTTTCATTAGGGAATTCCCTGTGCAAGGGTAAGCCAGGGCCAGTGCATCCTCCTAGCAAGCAGCGAAACACAAAGGGAGCGGCACCATCAACATCCTTTCGAAAGGGGCACGAACGTCATCCCCTTGCTGACACCGGAAATAGCGGGGCAGTGGTGCTCTGCATCCTGGAAAGAATCCAGCAGAGCAAGGGCTGAAGCAAAACTCAGAAGGAAGAAAATTTATGTTCGTAAAGCAAATAGGGTCTCTGTTCCTTCTGGAGTCTCTTGTCTCTTCTTTCACGTGTCTGTGTCCGACTCCCATCTCCAGGTCTCTTTTCTGCTGAGGTGGTCCTTTAGACAAATAAATACTTGTTCACTTTCTTAGGCTCCACTATTTTTCTATGAAGACTGAGAGCCAAGAGGTGGAAATAGATGACAGTTTCAAAGTGAAATGCAAAGACAGAATTACTTAAGCTCAGATACTTCAGTCTTAAAACAGTTGCCTCTCTTTCACGTATGAAAACCAGTAAGCCTCACAAGGGACATCTGCATCTCCACACAGGCCTCTAGAAATATGGAAGAAAATGCTGCCGCCATAGCTCAAGAAGTTACTGCAGAATCAGTTTGTTTAAAATGAATAACCTAACAAGCAAATCTTTAATTTTTCTGCTATCTTCTAATTAAATCATAGCTGAGTCATAACATACCTTGTGTTTTATAGCCTAAATGAACGTGCAGTAACCCACAGACCTGAGGATGTAAAAATGGAAATCAAAGGACCTTCAGAGTGTGTGTGTGTGTGCGCGCATGTACATACCATTTTTAAGCTATCACACTATAATTATGACATAAGAAATCAACTGCATATAGGGCTGATGGAGCTCCAGTAACATGGTGATTACCTTCTGAAATGTAATCTTTTGTTTTATTCTGTTCCTAGCAGAAATACAGATTACAAAGCCAGTGGAACTAAACAAAGCTTGACAGACATCCTCATTTTTCTGTATGTTACTTCCTTTTATTTATTTCTTTTACCTTTGCAGTGATCTGAAATTCTTCATGCTCTTTTAACAACTCTTGAGTGTGCTGGATACTGGAACCAGTGGAAGTATGGGTGGATAAATAAAACTCCCCATTGTCATGGATCCATTCCAGAGCCTAAATAAAATAAGAATGAAGGAAAAGCAAGAGAGAGACACTTTTGCCAAAAGAAACCAACTGTAATCAGTATTTCACAAGCACAGATGGGCCACAGGTAAGTTTTACTCTTTCACTGGTGGAAATCCTGTAATACCTCTAAAATATCAAATAGCTTGTAACTCAAATAATTCCCTTAGTTCACGAAGGACTTAAAGAAAAATAACCAATCCATGAATCTGAATACTTTGGGGAAGTCCACTACAACAGGACTATAATAGTCCACTACCAAAGGTTGCAAAGGTTTCATCAGATTTTCAAARTGTTTAGTGTATCTTGCTTAGAACTGTCTTGCTATGAAGTGCCTGTGTATTTTCTGTCTTCAGTGAATATATATAGCACTACAAACTACAAAATTTAATACTCCAAGAGAAAACGGAGTAGACTGTTAGTTGAATCTTATTCTTCCTTTTATACCTGTCACCTGCAGTTTCCCCTTTTATCTACCACATAACCAAGAATAGGACAAGTTTTATCTTGGCAGACAGTACGTACTTATTTTTCAATAGCATAACCTTTACACCTAACCAGAAAAGGCGGCTTCTGTATTATAGTTCCACTGACAATCTGAGTTCATCAAGACCGTGACTGAGACTTTGATTCTCCTCCTTACGCTCAAGACTTGCTCTTGCCTCTCTGTAAAGAACTAAAGCAGGTAGAAACTCTTCAAAATTCAACACTGAATGTGACTGCATGTATGTTCAAAAATATAAGGGCATACGAGAAGGCCATTTACCTGTTAACATACTAGCGAAGCTGGAATCCAGATGAGATGGGCCTGTGCATTTCAATCCCTCCTCCCCTTTGGAAAGAAACCAACTCTTGGACTAGCAGCAAGAAGAGGGACATCTCAACCAACCACTCGTATGATGCCCCTTGTCATTGTAAAGTCAAACTTTCTTAGCCATATCTGTCTTCTCTTGCAAAAAGGCTCTTGTTGGTATAAACACGAACCAATTACAAGCAACATTTGTTTTGATACTTCTTGCTTTCAACTTAACTTCCATTTTTTCTTTCTCTTTTTTTTTTTTGGTGGGTTTACCACACTATGCTGGAATGAACTGTTACCAAAGGCCTGTGACAGAACCACAAAAGCAAGCAAAACTCCCTTGCCCCAAATGTCACCCTTCCATTACTTTTTGGCAGCTCTCTAGAGCCACAGCATGAGTTCATCTCAATGTTAGTTCCCAGAGTTAGGCTAGCTATTATATGCGAGTACCAGGATTGTATTTTGGAGACACATATCACCACGCAAGAACTGAAGAAATCAATTTAAAGACCAGGTGAGCTCTTAAATCTGGAATGTTTGGTCAGTCTACCATTTTCTTCACAAACTATTACGTGATCTATTTCCATAGCAGGGCTTAAAGCTTTGAAAGCACAAAAAAAAGGGTTCTTCCAACTTCCAAAMAAAAAAAAAAAAAATGAAGAAAACAGTATTTCCATTTTCTGGCTAATCAGTGTGCAGGCCCAATACGGTTTGCAGTAACTGAACTGTAGGTTGCTGAAAAATGGGATTTACAATGCAAATGCTGACAGACCTTTATCTCTGGCATTTGACTGTTAGTCAGTAATTTCTGTACAAAAGCAAGTAGGTCATGTGCTTGGCAGAGGCTGAAGTTAAGGTTATTCAAATGCAGGGTGTTTTGGTTTTTTTTTCCTTTTCTTTTAAAGAGGTATTCATCCTTAACTTCGCTCCAGGAGTTAACCTGCATGGCTTTCTTTATAAAGCCATGAAAGACAGACTTTCCTAGAGCTGAAAACAGACCACTACTATTTAAGCCTCTGCCTACATTTTTGGTCAGAAAATATCGAATTAGCTTTTTGAGGCTTTAAAGTAGGTCTGATTATATTTCGCACTATGGGCGTTGTGTCGTTTTCTGCAGAACAGGAACAGATAGCTTCCTTTCTTTGTCCTATATCCAGTTAAAAAAAAAAAAAGTTGCAGATCATTCCAGTTTCTAATTCTGCCTTGGAATCCCCTACTGACTTTTACGGCTTGTGTTTTGATTTGTAAAAAGTACTTTTTTTTGTCATAGTTACTTAATGGTTCTTTCCAGACTGATAAATTCATCAAAAYACAAAAAGATGAATCCAGCATGTAAAAAAACATGAAACCAAGCACACGCAGAATAGAGAAACTTTCTCAGTCATTCAGTAGTTATTGTTTAATGAGTCATCCAACTCAACAGTTTTCTAGAACTGCCAATCAACTTAACTAGTCGTCTTTTTCCAACACCTGAGAAAATGTTGCTGCTTGTTATTTCCCTGGTCAAATTAGGTGTGYCTGTAAAAGTTAACAAGCATAATAATTTGCCAAACACAAGCTTGCAGAAATTAGATTAGCCAGTACCAGACCAAGCTGGCAGAAGCAAAACACTATGTTAAGTTACAGTGGTAAAGATAGCCTGCCTCAGCTGATACAGTGGATCTGTATTAAAGGAAAAGCAAATATGTTACCTTAATTTCCATTTTAATTGTTGACCTTTCAGACATTTGGAACACTGAAGTCAATAGCAGGTTTGTTATTGTGGGACAAGATAGTCTCTGTCAAGCCTTGATCACAATGAAGAAAATGTTTATATACAACCCTCACCTGCTTGGCACTTCTTTCAAAGACGACATACTGTTGGCACTGATCAAGACGTCTTTTACGCATGGTCCAATAATGTAGCACACGGTTCTCCCTCTGGAAGAGTTCATTCAAGATATCTGGAGAGAGGAAAAAAGTTTCAGAGTTTATGGCAGCCAATTTTGAAACAGCATATTAAAATCAGTGGAAGAAAGTATTTTATATTACAGAATTTGAGGTACTATTTTTATTTCTCATGTCCATGAAGTGCACAGTGTTCCTTTTTCCTTATTATTTATAGGAATGTTGGTTAAAGAAACTAGTAATGCAATTAAAGCTTATTACTGACGCCTGTCTTTTCCTCAGATGTTTTTCATAAAGAGACTGCCGCTGCTCAAGACAAACAGAGCTGAAAATTTAATATGACATATGGATGGCTCTTGACAGGGTTTGCTCAGGAAGAGAGAGCATGCACAAGTAACCAGAACATGCTTAAAGATTCACGTTAATCACCATAAAAAAAAAAACAAAAACAAACTTCTCATCTGAATGTACCAGATCCCTATAAAGGATTTTTATAATCTAATACATACGGATAAATACATAACCTTAGGTCAGTACAATAAGAAATCCAACTTAACCAGACATTAGATGCATAGAGACCAGAGTAATTAAAAAGCACACAAACTTACCAAGTTTGTTAATTCCTCTTCAGAAAARTTTGAGAACAGTATAATTGAATAAGTCGACTTGTTCAAATATGACTGTGTTCATTAAGCCAAGCTTGACAGAGTTTCCAGGTAATCGAACAATTTAGATACAGGTCACTACAACTCTATAATTTGTTATTTCTTTCCTGAGTATCAGAAACTCTCTGGCATTAAAAAGCCGCATCCAAATTCCATTGCTAATCTGCAATTCCATGTGTCTGGCTTACAGATTCTTCCTTGATGGCAAAGACTTTTTGCTTACAACATGCAGACGTTTTTGTCTGAACTCTGCTTCTTTAATGCCCCCCCTTCCCCACCCCTTCATGCAAATATATCCCAGCAGTTTCTTGTAAAGCTTGCTTTACCCACTGTTTCTTACAGAGCAGCAGCCCTACAGAAGCTACTTGCTACTGCAAATCCAGATGACAAGCTGAAATAACAGAATGGGGAAACATGACGTCTCTGCCAGGTAATTCTGTCAGAAGTGCAAATACCCCAGGAGGCAGCCCTACCATTTGGAGGAAACAAAAGAGATCATAAGTGAAGACCATTTCTCAGAATAATCCTTTACTTGCTTTTCTACTTACACCCACAACTGGATATTTTCTATGACTATGGATGAAGATTCTCCAGTGCTAGACCTCCCTTGCCCCATTTTGCTGGTCCACTAGGCTTTACTTAAAAAAAAAGAAAAAAAAAAGAAAAAAAAAAAGCCAAACTCCTCCAAGCAATGGTTTGACAGACAACAAGCTCACATAAAGGGAGACTGTGGGGGAAAGCATCTCTCTTCTTATCAGTGCTTTGGGACCAATTACAACCACATGCCACAGCCTCCCTGAGGGTTATGAAACCTGGCTGCATTGCCCTCAATATCCTCTTGCTAGGAAATACAATATTCCCAGCTGACACAAGGTGCTGAGATCACCCAGAATTTGCTTTTGGTTGGAAGCTGGTAGCTGCAGTCCATGTTCTTCTCCTGCTGGGCAGGCTACCCTCAAATATGCCTCGCCTGATCTGTCCCTTGGCCAAGTCCATGAGCTTATCTGCTACGAGCAACAGGGCCTCACCTGCTTTCTTAGTTTTATTTCTGCCTCAGGCCACCTCTGAAATGCTCACTCTGAATATATGCCAGATTTCTGGGGGGAAATCTTTATATAATGCAATACATCCAACTGGACATCACATAAAAACAGACATCTTGATAATGATGCAAGCGAAGTTGTTCTGACACACAGCAAGCAAGGTGAATGTAGCTAATTAGAACAGCGTTCGCTCGGTCAGGACATGATACAGATGGCAAGCCAGTGAGAGACATTTGGCTGAGCGCTGTTAGAGTTATTGCCATTAATTTCTTGGGCTGACAAGGAGCAGAAGTAATATCCTATAAAACTGATAGGAAGCTACATAAGATCAGTGTTTGATCTCAGGTTTGGATGAACAGCTTTGCTTATGTCAAGCCTTCAGAACTATATTCCCTGTTATTTTCTTCCATTCCAACATTAGTTAGGATACCAAATTATTCCCTAAACTTTCCATTTATTCTCCAGGTTCTAACATCTGAAAGCTCTCTGAGCCTGCCTCTGTGCACCCAGGGCCCTATATCAGCCTATCTTAACCTGCAGCTGGAAATAAGGATCAAGTATAATACTGAATTAGTTTTTAAAAAGGTTTAGGAGTTTTGCAGAAATTCAAGGGTTGCTCCAGTTTTTAAAGTGTTCAATTTAACAGATTTTCAGTTTAAAGTGTTCAGTTTAACCAGACTAGATACTGAGCACAGTCTAACAGACATTGCTTCAAGGACACACCTGACTACGAGAGTGTGGAATGGTTCTACAGACATATGTAACCTATATCTGACCATAACAAAACAAACACTATTTTATTAGCCTATCTATTTAGAAAAGAGATTAAAAAAAAAAGATCTTCTTACATGCATATCTGAAAAGACAAATCAGAACTTTTAAACCATTTGGTCAGCTACCACTGTACCATTAAGACCTAAAATGAGAGTCCTTGCTAGTTTTGACTTATCTTTAATTCTTAGAAACACATATTACACTGGCTTATATAAAGGAGGAAATGATGTTTGAGCATGTAGCCTGTTTTTTTCCCCCTGCTTGAGGATTTTTATTGCCCCCCTTTTGTTTTCTTCAAACATTCATTACATACATTTTAAACATGTATCATCTGTCCAGGAATTTAAATGTACACAGAACACACACAGTACTATGGTTATGATATGTAGTTATGGTGTAATTAATGTTCTTAAGGATATTTGCAGAGACTTTTATATTCTTTCCTCATTTGAATATATTTATCTTTCCTACAATTCAAACAGCTTTCAGAACTACATTAAAAAAAAAAAAAGTTTATCCAAAAGCCCCAGTGTACTTTTTGTTCATTCAAGAAACCCGACAGCTACAACTTCTTGCTTATTTCAGCTTTGTATTTCCTTGTCTACTACTAAGAGAAGAGATAAGCAACAAATGTCAGCAACAGTTTTGCAATTATTTGCTGGTACAGCCAGCATCTGTTTTGAGATTTTGTCTTACACAGTTACAGAAGTGTTGCTGTCCTGGGAATAGAGGAAAAATAATCCTTTGTCTTAGTTGCACATGCTCAAAGTTTTAACTGCCATAATCCAATTATTTTCCTAGGTGAGAAGTATGGCCAATACCCTCTTATCCCTCCAACACAAAATTCAACACAGTGAGGTTTACAATTTGAGTACGGTCAGCTACACTGGCGAGTTTACCACAAGCTGTTTTCCCCTCCTGGTAAAATGAAGCAGTGAACATGACCTTCAATAGAGTCATAAAACAGCTCAGGGTGGAAATGACCTTTGGAGGTCACCTAATCCAACCTTCTGCTCAGAGGACTACCTTCAAAACTGGATCAAGTTGCTCAGGGGCTTCTTCAACAGAGTTATAAAAGTTTTAAGGATAGAAATTCCCCCACCTCTCTGAGCAACCTGTTCTAGTCAGTGCTTTCTCACTTCCTCTGTAAATATTTTTTCCTTATATCTACTCAGAATTTTCCTTGATGCAACTCTTTCCTCTGCTCTTACTGCCATGTTCCTCTGAGTTTGGCTCCATCCCTTGTATAACCCCCCTTTGGATTGCGGTAAGCAGCAATTAATTAGACTTAATTAGACTTAGACTTCCCTAAAATAGAGTCTGTAGCATGGCCTGAGTGTTGAGCCACAGCTTCAAATCACGTCAAGAAGATATATGACTGACAAATAAGTGATTAAAATGTAGTATTTATTTCTCTCCGATCATTATTCTGCCTACTTCACGCATCAGTCATGCGCATCCTATTAACTTCTGTCATTTTCTCACTTTTTACCTGCAAGCCCTAAAGATTTCTCTCCCTACTCCATTCCCCACAGCACAGGTTGCAACTTAAACCTGCATTGCACTGAATTAATCCTAGCGAAAGCCAAGCCCCATGTAATGTGTCTTTCCTGCAGCACCTCAGTTGATGTCTATTTACACATCTAATTTAAACATGATGCCAGTTATCTTGTACTTCATGAAGTTCCTTTATAGTGATTCAGCTATATGATGGGCCCAATGGCATTAGAGGATCATCCTGTACTACCCTGGCACTCCAAAGGAACTCGCAGCAGGCACCATACTGATACCATACTGAGTAAGCTTAAAGTGATCAGCTCCCATTTGGCTTCAGACTAAACATTATCACATGAAAGTTTACGATTTCATTCTCTGAACAAAAGCAGCGTATTTGAGGCTCAGGTTGCAAGATTAAGTGTAGGCAAGAGACAAACAAATTCAGAGCAACCTCATTTGGGTATAAGAGAATTTGATGATTGGCAGCTCCTTCAAAGTGTGAGAGCAACTTTAATTATTTCCTGTTAAGCCTGACAGAGCTGTTTTCACTCGGGCAGGCCTTCACTGTCCCATCATTACACACGCTGCAGCAAGTGATGATCACGTTCTTAGGAGGAACAAAAGAACAAAAAAACCCCTTACTTTTCACTTGTTGTTCAGGTGCTTTGAYGTGCGTCACCATCCCTGGCATGTTTACGCTGTTCCTGTGCAGGTATTTCAGGAAGACATCAGCATTCCTCCGAGCCAGAGTGCAAGCCTAGAGAGTCAGCAGTATTACATGCTTTGAAGATGCACACATATACCTCCAGAAAAAATGAAGGACCTTCCTCATTCTTTTCCTGCACTTCCTACCCTCTCAGCCTTTTGAAAGTGTTGCTTATTAAATCCTTCCATAAATAAGCCAACCCAACCATTAAAATAGTTTTCCCAACAAACAGCAGTTAATCCTTAGCTATCTGGCAGAAAAAAAACCCAACAAAAATTACTATTACTTTTATCGTAAGATCCTGAAAAGCAATTACCTGCTCTAGAGCTTTCAGCATGACTCAGAGCTGACAGAGAAGTTTGTTTTGTGTATATGCCACTTAAAATTATTTATTGTGTAAACTGAGTGCGCATGCTTATATAATCACCAGGATACTATAAAACATCCACCACTACTTTAAACAAAAGGTAATYGCTCTGCTGAAGCAAAACCAAAAGTGCTAAAATATTAAGACATGCCCTTTAAAGGCCTTGAGAACTTTCACTCCTCAGAGTTGTATTGCCAAGGCTCAGCTCAGCTACACTCTTCATCTTAATATACCTCAAGTACTGTATATGGGCTAGCTGCCTTATTTTTAATGAGCAGAACATGAAATGCCCCTTTAAAAGGTTAAATAAAGGTATCATGGTTAGGTCCGGTAACAAAGACACCAAGACAGTCATTTGTCAAATTGTTTTAACACAAAGATTGGAAATTCACATGCCAGCAACTGAAAGATCTATTTGACAGTATACTTAGAGCTATGCTAATACCTTTCTGAATGTTCTCATCTGTACACTGAGAACAAAAAGACCTTAAATAAAACTAAGTTATATACTATGAAGTCTTTCAAGGTGATGTTGGAAAAAGCCTTTGGTTATAGGATTGGTTACGCTGCTTTGCAAGTGCACATTTCACTTTTATTCAGTATGATCAATAACCCACTTCCCTGGGAAATTAGTTGGAATGGAAACCTTTCATTTGTCTGCCGACTGTTACCCAAACCCAACTACTCCCAGATGCTTGTCTAGCAACTGCCTCCTTCTGTATTCTATCGCAGTCCAAGAACATCTGAGAGCTGCTCTGATGCACGGGCAGCCATGGCACTATGGGGCTGTCACTTCTTTTCCAAAGCAGCAGCTTTTAAGTGCTCTTTAGAATGACAGTTGCTCAAAACAGTGATTCCCAACTCCACTTCAGTCACAGTGGGAGACTTGCTATCTATTGAAGTTCAACAGGAAGTATATTTATAAAACTGGCTACAATTTTATGCACTTGGCAATATTCTCCTAATCACTGTCAGAAGCCATTAACGTGCCACTTCCTGCATCTTTGCAGTTCAGGACATTCATGAGCTTTTAAATGGGTCTTGGGTTGTTGCTTTCCACGTGCATTTCAGTGCTGTGAGAACAAGTGTTCAACTGCATGCTTTCCAAGACACAGAAGAACAAAGAGGTKGTAAGTCCGACCTTTAGGAATGCCTCCTTCTGTTCCAGGTGTTTGCTTATCATGGGGGTAACGTGGTCTGTTTCAGAGTTGGGACCCAGTTTGTCCGCTCCCCCGCACCAGTCTTCTTCTCTCTTATATTCCTGCTCCAGACTCTCCAGCACACTGCACACCTATTGGGCGAAAGGAGTCCAATGCAAATTTCAAATGAAATTCAGTAAGACAAAATTCAAGGGCAGATAATGATTCAAGCCAGAAAAACTGAAAACCAATCTACCCCAATATATAACCTAGGTTCTGACATGTTTTGACTAGGACTTAAGGGAAGGTAACTAACTTGGGCTGTAGGTTTGCAAGCACTGGCACACTTAACTGAATTTGCTCAGAAAGCTGCCTCCTAAAGTTGCTTGTCGTTCCCCTCTCTGTAACTGCATAGTTCAGGATGGGCTTCAGATAGGATTGCAAAGGGAGCAACCTTGTCAATCTTCCCCCTAACTATTCTGCCGAATCATAGGAATCTGATTTTTCCTCTGACTCACATGAAAAAAGTCAGTATTAACCATATGAAGGACTTGAATTAAAGCCTCTGTTACTGTAACTTGCTTATGCAAAACTCATCTAAAAACACACAGTTTCTGTTTCTAAGGCAGCTGGGAAGAGGATTTGCTTTTTGTACTTTTTGTGTTTTATAACAGCATGCATTATCAAATAGTAAATCTAATCAAGCCTAATCAACTATACTTTTAAGTACTGCTGTTTTATCCCCCACACGGAGGAGTTACCCAAAGTAGATACAGGTCATATAGCATTTTGGTACCTGTTCAGAAGTTTTATAGAAGGCCACAGAGGCATTCACAAGCTTGAGGCGGTCCTCCATCTTGAGCATCAGTTGCTGCCAGTGGGAAGCAACCTTCTCTGCACACTCCCTGATCATATCCATGTCGTAGTGATTAGCCTGCAGCATTGCCTCTGCCTTCTGCTGAACCTGTAGGGCACTCTGATGTGTTTTCTGACAAGAGATCAAAATTTAGGAGTTCAGTGGAGCATTTAAGTTTATTTTCTTGAAGACCTCAAAGGCTCACATTTGCCCTATGTCAATGATGACACTTTAATTACACACATGTGCGCACGCACACACAAACAAAAATAAACCTGTAATATTAGTCACTGCCTGACTTTACTGTGCAAACACAAAGAAAATAAACCCAGTGGAAGTTTGTCATCAGATCAACAATGACCAGCAGTCTGTAAGCAGTAGTCACAGCATTAAGCCACACATGGCATACCCATGTTGCAGTATAGAACCTTATTACAATCATGGATTCCAGGTTGATTTTCCCCCCCCCCCTCCATGGTGGGAAAGATAGAAAAGCTGTACCTTTTTTGGTTTGATTGCTACTACTGTCATCACAAGTTTACTGCAGTCCATTGCACATTAGTGGTGAGCAAATGAAGGTGTAGATATGCAGGATAATATAAAACACAACTGTCCATTCATTATTAACAATTTTTAACTTTAGCTCTGTCTCTGTATATGTCTATGTATGTATGTACATATATACTTGCCTAAAATCTGGAAGCCCTAACTGTAATAAGTATGATTACATGTGAGTACAAAATGACCCAGAAAACGTAGAATACAAGTTTCCTAATCATTTATCCATAAATGGACAAATGCCTAGAGCTCTCATTTTWTTTATACTGAAGAGTTACCAGAGCTCTCAAGAGTGAGGACACATAGTGCAAACTGTAAAACAGAGCGGGGAAATGCAACTCCACAGAGTGGCAGAAGAACATGCAACAGTTTGCAAGACAGGGTACCTCTGAAAATATTTTCCCCAAAGAATCATAACATTGTTAAATTTTTCAGCAAAAGTCAAGTTCTTAAAAAAATTCAATATACATAATCAATATCACCATAAGTGCCTTGATAGTGCATATAAGTTATATATAATTACTTTATAATGATAATACTGCATTCTGCTTGATCTTAAGATCTCTGTCCAATTTTAGCACAGAGATCACCAAACCACAACACTTAGTTTGAAATTCAGTTAGTGAAATCTTGGGGCCAGGGGGAGGGAAAGAACAGAGAAGGGGAAGGACATGACACCACTACACCAATTTCAGCCAAACCTACCGCCCAACAAAAATGAAGGTGTTAAAAGACTATAACAGAGTACACTCAACTGATGATGCTGTTCTGTGCATTAACCTTATCAATTAATCTTATACTGTTGTGTTCTAACAACAAATGGAAATACCATTTTAAGTTAAATTGCTGTGAACAGACTTGTTTGATTTATTATAGCATTTTTCATTCCTATCTAATCAAAAAAATAGCTATCACTTCACAAAGTTGCAAAAAGGTACTGAGAACATGCATTCATCTGGAATTGCTGCTCCAAAATGAACAAGAACAAAACCCCCACCTTCCCAACAAATATTTTCATCTCCTTGCCTTCAGACGATTTCAACAACTTTTCCCAAGCACAAAATACCATGTTGTTCACCCAACAGTATGAAAAGGCACAGAAAAGATGCATCTTCTTACTGTAATGCTTCTGTGAACTGTACTACAAGACTGCTTGGAAATTGTCAGTGAAATGGTGCTTTTACCTCTATTGCGTGTTGAAATTGCTCGTGTTCCCTCTGCAACTGTTCAGCCTCCTGCAGAGAACTAGCAGTGATCAGCCCAGCGTTCAGCATTGACTCCCCATTTCGGATCCAGCCCAAAACCTATAAAAGAGAAGACCATAAACTATGCAAACCCACCGCCAATCAGGAAGAAAAGCATCACTGCTACGAACAAAAATGTTTAGGGTCATATGTGATATTGGAATTGACAACTAAATCATTTATTCGTTATACATTTATAATGGTTTATATATTCAATACAACATAGTGAATTACACTTTCACTATAATTAAGTGCCTATTTCACTCAGATGACACCTCTGTCTTTCAATCACCTATTACATATTTGTGGTTTCAGCTGTTATTGGAACAAGGCTGTGTTTCTGAATGCCACTTCTGTCACCTGGAAAACAGCAACAAGTTACAAGCCATACTTGCTAAAGAGCCAGTGTCAGTGTATGAATTGAGGACATGCAGCTTAGTAAAAAAATAAAAAAATAATTCTGAATATTCACGTTGAGAAAAATGTGACCACTGACTTTTCTAGTTTAAAATTTTTTCGTTGACAACAGTTTTCAGGATGTGCCTTGGCTCATCCGGTGAAGCCACAAGAATCACATGGTGGGAAGGAGCCTCTAGAGGCCACCGAGTACATTCCTTACCAAAGGCAGCGTCATGCACCTTAGGGTCCCTCCCAACAGATCTATGCCTTGTTTGTCACACTAACTCCATTAATGGACATCCTACATCTCCTTCAGACATTTGTATCACCATAAGTCTTTTCTCCAATGTCAAATTCTCAGATCTCCTTTGCTTCAATTTAGGTTTGTTTACTTTCTCCTGCCCCTCCCAAATTACATTTCCTCCATCTTAGTATCAGCTTCTATATCTTTTTTCCCTCTGCCTCAAGAACATTACCATATTGCCTCCTCTAGATTCTTCTCTTGTTGACCCCAGTTTGTTCAACCACCCCCATGTGAACTTCAGCCCCTCATTTTTCACACTGCCCTCTTACAAGCATTCTCTAGCTGATACCCATTGCTTCAGTCAAGACCTTTCAAACACTGAGCAAAGCTGGCCATAATTTCATCCATTTTGGAGGATGTGCCTGTTTATAAATACTAATATAGGGTTTGTCTTTGTTAAAAACAAAAAACAAAAAAAACCCAACCAAACAAAAAAACACACACACACACACCACACACAACTTGACTTGCGTTCAGGTTATGCACTGTCATCTGTGCAACTTTTCCACAAAACTACTATCGCTACCCTGTATTTGTATTGCTGATTATTCTTGCCAGTACATTATGCTCTGCACGTCACTAAAAACTCATCCTCCTCTTGCAGAGCAGTTTACCAATACGTCAAGATCATTTTGAACTGCAATCCAATGTCTTCCAATGTATTCCACTCCCTTTTCCAACTTTTTTTGCCATCTTCAATTTTAAAAGCATAATCTCTACCCTAATATACAGAATTTTTTTGACTAAAAACGTGAACCTGTATCCAAATCCAGAACAGACTGCTACAGAATCCCTTTGAAATGTACTTTCCATTTCAGTGAGTCACTAATAACTTTTTTTTTTTTAAACTGAGTATGGTTTTCCTGCAAGTTTTCATTCATACTCACATACTCTCATATGCCATTCCCATAGCAAGCTAGGGCCAGGTAGACTCAACTGAACTATTTTGAAAGCTTTAATAAAATAAAGATCTATGCCATCTGCTTTTCCACCTTTATCCAGAAGATCTTCTACAGGATTTATCATGGAGAAGTCATGCCTAACTCCTCTATGTTGGCCTTTTGTCCTCTCCTTGTCATTGATTAGGTTTAATAATCTACTTGTTTCAATATTTTTCCTGGAAGTTATGTTGAAGTATAATCCCTTCCTTAGCTAATTGTTTCCACTTTTGAAAAGTGGATGTTGAGTTCTAGTCCTGCAGATCTCATCCAATTTACAGAATTTTACAAAAGATAACCACTAATGCCTACGAGATCATGTCAGGCAGTTCTGTAGGTATCCTGGGAGAAGTCGTTTGGGCCAAGTTGATTTGAAAACAACCAGTTTAAGCAAACCTTCTCTGATCTTGTCTTACATATTGATTTTTAACAYTTAACCACTGGCACTAATTATATTAACCGCTGAATCATAGTTAACACTAAACACAGAATCTGGTGACCCATCTATCACACTACTATTAAGAGTACTGCTCCAGATTATAACTAGGTGAATCAGGACAACATGACCATAATCACAGATTGAAAACAGGTAGAGAAACAAGGAAGAGGACCTATTAAAGGTCAAATCCTTAAAATGAAAGACATGTGTGGTCTACATCCAAAGTATATTCTAACACATCTTTAGCAGCTTGAAGCAGCTGAGGTCTAGCCACCTTTACACAAGATCCAGTCCCACAAATCTGCATCTCAGTCACCTTTTGTGTGATATGCTTGTTCAGACAGCAATATTGTTGTATTAGTGATACACTTCTTTCCAATTCTACCTGCACAATTAATTGTTAACAAGCTTTTTTTTCCCCCCTCCACTGATAGTGTGTTTGAATTCTTCTATATAAGACCTGCAAGTTCATAGAAAAAAATAAACCTACAGTGCAGAGGTAGGCATAAGAGCACCTCATGGGTGTTCTCCTTGACTTGGCATCCCACCACACACAATAAAGACCCTCTGGCACAGGACTTGCTATTTCAAACACAGTGATTTGCCCTCCTGCTGGTCCCAGACTAGGGTGGACAGCAGTGCAGAAGCAAAGCTGCTGGAACTCACAGGAGGAAAAGATGCCAGCAGCACTTTCTCCTTCCCCAGCCTCCTGCTCAAGCTCTGTGGGGAAACGTAAGTGCCAGTAAATAGCAAGCTTATTTCTCTCTCCCCCCCASCCCCCGCCCCAATGCTGCTGCCTTCTAGCATTCATTGATATGTTCCCATCACCTCAGAGTCCGAGGGGACTGCACATCCCATCCCCTTTCTGCCTTTGGCAGGCTAGAAAACCATCAGCAGAGCATCAGAAAGACTGTGGAAATGAAGCTGGCAGTTTGGCACACTTAAAGGATCAAGCAGGTAGTTATACAGCTAAATACTTGATTTAAGTTTAGTTGCTTGGACTGTGTTTTCACTCTAAACATGTTCACAAGACACACCTGCTTTGGGCTGTTGTCCTAGCTACCTTTCTGCATCCATCTGGCACTATATGGAGTGCCAGGACACTCATCCCGAGTACTGGCCTGCTATTTTAGGAGAACGAGAGCTCAAGCACCGGTCTACATTTGCACCAAGCTAAGAGACCTGCATGTGGGAATCAAAGGCAGTTCAAGGTCCTCCTGAGGGTACAAGTTCAGAGTACGTTGTTGTACGGATAAAGCTACAAATATGTCCAACAACACACATCATGCCCAGACCAGCAAACAGTATTGCACTGCAAAGGTTTAACCAGTGTAGTAGAATCAATGCATTTTGAAGCTTGGCAGAGATTCTGAACCTGCAGATGCTCCATGTTAAGTATAGTAAAGTATTCATTCTACAAAGTGAATATGTGAGAGCAATTGCAGCAGTAAGTAATCCAGCAGCTACATATTTTAGATTCATTCAGTGACCAAGAAAAAGTTCGCCTGGTACACATGCAGATGGAGTTCTGGATGAGACAGATGCTTTCTTATCTAAATCTCTGCCTCTATCTAACCACTTCATATTATTGCAGGTTACATATACATATAGCTATTAGTATATACTGTATAAAGTGTGAAAATACAATAGCAAGAATATAAGTTTTGGCAGAAAAAAAATCAAATGGAAAACTTGCTAAAATCTTTAAATGGAGACAGTATCCCATCTACATAATAAGTATGCTTACACACAGTTCAGCAATAAATCTGGCAGGAAATCACAGCAAATGAACTGGAAAACCATGTGCTCACTGCTTCAGGCAACAAAATACAAATAAAACAGACTGGAGAGAAGGTTTACTGTGTCATGTTACTCTCAGGTAATGCACCTGCTAAGCTATGAAGCTTTTTCCAGTTCAGAGGAAACAGCAAAAGATCACACTCTTCCTGATATTTAATAAATCAAATCAGATATGGGTTTCTGAAAAGGCAACTGAAATCAGAGAACTAAAAGTTATTAGCCCTAAAACATTCCATAGGGGATGAAAAGCAGTCCAATGAGACAACATAACATTTAATTTCAGTTCCTTTCAGCTTTTAGATCTTCAAATTTGGAAAGCACTGTAGGTTCATTTTTTACAGTGAAAACCTGAAGAAGGAATATGACATGAACATAATAATAYATGAACATGCTGTCAGCTATCTGTTTGTGTAAGTTTATTTGAAAATTTACACCTAAAGCAAAAACAGGTATTATGACATTTAATTTAAAATAAAGTCCCAGGGCACAGAGATGTCTTTTTGGAATACAAAATAGAATGCATTTTTCTCCTAAATCCCAGTCTAATAATAAGAAATGGCCACTGGCTAGAATAGCATACTATTGATACCTTTATTATAAGATGAACTCATTTCTTTTGGGCTTTTTTTTTCTAATCTAAACTTGAGTTTCAGTTCAGGCTAGTAATGGTTCAGACAAGTTACAAAGACCTTACAGAATGAATCTTCCAGCCACATACTAAGTGTGACATGGATATTCCTCTACAATCCACGATACTTATCTTTGGCTTGTATCTGCCAAAATACAGAACATTTGTCCTACAAACACATGGCAAACAGAGGGTTAAACTGGTCTTTCTTGTTACATTTAACTTCCTTACAAACAAAGCTAACAGAGCAGGGCRCTTAAAGTCAGAGCACGCAACGTAAAAAACTATTTTGTAGTATGGCACTGAAGTGTAATGCAAGTGCTGTATTCTGTGCTGTAAATGAATATTATTTCAGTATCGAGTGAATGATTTTTTTCCCTGCACTAACCCACCCTATCCTAACCTACTGATGTGTCATAAAGGAAAGAGAGTGCCTCAGGTGGCAAGCAAGTCATTGCACTCAAGAATAAATCAGGCATGCTGCATATGACACCAACTCGACTCTTTCCTTTTGTCCTTAAGATAGCACACAACTGAGTGCAGAAAGTTGTTGCACATCAGGATAGTTTATCTCAATCATTACTCATGTGAAAGAGTAATGCGTATTTTACATTTACCAGATAAACAAGCGCTAAAGGGGATAAAGGATACTTCTGTTGAGTATGCTAAGGCTTGAATGAGATGGTCATATACTTGGTTAATGTCCCAGACTGCAGTCACAATACACTAAGTTCTTTGCATTCCTTTAATTCAAACCTGCACACAAACTTTGTCTCTCCCACTAGAGATAGTCACCAACTCCTTCCTGGAAATACTTTGGGAACCTTCTGTTCACCACTCCTACACTCACTGGACCCCTTTATTTCATCGCAGTTTGGGAGCTTTCATATTCATAATCTCATAACAAAGATGAATTTTTGTAAGAGCTCATGACAAATAGAAAAAGAACAAATTATATCAGCAGCCATTATGGCACATACTAATATAACAGACTTTTGTATACCTCTGTGAAGCTGCCAAGAGTGAATTAGGTCAAGAACTCTTACTTCCCAATTTTTTTTTTATTTTTTATTTTTTAACTTTCACCAACTTTAGCACATTTTGCCCACAGCATCTCAAAATTCACCAAAAGTTTAGGCATTTATCAGACAAAGACCTCAAAAATTGCCATGTCATTGCCAGGAAAATAAAAATTTTACTTTCCTTGTCCAGGGAAGTAAACTCTGCTGATACATATAATCACTATTTGAAGATGTCACAAACAATGTACAAAGCCATATTAGGCCAGTGTTCAGGGAATATCACTGAGCATTTTTATTAATCAGAACACAGATGATAAAAGTATGGATTTAAAATCCATAAAGTTACTCTACACTTCAAACATTTGACTCGTATCCATGCAGAAGTAGAAGTTGTTAATGCACATTAAAAACGCACTTGTACTAACAGAAGATGCAACCTCTTAGGTGCTCAATTCAAAGGCCCCCCAAAAAGTAAAAGACTTTATAGCAGAAGGTAATTTCCTGTTTCTATTTGCAGGCATATACCTCCGCAGGAGGTATGGTATATGTCTTGGGGGCCGATACACCCGAGGAACTCGTACCTGCTTGACTTCAGCCTGAAGGTGGCGTAGCTGCACGCACTGCTCCAAGTGTTTGCGGTGCTGCTCGGCCGCTACGTCCAGCTCCTGCTGCTTCTCGTGAAGAAACTCCAGTAGATCCTGAACGCGAGTCGCCATGTCTACGTCTCGGTCACAGAGCAGCTCCACACCTGTAATCAGCCAGTCATTCACAACTGACTTGCAAGTCTTTCCTAGCAAAGTAGCACATTTCCACAGTTGTAGGCTTTCCCAGTTCCTTCTCTAAGTATAACTCAATCTTTTGGGGCATTTGCTTAAGTGAGCATAATTTTTGCACTCTTCCAAAAATGCAAAAAATGTTTTTGTTTATATTTATTTATTTATTTAGAAGCCCGAGATTTACCCTACTACACACAGACAAAAGGACATCAAGTGAAGGGGCATAGGAAGCCAAAAAAGACAACTTTCTACTTGAAAGCCCAAAATGGCTTGATTAAATTGCTGTAACTATAAAATTAACTACCCACTACTTAGTCTAACCTTACTGACTTCCTGAGCTTTTTCAGTGAAATTTCTTCCCTAAAAACTAAACATTTTCAGGTGTTGCTGACTCCTAGTTAATGATTACAAGGCAGAACAATGGCATATTCACATAAATGTTATCAGGTGATGCAAGTACAAAGAAAGAAAAAGGAGAGAGAGAGAGGAAAAAAAAAAAAAGGATATTCCCCTTCTCCAGTTTACAGTTAACCAGCATCTCTTTCATTTTCATACATCCCACAGACACACAACTGGGTAATTCCTATAAAGGCAGTGCCCTGAATAGTCCGATGGAGCCATCTTACCAGATGCCTGCACTTCATTGACATACTGCAGCAGGTCTTGCCCTTGGTGGATGACATCAAAGGTCAAGTTATTCATGGTCAGGGCCTTGTCCGCATGATGCTGGAGCCTCTGTTCTGCTATTGTGAGATCTTCAGTGTCGAAGTCATTCATCTGCTGAGAGAGCTCATCGTTCCAAGATTCGAGGTCTGAAATTATCTGGGAGGAAAAGGAGGAAGACAACGGTCACTTCTTGCTAGACAATGTGTGTTTATTTCCAAAGTTGCACATAGGAAGATGGAGGTCAGAAACTTGAGTTATCCAGTACTGATTGATTTCACAGGTTCAACACTGTTCAGACATGGGCTGTTTCAGCATGGGATTTAAGTTCCGGCAAATGCAGAAGAACCTATTTCCCTCATCTCTCAAGCCATACTTGCCTTGTCAAAGCCTGTGATACCATGGGTGCCCTAGCCTTGTCTAAAGTACTTTGGATGTACTACACGAGCACATCACTCGTGAAATAGATGAAATTAAAATGTTTTCTTTCCACATTTAGAGAAAAATGTTGATCTAATCTCTTTTCAGACTACACTAAGTAACAATTCATACATTAAGTGCCAGCTTAGCTCTTAATTATTTCACTGAAGCTCTTTCAGTAGCAGGCCAATTCTAACCCTCTGTGAGCAGGAACCACCAAACTCTGTAAGCACATTGAACTTCTTTTACAAAAAACAAAAACGAACAAAAAAACCCAACAACAACAACAACTGAAAAGCAGTCTTTATCATAAAAGGGAGGGTAGTCAGTGAATGGAGTAAGAACAAAAAGCAATACAGAGTTAAATTTACTTGCTGAAATCATAGTTCAGTTTGCACTTCAGTTGGATTTTACTCTCAGCCATAAAACATCCAAAAGAAGGGTAGTGAAGGAAGTACTTCTAACACACATATGACAATTATAAGTCCTTCTCCTCTATCCACACAAGTGGATTTTCCTTACGATATTCCTAAACCTGGCTGACTCCCGGTAGCTGACATCATTTAGCTCATCAGAAATGGAAAATATTCTTTTTAATTAGGATATAAAACTGTTTTTAAGTAAAACATATTAATATTCCAGTAGAGTCCTTACAAATCCCAATGCTCAAAAAGGAATGGATTCTTATGGCACAGGTGTGATGCATCAGTTACTTATTTCAAACAAGCCTGTTTGATACACTTGTCCCTCAAGCCTGTAATCGATTTTTTCATAATTTTTGCCACAAGTTACTGTAGAGAATGGGGAAAGAAAAAATTTTAGGCATCTAAAGCTAAGCCATGCTTGGTTGTTGCATTCTTGGATTTCAGGAGTAGGACAAACTGACATGAACAGTGCTTAATGAGAGGGGAAAACACATTTGCACAGCAAGACAGAGCAAAAAGAGGATCTGGCCAAATGGGCATTAGCAACAAAATTGCTGGTTGCATAAATATTTAACAAATGTCATTTGCTGTCAGCAAAAGGAGTATGCCACTATGCTTTCCGAGTGGTTCAGCTGCAAAGTTACTGAGACAATTAAACTATAACAGAAATTCTAGGAAAACAAACCTTGCAGGAAAAAAAACCAAAAAACCCACAGAACTGAAAATAAAACAAGGCTAAATTGTCTGTATAAAGTTTCTGTAGTTGGCTACAATCTCTCTTGATGGCTTGTTTTCATTCTGCTCACCTGATGCCATAAAAACTGGACACTTTAAGCAATTATTTTAGAATTGTGGCATCAATGAGCTACTTTGTTTTAAAGATGATTTGCCAGAATCTTACCCAATTCACTAAGTATTCAAGTTTTGCACCATGCCATTAGGGGAGATGCCCAACAATTAGCATAGGTATTTGCAATCCCTAATCCTGATCAGCTAACCTCTACCCAAGTGAAAATGGGCAGAAACTCATGTTTCAGAGGCAACACTGAAAACAGAAAAACTGATGGACAAGGGATATAGAAAAATATACAGGCCAAGGCTTTTATCCACTGCTCACAGCTTCTTTTGTCTCTACTGTGTGTGCTCTGAACATTACGTACACAACCTATTCATGCCTTA
Organism: Apteryx rowi; assembly: GCF_003343035.1. Taxonomy (NCBI): domain Eukaryota; kingdom Metazoa; phylum Chordata; class Aves; order Apterygiformes; family Apterygidae; genus Apteryx; species Apteryx rowi. The sequence continues at coordinate 264,866 of NW_020450726.1, forward strand.
TAAATGGTTCCCTCCTCAAACACACACACAAACTGCCCCCGCCCCACAAAATCCTTCACAATTTCCATTTATATTTAACTCAGTCCATTTCCAATATGTCTCATTTCCTTTCCTCTGTTCTTCATCTCCTTTCAGCTGATCTGAAGCATTTTACAAACTTTAAGTCTTTCTAATAATCCAGCCCAAGAAATCAATCTGCTCCTGCTAATCCGCTTTCCTGCTCTCACATGCCTCAGACCTGCTCTTCCCAGCTCATCTTCAGGAGCTCCAAACCTCTTCCTCTAGCACATCTGCTCTGGGATATGCTTTTGGATATTTAGTTTCTCATTGCACAGTAATGTGAGTTACCCCTTGAAATACATGGGAGGGTAAAGGAGAGCAAGATTTCTTATTATTGGAAAAACTATGTGTTGCCATAGCTTTGTCTGTAAAATGGGATTGGTTTTCTACTTTTATGAATACATACTAATTYCTACCTGGCTTAATGAGTCTGGCATACTTCCTAAGAAACATTACACAGCAGATCACTTCAAACTACGTAACAAGTCACCTAGTGATGGTGCTGTTACTTTTCTCTGGAGGCACTTCGATAACCACGAAGATCATCAACGTGAATATGTTTTCCGGTAATTCTCAGTCTGGGATAGCTGTGTGTTCATTCATTACTAAAAACAGCAAAGGTAGTCTAAAATTTGTTTCCTCAAACCATCCATTGTATTATGGAAAATTTTCAGCCATTAGATTTACCATCTCATTGTCAACCAGTTCAGGTAATATTCTTAAGTTATCCTTAAAAAATAATTATAGTTAGCCTTGGTCAAACTGAGAATCTGAGTGTTAAAGAAGGTTGTGACCTCTGCCATGTTTCAGAGTCTAAATATCATTAAAAACTGGCTTCAGTTTCACATGGCACATTGTGCTAGTTTTAAAAACAAAACCAATGCCCCCCTGTCCCAAGAACCCAGCACCTTACCTGTCTTACTGTCAAACTGATGAAAATAAAGTAATAAACAAAGGCCAATCACTTACAGCAGGAAAGTACTGTGGTTAAGCTTTTTTATATTAATGGAATGATTGATTTTAAGTAGCCTGCAGTCATTACATCCTCTCATACTATCCTGGGATTCACTGTGCCTGACATGAATGACAGGTAGTTTTAAGAGGTCAGCACTRTGTGTCACTTCAACCAGGAGTTTTCAGTGATACTGCCCGCAAAGAACAGCATTTTAAGAAGCGTAACTTGTTCCTATGTTATTTTTTGCAAGCCCGAGGTTAAGATCACAGTCCACACATTCTCTGGTCTGAAACACTCAATGCAAGTGGATGGCATTCCCTGTCCCCTTTGAAAGCATGAGAAAACCCATGATAAAAATAAATCAAACCAGCATGGCTAGTCCTACCCTCATTCAAAAGGCAGGAAACCCTAGTGCACATCACAGCCAAGTATCTTAACAATATTAGAAATTCTTGCACACTTTTTCACAGCAGTAATTGGTTGGCTCAAGGTGACCTATTTCAGCCATTATGATCCTGCAGTGCAAATCTGAAGGTACTGACAGCAGTTAAAAAAAAGTACATTAAGTGCTCTCTGCCCACATTCTTCAAGGCTTCCCCTGGAATTTCTGCTTTGCAAGGGACTTTTAGAACAAGCTCCTATTTTGTTTTTAAAGTTTCATCAAGACAATTAGCATTAATTAAACAGAACAAAGATGAACGACTTTAGCAGACAATTAGAGCAACTGAATCACAAATTAATTCTGTTCTTCAGGAAATGGATACCCTAGCACAAACACAGGGAAACCACTTACCGTATCATCTGTTCAAGAAGTTCCCAGTGCACAGTATGAGCTGCCTGACATACCTTTACATTTGTTAAAACCTAGGGGACAGTGACAGGAAATAAGGCAGGGTACAACACTGAAGGGGTGCAGACTCTTTCATGCTGACTGGGAAAGAAATTAGGAACCACAGATTTCTCTTCAGAAGGGCCTAAGTAGCATTCAGTTGGCCCACAAAATGATAACCAGGACCTGGAAAACTATGTGCTGGGGGAGAAAGGAAAAGGAAGAAAGGAAGGGAAAAAGAGTGAAGTCTGTGACCCAGCAGCTTGCATACTTGCCTTTTCAGCTGGATAACTGAACAGGCATCCTGTAAGTATGGTCCAAAAATAGAGATAAAACTGTGGCTTGAAACATGTGTCGTATGCTTTGTTTGGAGCCCTGACAGAGGCCTAGAGGTATTTAAGTCATGGACAAGCAGAAACACACAGACGCAATGATTTACACACTCCCAAAAGCACATATTGTAGGCTATATTCATTGCTACCAGTGCTACCTTTCTGCTGTCTAGGCACATGTATAGCTTCTCTACGCTGCAAATACTTGTCCACCCCAAGAAGGAGCAAATAATGCGCATGAAGAGTCCCTTTGCTTTGCCTTCAGTTAGTACAGGCATTCACAACACAGTCCTTCAAATACCTCACAGCAAAGGTACTTCCAAGCTTACTAAGGATAGAGAGGGTCAAGCTTATATGCCAAGACCAAGGGGCAAAAAGGGTATAGTGCTATAGTTAGAGCAACATCAGAGAAGCAGCAGAATCTGAACAGTTGCAAGATAAAAGTCAGTAACTAAAAGAAACTAAAAGAGTATGCAATAAGTCCAGGGAAGAAAAGGGACAAGAGGAGGAGGACTAACCCTGGCGGCAAAGCTCACCACTGGCCCCAGGAGCATGGCTGTACAGTAAGAACCTGCAGGGTCCCAGGATATCCTTTGTTCCATTTTAGCCTGTGTTATTTTTCATGCACTAAGCAAAGCTAGAAACACTACTCTCCTTCCACAAAAGCTGTGCCCACAGGATGCTACCCTGAACAAACTGCCCTACAGGCAAGTCTTAACTGACTGGCCAGTTGCACAAAATCTATGATAAAGTAGGAGGTCAAAACAAAGCCTGCAAGTTCCTAGCTGGTACGAAAACATTGACTCCTCCTCACTTTCATGTTACTTCATCTGAGCTTCTGCTTTTAAATAACTGACCTGGAACTACTGCCTGCATTTTCTTCTGGGAAGTTTCCAAACAGATGACTGCCTTCAGGGAGAGGGAGAGGAGAACTAGGCTTTGCTGAGGAAGCAGAGAGACAGCACAGGGTACAGAGACAGCAAGACAACCAACATTTTGCTGAAGACACTCTTTAGCCAGGTCATCACAGCCCAACTTCCTCCCGGGAGGGATCCTTGGAAATCTTAAATAAGCAAAATTTTTGTTTCCGTGCCACATAAATAAGATACACTAACTCTTTCAACACAGTAATTGGTGCATTGTTTTACATTGTACATGCCAAAATGTAAAGCATGCCAAGTTTCAGCTTTAGAAAAATCAAGAACTATCAAGTTAGGATATGCAGCTTTCCACTGCAAAAACCTACAGGCATCAAACGATATATACAGTAGTACTGCTATCTACACAGACGCTACACTGCACTGAAGGACCAGAGCACACCTGCAAAGCAGAACTCTGCCYGCCACTGACCTTCTGCTATTGTAAAATTCTGGTTTAGGTCACCTATAGCAGAGAGCAGTCACCTAAACCTGAACTTCACTGAAACTTTGAACCTAATTCTGCCTTTAATTTTCTCACCAGCCCTTGCTCCTCTCTCCTCAATCCCTCCAGTTTAGCGTTCTACCCGAGAACGTCACATAGACGCTGTTGAGCACTGGAGACCGCATCTACGTAGATGGCAAAACTGCTGAAAATCTTGTAACAAGGAGATATCTTTTATGCCCCTCTGCATATACCAGTCATCCAACTAATTATCACAATCACTGTTCTACCAAGCTGGTCCAGCCTTTCCTTTGCATGTTCAAGACAGCTGCTCTCACATAACCAAAGTAGTAAAGTCCCTGCAGACTAGTTCCATCTCCCAATGTGAACTGCAAAATAGAGAACCTTCTTAGTCTTCCCTTAGAGTTATTATTACTGTACAGTGTACAGTCCCACTTGCTCTGTGGGCACAGATCAAGGAACTGCATCTGCCTATTCCTGCATTGCACCTGACAATCTGCTTGACTAAACCAGCATCCAGCAATGAAATCTAATCTTGATTTTAAGAAAACACCTGAAGAGCTATCACTTCCACTCGTTGCCTCTTTACCCTTGCTCCATTCCTACTTAATCAACTGTTGCAGCTTTTACTATCTGCCAGGGAAGGGGTAAAGTTAGGGCTGCAACTCCTGATTTTCAGAGCCCCAAGGTAAGCCGTTAGATAGTCAGACAGGATCATGCATCAATAGATACCCTTGAAGCTCTGGAAGTAACAGCTCAATTTTAGTCACTGTGTGCAGCACTGGTCGTTTTACAAAGATCATACAACCAACTTAGCTGAAACTTTATAATGCAATTCTACCAACATAAGCGATGCATGGAGTTTCATGCCCATTTGTATACATRTTTCTATCCACAACCATAAGCTTTTCAACTGATATTGCTATAAGTATGCTCCAAAATTTGGACAGTCTGAAAACAGCTTGAAATTTTGCAGGGTAGTGACTACACAACAACTACAACTGCTTGCATTATTTTTAGAGCTGGGAAAGTCTTATTGAAGCAGGGGCAGGGGGGCACACAGTCCTTAACAGCATTCCCAAAGATTAAAATAGAATTCCAAACACCACTTGTAGTTGTCAACTGAAAAAAGGGCTGCAGATATGGAAAAGAAAGGGAGGAGAGAGATTACGACAAAGCAACGGTTTAGAGCTTTTGTACTAAAGCATCTTGCAAATCTTATCATTCATATTTACTATAAGCCTACCAGTTACAATATCAAGGCAGCTTGATATTCAAACCATACTTGCCAGATGAAGCAACTGGTACATATGATTTTACATGACAATACACAACAAGACACTTGCTCAAATGCACACTGGGATCCAATTAATATCAAAGAGCCCAGCTCTATGCTCTGCTGAGACTTTCACACGCAAGACAAAAGCAAACCAGAAACTTCAGGTGAGAACTAAGCCCACCAGTCAGTTGAGCCACATGTCAATGAAACTACACAACCATCTTGGTATGAATGTTCCCACAGGACGAGAGCAGGAGCAGTCAGTGCTGTGCAACTCAAAGCAGACACTCACATCTATTGCGTCCCTTTCAAAGATGCGGAGCTGCAGGAACAGCTCAAGCTTGATCTTGCGTTCTTGAAAAAGCTCCTCCATCTGAGACTGGGCCTCATCCAGCTGCTGCAGGACTGTCTCTATGTGATTGATTGAGCTGTTATGGGGGGTCTTGTTACTAGAAATGGCAGAATCTCTATTCAAACCAGAGAGAGAGAGGAAAGAGTATTAAGAAAAAAAAAAAGCAACACAATTTAGATTCTAAACATGATCATGAAATAAAAGACTTTTTTTTAAAGATAAGAGGGTTACTGCAAGTCACATTACACAAAGGTTAAGTTTGTACATCTTTGTTAGTAGAATCTCTGTTAAGACGACATCCAAATTAAGTTTCACTGGTTGAAAGAACTTTAAGAAATGAGATTACTTTCATTTTTTGACCAACTCAACATTTAAGGACCTTCTGTTTACAGAAGGAATAAAATTTAAAACGAGGGGCAAATCCTTTTACTGTGAAAAGGAAGTGGCATATGATAACTATTTACTCTACTGAAGCTTCCTGGCAGTGAAAAATCGAAATTAGAAATTTGGAGAGAAAAAAAAAAAAGAATACCTGATCTTTTACTTTAATATAAAAACCATAAATTCAGACAAGATTGTCAACTCCTGCAGCAAATGGGGCATGTACCAGTGCAGAAGGTCCCCAAATTTATAAAGATTGTTATTGAATAAAATGGACTGCAAACTGATGGTCTTTGCTGGATAAAAGTTACAGATCAGTGTGCAAAACAATTTCAAGTGTCACTTTATAAAAGGGTYGCTGCTCAGGATTCAAGCACTGAGGAGCCCTGCAAGTCTACAAAGACATGTGATTGCTCCTATCACAAAGGTAGCTTATGTAAACAAAATCTCCTTCTGGTGAAGGTAGTGTTTATGAGCCGAGCTTCCTGTAAACAGACAGAGACAATCAGTACAGAATGAAACATAAATGTAGTCCTAATATTTACAGAATTTATTTATAGGTCACATCTTTTAGTCATCATCTCTACCCTCAGAATAGGAAGAGACTCACAGAATACTAGAGATGTGCCAGAAGAGATTTAAATAAAAATAAACCTGATGTTTTACAAACAGTAAAATCTCAAAAGATACAATGTTATTTGGATTCAAACACGCATTACCTTAGTTGCTGTATGAGATCTTCGCCTTCTTTTATGACATTGACTGTAACCTGCAGAGTGGTCTGCTGCTGTTGACCAAAACGTTTAATCAGGTCTTGGACAGCCTCCACAGACTCAGCATAGACATCATCAAGCAGCTCTTTCTGCAGCTCTTCAAGCCATGTCCACAACTAAAGAAAAAAAAAAGAAACGTAAGCACTAGGATCAGGCAGACACTATTCCCAATCAGTCTCCCTGGACAGGAAAAACAGACGGAGGGGAACACAGAATTTGTTTCTCTTCATAGGAAAATCCCATCTTCACTTCAACAAAAAGGAGCCTTTGTTCAAATTAAGGTTTTCACTTGTTGGAAATACCAGGAAAGCTTTATCCGTGTTGCCAAGTCACTCTTTCTTTCCCATTTTCCTTCTACAGTCCTGAGTGTCTGCGAGGGAGCAGCAGCATGTTTGTAGTGCGAATCCCATCTGCAGCGCGGCGAGAGAGGCACCAGCAGGGAAATGCTATGGTAACCCTCCCCGAGAGAAGGAAGGAAGGAAGGAAGGAAGGAAGGAAGGAAGGGAGGGAGGGAGGGAGGGAGGGAGGGAGGGAGGGAGATGTATTGTGACCACCATCACATTTGCACTGCCAGGCTGACACATGCACACAGATAACATGACACTTTTTAGTGGCCTTCAAAAAGAGGGAAAAAGAAAAGGACGTTTCAGAAAACAAAATTTCTGTATCTCCTTATCTCTACAGAGAAATCAGATGTAAAAAACCCCACTTTTCAGTATGATATCTACAGCTGTAATGATTACCCTGTCACTTCAATTTACCACTGTTACAGCAAAAATCTTCACAAGTAGTTAAGCTTCACAAGTTAAGAAGTTAATTTCTTCACGTTTTTTTTCCCTTAACATACGCATGCACCCTTGTACAGAACTACTCACACGTTGTAGCATACGGAAAATTCCCTAGGTATATAGGGAATTTTCCTTGTAACAAGGTAGGTATATGCTGGCTAAGTATTATTAGTGGTCACTTGAATCAGACTCTGGTCTTTTCCACAATTTTATGAGGGAAGCTGTTACATCCTAAGCTCTCTGTGGAAAATTTTAACCAACAAACTATCAGGCATCTACTGGGCAAACGATAAAAACACTGCTTGAACAGAGAGAGCGTGCCTGCCTCCTGGGGTACCCCCGTGAGCACCTGAAGCGCAATGCAATAGCTATTCTCTCAGAAAGCATTCAGATCGGGTCCCTCCTCTCTTTTATCATCGCTTCTCAAATCCTGCAAGTGACTCCAAGAGCAATGATTAATTCCTTTTTTTAATCCTGAAAGAATAACTCTGTTTTGATTGAAAGCATTAAGATCTTTGGACTACATTTTAATTTTCACCTTTATACATTTTAGAAATAAAAACAGGCTTCATTAACCTTGAACCTGATTAAAATGTTAACATAGTTAAAATACAGACAGTAAAACAAATGTTTTCTTCATTTGTTTACTTAACATTTTCTACAGAAATACCTATTTCATGCTGTTTGCCTGTATAACGTTTTGCTCATAAAGACTTACTACCAATGCAGCTACATTAAAATAGAAAATTCAATGATGGAGTCTAAGTTTTGAATAATCAGTTCTATTAAAGCTTTATTTTAAAACCGAATGCTTGTTCTTGTATATTTTAGAGCCTTATACACATCTTACAGTAGGTTTTGAGAGTAGCAAGCTACAGGCTCAATTTTCACAAATCAGAAAAAATGGGATTTAACCAAACTGTGTTTTCTACAAAGTATGTCGCTAAAAAAAGAAAACAGAACTGCCTATTCATATGCACTATATTCTTCTGACTTCACATATGCTTCAAAGATGATGACTGTCACATATTTGAATGCAATTCCATATTCATACACATTACAAACTCAAGTCACAGCAGTCTTTCTTAATAAAAGGAGCACGCATCAGTAAAACTTACCACGTGTGCCAAAAGCACTCAGCAGTATTCATTCCAACATAACCCAACGCAGCACCCAACTGTTATTTATTTTTTTTCCAAATGTATACTTAGGAGTACAAATTTCATTTCAAGACAAATGAAACTTCAGATCAAGTAGCTTGACAACACAAACTGAAAACTTTACTCAGGTTTCAATGCCCAGAAGACATGTTTTTCTCTCCTCTCAACTTATGAGGCCTATATCTGAACCAGAAAAATAGGATACTGTTAGAGGTCTTCCAAGCAAGCTGGCTTGTACACAAAATTAGTGCAACTTGCAGTTCTGCAATTAAATTAGTTAAAGAGAGAGTAACACTTTGTTGTCGACTGCAGATCTAACGAATTCAGTGCTAGCTGGAAGAGCTCTACCTCGTGCTTACTCTACTATTTAAACTGGCTTATAAGCAGCCTCATTTTCAGAGACGTTTATCACAGACAAACTAGAATTAAAGCCATTTTGAGCCTCTTGGACTATATTAAGTTTGCCCCTTGGCTCCCTTACAAGCACTGCAACTCAAGGAAGGTCTGAGAACAACTCCAAACTGTTCTCGCAGCTCTTTTGCAGCCGAGCCTCCCATCACACCTGTGCGAGGGACACCTCGCCTCAGTGGTACTAACTCCTCAAGCGTGTTTCAGTCACTTCTGCACTGGGGTGCAGAGGACCTGGCAGGATCAATGAAGCTTGGCACTGCTGGGCCACTGATGTACTGCCCATGTGAATATCTCCCTTCAAGCTCACCCCGGGTACCGGGGACAGAGCCAGCAAAGAACAAGCAGACTTTTCACTCCACAGAGCCAGTCCCCAGCACCACCACCTAAAGCAGAAGGATGTGGACACTGGCACAGCAGAGGGTCATGTGGACTGGCTCAGGATCTGGCTGCCAGAAACGGAGAACTAGCTCCTTGGGAGAGAATCAGCACGACTGTAAACAAGGTATCTTGTCCCCCAGATACACCAAGGGATTCAGAAGGATACTGCATTTGCTAGTTCATTAGCCGAGTCGCCCTCTGCTTGGGCAGGAAAAGCATTTCACGAACGTGCAGAGGAACAATGATAGTAATTAATATGCGTTACTCGTCTAGCTGTGATTCATAGGCTGGTGAAAGTGGAACAGTTTAAGTCATTTCTGAAGTGACTAAACAGCTTTGTGACACTTCCATACCAATAGTTATTCTTTCTAATACATTATCAAGTAAGCTTTTTATCCTTTCCCACTAGGTAAAGTTTCTGACAAACAGCTTCCCCTAAAATAATCTCAAAGTGATGCAGTCTATACACAAAAGTTAGCATAAAGCCACAACAAAGAAACACAACTGTCAGATTACCAGAGCTGGATGCACGTTTGCACAATCTGCTTGGGGGAGCTTAGGCACAACTGGTGTAGTCAGCTGGCTTGCAGAAAGTTTCAAGCCCAGAATTACTGCCTACACTGTAAATTACTTAATTGACCTTGCTTCCTGACACAAAACTAAGGATGAAGATAGTACTAGGGAGCAAAGCCTTGCTTAGCAAAGCTAAAAGAAACCAAAAAGTTCACTGTGTGGAACATCAACAGAGATGAGTGTACCCACACATATGCTCATCAGGGAAGAAGTATGAATTTTTTAGTTCATTTTTTGAGGTAACACATTACTTAACAAAACAGAGCTTAGCAACAAGAACCTAATGAAAACCTTGTCATTGAAAAGCTATTAACTTTCTCTCAGTGTGAATTTTTTGAGCAACTTCCAGTTGTGTCATATTACTCTGTAAAGGACAGAGCATGAAGACCAAACCTACCACTCATTGAGTCCTGTGACCTTAGGAAGAGCTTTATCCAATGGCACTGAAATCTAATGTACAGAGGGCTGTAAGTAACTACACCCAGTCACTGAATGAGGCTCTTGGCCTTTCATCTGCTCTTCACATCTTAGCAGAATTAAAATTGGACGGGGAAATCAAATTCCAAATCCCAACAGGCAAATGTTTCATCCAGCGTATTTTTTCTTGATCTAAATATAGGCACAGCCTAAGAAACATCTGCTTGAATGAGCCTGCATCCTGCGCTACCTCTTTCCCAAGTTCTTGGGAGCATGCCATTAGTCACTGAGATAGTATTCGCTTAATTGTCTGCCACATCCTGGAAGTCTCAGTGTTTCCATCACGGGCCTCCATCCATTTAAGTCCCATCCCTGCAATCTCCTGAAAGACTGAAGCTAAATAAGCCTTCAGTATTGATCTTAAGGTATTTTACTGAGTATAATTGGAGACCAATCACTTGTTACTAAATATCTTCCCCAGTTCAGAGAGGTTTTTTTGTTTTTGTTTGTTTGTTTTTTTTTTAAGGTAAAACATCTGTCAATCTCTTTCACAATTATTTGTTTTTCATTTTTAGACCACCAGCTTTTTGGATCTGCAGTTAGCCTTTTCAGTGAGTTAAGACAGAGAAAGGCAAGGAGCTTCTGTATTTAAAAACTGCCAGTTCCTTTTTTCCCCCCTGCCTCCCCCCAGCACAGCGTTACAGTATGTGTATTACCCCAGGCAGCATTACTTAAGGAGCTGTTATTTGTACAAGGCTAAATGTTACAAGAGGATTCCCCAAAAGGTATGTCTGGGCAGAGAGGGTGTGTGAATGTGTGTGTGTGCGAGCATGTACCTGTAGGCTTTGGCTTTCTGGACGTGCAGCAGACAAAAACCACACCTTACTAAGACCAAAAAGTTGAGATGTTAAAGCCTCAGGAGTTTGTCTTCCAGGGTCTTTCAGTGACATTTAAGACACTAAATGCATGCATTTTTTTTTTAAATTAGATCTAATTACCTTGAAAAAGCTTCAGATAGCTCTACCTGTTTTACAAATATAGTTGAGTGAATTTCCTATTCAGAACAAAATCATGCTGGAAGAAATAGCAAGCTTCCTAAAACAACATCGACTACCAGCATTCTGTTAACATTTGTCCCACTTCTTACACAAACGAGAAAACATCTGTACACCATGGCATAGTTTACATAGTTTAAAGGTGTATTTCTGCTTCTTGAACAAATGCTATTTCAATAATGCCCGGACTTTAAACCATAACTTTGATCCCTGTTTTTCAAGTAAGGTGCTACCATCACTGAAAAACTTGAGAGAAAAATCAGGGCTAGGTAACCTGATTACAGCCATACCAAACCACCAAACACAACACAACGTGCTACACTGCCACCGAATGTACTTCTCTTGTTTCAAGTTTTAAAACTGCCCTCCTCTGCTCTCAGATTCAAGAACACTGGCATACCAAAATAACGATCAATCACTACATTTCACGAATTTTGCCAGACTGGTCAYGGTGAGTGCTACTGCATTGTGATTATGTGATAAGAATATTAGAAACACACAAAACTCAGAGGAACGGAGCCATAACGGTGTTACAAGGGCATCTGAAAGCTGGTGCGGTGCTTGAAAAGGGCACGCTCTGGGGCCCAGCTCTGAAGAGAACGGCTTTATTACCACCATCCAAATTTGTGCTGCGGAACTGAATACTCAGGAATGCTGGGCAACCATAGCACCCAGGCTGTCACCTCAGGGCTCACCCTGAAGGAAATGAAAGCCTCTGCAGGTAGACCTCCTTCTGTCTACTGGCTAATGCACAGGAGGCCGTATTTCTGGCATCGAGCCATGTGACAAAGCAAGACCATGTCAACAAGCTTCTTTGGTTCAAAATCCCACACTCCCTAGCTAGGTGTGAATCAGTCAGCAGTGCGATGGTCACAGCAAGGCCTCCTCAGCCTTCCCATACACTGGCACCCTCAAAACGATGTCACCTTTCTCCAACAGCTTGTACATACTATTTTTTCATTAGTTTTCTTCAGGAACAGTGAGTTTTTGTACCTGAAATCTTAGCCAGTTCCACTTTCCTTTTCTTTGTTTCAACCTCAATATATTCTGGTATAAAATTTAGTTCGACTAAGATGAAAAATAAAAAAGGCATCTTCTAGTAACACCATTGAGCATATGTGTATGCAGAAAAAGTGCTCTGAGCTATTCTATAATTAATTTGTCAGAATACACAAGAAGATTATATGCAAAAAGCCAACATGCTCTTAAGAGATCATTCTCTTCCACATACATTCAGCTCTGATCTGTATTCCCACATTTTATTCCAGTTCAGAAATATCCGTTTGCTGTACTTTGGCACTACTATAAACACCTGGCTTGGCCATGATTTCGGTCTTCCCACTCACAGATGTTGAGGGAGCCATTTAATTGCATTTATATATATAGATGTCTTAATTTCATATGTATGTGTATATATGTTATATATATACACACACATATATATACACACATATGTGGAAGAATTTGAATTCATACCAAATTTCTGTTCAACTCTACCTGGTGAAAGATTTCACAGCATGGACTACCGTGGCTTTTGCTGTTACTTTTTGTGCGCAAACTTCTATGATATCCATTTACTGGGGAAAAGTTATCTTTTACCTGCATAAGACTTCTAACGCAAAATTGGATTTCACCTTCTCCTTTCCCATACTATTAAATGCCAAAGGCACAAAAGCCATAAGGTATTAATTGTTTTGTGATGGTTAACAGTTCTGGATGATCAGTTGTATCTTTCCATCCTCAGGCTGGGAGCATGCCAGGACAGAATACTTCCAATACACAGAGATTTGCATGGGGATATTTATGGTCCCACATACTTTAAAGCATGCCAGCAGGCAAGCTTAACTTCAGCTACATCACTTGCTGAAAAATTTGGCTTACTGACTGTCTCACTGTTTGCATGGGAGCTAAAAAAATCAGTATTCACAACGTTACAAGCTTAAAACTAATATTAACATAGTAGCATGGAACCAAAATTTATATATAGCAAACAACTGATTTGCTTGGATCAAGCAAAATGAGTAATGGTGATACCATTACCTAACATCATACTTCTGGCTTCCCTGTTCAGGCTTTCCTGAACACATTCTCTTTTCCCTGTGAGAAATTTGGTCTACTGAGGTTGGTCCATGAGAAGCCTGAGAACTTCTGTGTTGTTTTCTGATGTTTCTAAGGAGTAGGAGCTCTACCAGGGTGTACCTATAACCTGGCTACAGACCTTCTGGAAATGTCAGAGATGGCCAGCACTTCCAGCGTACATCTTCGCAGGCTGTCAAACACGCGCTACACAGCTGCTTTCTGCACAGGTACAATAAAAGTCTTATTTCCAGAAAGTGTCACATGGATCCGCTGCTTTTGTGGYAAGCAGGTCACTTCTGAAAGCAGAAGCTGTATTGATGTATTAAGTGTGAGCAGTGCAACAGTACCATGCAGGCACCGCAGGGCTGGTGCTTCCCAGCGAAGCTCAAAGTTGCAGGCAAATTCTAAGCAAAAAAGTCATAAGGCTACGGGGAAAAAGGAATATTGGAATGCTCTTATCCAGCAGAGGAATATTCATTCAATGGGAAGTGCTTCTGGGAAAAAAGAAAAACAAAACAAAAAACCCTATTTCAAAAAAATCAAGAGAGTGGAAGGATATCAGAGCTAGACTTCGAGGCCCCCAAACAGCCAACAACTTAGATTACTGACCGTTTTGGCTTTGTGGCTCCCTCCAAACTGTCACACACAGACACTGTTTTATTTTTCATGCACATTTTTAGTCCAGAAAAAACAAACAAACAAGAATTTTAAAGAAACAAAATTCACCCTGAACAGTTGAAGGGTGAAACTTTTTTTTTTTTTTTTTTTTAATAACTGAAACATGTCTCAGGAGTTTGATAACCAGTACCTCCGCCTACTACTTCGAACTCCTCTCTTCATCATCTGAACAGAGGCATTAATTTCTTAACCACACAGCAGAAGAGTTACGTGCTTACAGGTATGCACTAATTCATGCAGCGAATTCCCACATCCTGCAGGAGACATGCAATTCTCCTGCCAACAAAGCAAGGGTGACTTTCAGGTTTAGGGCATTTTCATCCTCCATCTGGCTTTGTGATGCCATTTCAGCGCTCCACGCACATATTTGATAACAAACAACATGCTCTTGAAAATCAAATACATTACAGAAAGCACAAGACAGCTCTAAGTTTGCTGTTTCTTTGCACTGTAACCAAAGGACTAGTCGACTAACTATGAACCACCTGCCTCACTCTCATCTCTATTTTTAAGTAGCATGCAAATAAATAAATAAAAAGCTAGTCTTGCTTACATAAATAAGTACTCTTTTTAATTTTCCCTGCTTCATTAGGTATAGAGGTCAGCCACATGACCAAAAAAAAGTAATTTTAATGTTTATACATCAGCCACAGTACCTTTCCCCAAAGTCCAGGCTGCAAAGAGGCTGCCATGGTAACAGCTGTGTGCACTTACAGGGTCACAATAATATCCATTTTCCAGAAGAAATAAATCAAGATACAGAATATCTTTTTTCAATAAAACATTATTATCTAGGGGAGCAGTGGCAACAATCCAGCACATCTGGATCAGTGTCCCAGAATTGCTCAGCAGTGACTCACAGGCCAGTCTGCCTTTTTGCCTTTTTTTTTTTTTTTTAAGCCCCTTCCTTGTAACTCCTTTTACAGCCTCCATCTTTCATCACTACAATCAACTGTGTCCATTTAAATACCATTCCAGCTGCTCCTTTCAGTGCTAAGGAAAACAGATAATGAAGAAATCTATAGAAACAATGAACATATTTCAGCAGCTGATTGCTCCTTTGCTTCACAACAGGTATTGAAACAGCAGTAAGTACTTGAGAAAAGTTAAGCAAAAAAGTTGACCCATAAGAATAGCTTAGGATAGCTTTTAGAATATAGTATTTATGTTTTACTTAAGCAAGCAGAGTGCTGGGAGAGCAGCAGCAAGCATCTAACACAAAACTGATGGGGGAGCTATGTACTCATGTCTACAGCCAGAAAGTATTCAGTCCCGACCTCCTTCAAAGACCAACTGCCTTGTGAGTTTGTTTCAAGTATAAAGCAGAGGTTCACAAATACAAAGCCTCCCACCCTTATCCTGTACACAGTTTTGGTGAAGAAAGTGTTTTGAATACGATATTTCCTCACTCAACATAGACCATTTCTCTATGCAGGGCAATGGGAGAAAGACACCAACTCTGTCATTCCAAGACCCAAAAGCCTTTTATACTTGTACCTAATCTGAACAGTGCAAGGATTTCACATGAGCTCTAAACAGAAAACACACAAATAATCTACAGTTGTCAAGATGTGTCACCACCAGTAGCCAATAATCCTTACCGAAATCCTTATTCTTGTTCTGGCCCATTCCACTGGCCYCCATGAGCCTATAAATACATATGATCTGTGTTCTGAACCACAGCAGAAAAGTGATTTGGCTGAAAATTAAGCGTCTTTGGCTGAATTCTTTTTTGCCTGGCACATCAGTTCCCCAAACCAGCTCAGTTAATGTGGAACCCCATTAACACTTACTGCAGCCTTCATAAAGTGAGGGATGGTTGAGAGAAATAGTTTTTTAAACAGTTCTGCTGCTGCATGCTAACTTTGCACAGCAAAGGTAGAAGCTGCTTATGAAAAAAACAAACAAATCCTCCCCACAAAAACCCACAAAACCACAAACGCGCACCAACTTTCCTCCCACTTGACCTGCAATGAATTACATGTCGGAATCTTAATCCAAAACTCATTACACAATAGGGGTTCATTACTTCCTATGGTAGGGTTGTAACAATAAAAGTAACATTGGACAGACCTGGGTTTAAGGATAAAAGCTGTGACCTTGACTTGTCATCAGTTTTACCTCTTTAACATGGGTGTGAAAGGACACAGACATGTCCAGCAGGATCTTACGTTGCTCCACACGCCTAACAAAATCCTGTATCCTGTCCTCGAGCTGGTGGGCTGCTTGATAGATTTCTTCGGGGTCACACTCCCCGGTTTGAGCCAGCTGCTCGGCTGCTTCTAGAAGTTTATCTGCATTGGTATATGTGTTCTGTAGAGAAATAAGTTAGTTTCACAGGATTAAATGAATGAAAATTCACTCTGTCTTCTTTTAAAGCCAGTGTTCTGTTGCCTACAATATGAGATCTAACAGAAAATCAATAGAGCCATAATAAGTTAGGTGATGTGATATTTCCATGTCAATAGAATAATAACAGTAGGTACTAAACTTAATTCTCTCACARAATCCCTCCACACCTGGCATTAAAAAGTATTTGTAGATTGAAGCTCTTGCCCTACTTTCTCCAAGGCAAAGCGTTCTGTTACTATCAGTTTCAACACACAAAATAGTGAAAGAAAGGTGAATTAATGTCTTCTTGCAGTATGCTTCTCTTTTATAGCACGACAAATTTATACATTACCTTTGCTTTTGGAAGGCAATAGAAGTGAAAAGTACTTGAAGATCTCCATATCCTGGCCTTTTTAAAAAAAGAGTATTACCCCTTCCTCTTGTTATGTTACAGTACTAATGAAAATTAAAGAACAAAGAGGCCCTTATTTTTCTTTTTCTTCCTTCCTTATTTTTTAAGGGTCATGGAATACAATCTTATTAAAAATGTTATTACATTTCTAGATCATTTTTTCATTTCACTGTGAAGAGCTATTTCTTAGCTCCTTATCTGTGTTTATTCGAACGTCTTCTCAGCCTAGAACTTGTCATATTTATTCCTTCTTGGAATTAGTACTTCATATTCACAACTAGAATAAAGATCAGTCTAATGACTTGTAAACTGGCCCATTTCAACACTGGATGAACAACAACCATGGCCAGAAGACTTTTCAAATTGTACTTTTAGAGGTGAGAAAGTCTTAACTGCTGGTAAAGACACTTAGCATCAAATCCACACATTCAGCAGAAAAGGTGTAAAGCAACCAAGAACAGGAGGAGAAATTTCCATCCATCCTGATGGAAATGAGGCATCCAAAATTTCCATGTCAACTGGATCAGCATTTGTGAAATAGCAGAAATGAAGCAAGATTCAGAAGTACACTATGGCTGAGTGTCAGAGCGGAATATTGTCCCAATACGTCATACCAGTAACAAGAGCAGATGAACAGTCACAGCAGAAAACAGCACATCAGATACCAAACTTCCCCCATTCTAAGACATCCATGTTCCAGAGAAGAGAGAGATTTTTAACAATTCTTAAAGCTTAGAACTTGCAGCTTGCATCTTTAGGTTTTTCATTAAATTTAGACTAGGACTGGTTCTGAGGATGTGCTATATAATTTGGGTGCTCTTTTTAGTTTCTAACCTTGGGTTTTTACATATTAAAATGGTTCTCAGAACAGACTCCTCACAAAAGCGTAGAGGGATATTAACCTCTGGAGAGGACAAAGATTGAAGCCGAGTCTACCCTAAAGAAACTTTGCTTATGTCACCACATCATGCATCCTGATAAGGCTGTAGCACAAGCTATCAAAAAATTTTTCTGTCAAGGTAATTTATGCCTTTCTCTTTTCCCTTCTGCCCTCATTGTCTTCTCCCAACCTGAATTGTATCAGGTAAAAATGCTGTTTGCCAGGATAAATTAAGCCTATGCAAATATGTTTTTCTTTTTTTCTTTGCCATAAATACAGTATCACACCTCTAATTAACATTATAATACCCACAAAAGTTAAATCCAAATCTGGCCTAAAACCCAACTAAGGGCCAGGAAATCGGAGTTCTCCAGGGTCTCAAGCAAATTACCAGGCAAGCCCAGAACTGATCATTTCTCTGTCTCTGTGCTCCTCACGTCTGTCAAGAGCTTCATAATAAAGGGTGGTGAGTGGTTTAAGAAATAATTTGTCTGCATATACAAAATGACTCTGAACTGCTCAGTTGCAAATGGCATCTGATGGGAAGTGTCCTTATTACTTCTATTTCCAAGTGTGTATTTTAATAAGCAAACCAGAAGATAGTTCCAAGTGCCTGGTTTTGTACCTTCAGTATCAAGCTTACGTGACTCAGTACAGCTTTTATGTATGGGAGGTGAGGGGGGGAGTTCCCATCCATTTATTACGATTTATTTTTGTAAGGAATTCAAACCATGCAGCTCCTTGATTTTGACTATGAGCATCTTGGCCCTTCCTTAACCTTCAGCTTTTTAATTGCACTGAGAACTCCTCCCTAGTTTCACCGGGAAAGCCTGCAGAGATAAACACAGCCCTACCCTTTTCATTGGGGAGCGCATTATTCAATGCTGCGGATCATCAGTTTGGTACTTGCTGGCTCAGAGCACAGTCTGATCTGCACTTTGGTGTTTTGAGATCCACAGTCACAGCTTGTATGTGTTCAAGAAGCAAGGCTGAACACCCTTAAGGCACTCCTCTAACAACTACTTCACCAACCCGGAGAGCCACACCCTGCTGCAGATGGCTGAAGAAGTTTCCCATTTTAATAAAAACTTTATCTCACATATGAAGCATTGTTTATGAATTCCAGGAGTATCTTCCGCATAATACACGCCCAGGCACAGACTTGCCTTTCTGTAAACTGGATGGTGAACTACCTATACTTGGAAGTTAACACAACCTAGATGCTGCTTCAGAAAGGGTTGCAATTCTCAAATCTTAACAGGAGATATTCAACTTACCATTAAAATTTCTCTTCCAAGTAGAACTGAAACATAGCATAAAAACTTCTCTAAATAGATAATGAACTACCCTTTGGAATAGAAATCACAGCAAATGTAAGAGTGCTCTACTAACTATTGCTGTTCCCAAACCTATGCTTACTTCAAAACAATGCTTGGAGGAAAACAAAAAGGTTTTGAAGGTTTTGAAATTGCTGAAACAAGGACAGTCACATTGGTTAGAATACCAAAGGTCAGGCAGAAAGGGCAGGAGTTGACCCCTGAAGCTGCTCAGGCCTGTCTCCTAAATCGACAGAGAAGCCTTCACGGAACAAACTCAACATGGAGTATTGAAACTGATGAACTCTTTCTCAGAACTTCTCCACTATCGCACCCTCTCCAGATCCCAGGGGAAAAGAATCACTCTGATATGAACTTTAAGAAGTCCTCTATTCCATTCCTCTCTGCCCCAAGGTACAACCAACTATACCTAAAAGTCAGTAACAAGACTGCTTCTCCAAAATGCCGAGAACGTAACGGAGTTACTCCCAGTGATGGAAAGCCACCACTTTCCTAAACAACGTATTTCATCACTTTCCTAGTATTCCTATTGAGAAGTCTTTTCTATACATCCTTCAGAAAAAAAACAAAAACAAATATCCTCCATGTTTTTAGAAAGCACTCAAAGTCACCATCATAGAAAAGTCAAAAATTAAGTTTAAGAGATTAGTGCACAAATGAGTACTACTGACAACAGAAAGAGAAACGAACAAGCTATGCAGTGAACATTGAAGTAGAGTTCAAAGAACGTATCATAGCTAGAAAAAAAAATAAAGGTCAGCAAGAGAGATAAGAAGAGGTATGAACTGACTTTCAGACAAACTGGAGTTTAGTGAACTGTATGTGGGAGGGGTAGAAGAGAGAGACAGAGGGAGATTTAACTGAGGTATACCAATCATTAGAGGTAAAGAGAAAACGAAGAGGAGAGATTACTCATTAAATGTAGTGGATGCTATCAAGTTTAAGCATCAGACAACATACTTAAAGTGAAAAAGCAAAAGTACTTTTCATCTAAGGAGCAATTAAATTGCATAACTCACTGCCACAGCATCTGGCATATATGCCAAAAGCCTAAATGCATTCAGAAAAGCAGTTAATCTAATTAAGAGAAGAAAAGTCCTTCAATGGCTATTAAACATACTGGTTCTGATGCAGCCTTCAGTTCCAGACATCTAATAGTCTCAGACAACTGTGGGGGTAAAGGTAACTTTTTAAGTGTACAGTCCTTTTCTTTGTGCATCTGGTGATAACCACAAGCTACTGTAAGACAGAGACCTCTAGTATGATACAGTATTTAGTTTGACACTCTTCATGGGTACAGTCAAGCAAGAACTACTTCAAGCACACAAGCTTTTATTCCAGCCTTGAAGAAGGAAGTAGAGGTCGTGGAAGGGAAATCATAGGGGTATTCAAACAAGGTTTGGAAGAATCTCTTTTCTGTATGTCTTGAACCAAACAGGCTGCATTTGCATCCCTATTCAGATGCAGTCTGCAGATGGAGAAGAGAACTTAGCTGAGGAAAAAGATCCCACTAATTAAATCTTGTCATATACCTTTCATGTTTTTTGAGCCATCTACTGTAGAAAAAAAAGACATCAATCATAGCTGAAACAGGACAAGCTGAGTTAGAATTTCATACAAAAATGCACAGGGAAATAAAGCCACACTATTAATCTGCATCCACTGTTTCTAAGAGGAAAATCTGTGCCCTTCAAGTAAATCAGTTAAGTCAAAAGAAGTTGGAGTCTTGACACTGACTAAATAGTCTCATGGATACAAAGGTGGTCATTGGGGGGGGGGGGGCCACCAACCCTAAATTTGACATTTGTGATTGAAAGTCAAAAGTTTCTCAAAGAGTATACTTGTAGCATTTATGTCAATATGTTAGAGTTCTGGGGGGTTTCTTAGTCAGCTGCATTTTAACTATCCAGTGTTTCTGTTAAAAAGTACCAAATAGAGAGACAAGTCTTCATTTTACAAGCATTTTAAACTAAATAAGGCATGAGCCTATGGTCCATTGACTCTGGAACATCTATTCCCTTCCATGCACAGCTTACTTTAACATCCCTTTGAATGGTGCTGACAAATTGGCATCTCATTCACATCAAAAAAGGATGAGGGAAAAAACAGAAGAAAAAAAAGAATTTTTTAGCTCCCCTCAAAACCAGGAGTTAGCCTTGGATCAAGAACTCTTCAACATTGCTATTGGCTCCCTGCATTTGATAAAGCATTGCCATGCCACTGACACTCCACTGGATGCTTCTTCCTCTCAACTTCTGATTAGAACTTACTAAAAACTGCTAGTTGTCCCTAGGGTTCTCTTAAAAAAAAGAACTGGGCCAACTAGAAATGTAGGTAGAGAACAAATCAGATTAAAGTTAATCATGCTTTAACAGAAACTGCAGATTGGTGTCTTAAACTTCAACATAATCTTCCTCATAATAACCACAACACGAATGGCTTTTGGGGCCTTCTCATGTACAGTTTCAGAGCAAGTAAAAGAAACAACTCAGAGGCTGTGCCTCTCTTGGCAGTCACCATAAATTGAAAAGTTAGAGATGGGAAGAAGGAAAAAAAGAAAAAAGAGAGTGAGAGAAACAGACAGACAGATTTATTAGATTATCTTGTCCATTCTGCTGTCAGTGGAGGATGGTTCCCTGTAGTGTATTTAAGTTCTTTGAACAGTCTAGTTTTCAGTATCTCCAGAAATAGAAGTTCAAACCATTCCCTGAAGAGATCATTTTAAACTCTAGTAACATTCAGTTTTAGGAAGTTTTTGCTAAGTATTTGCTTTACAACTTTCTAGTTTAATTATAATGTAAATTAACAAGATGCTTTTTTTTTTTAACAGTTTATACCCTACTAGTAGTTCTACATGCTTCATTTCTTCTGATTACCCAAGCATTTTTTCTTCTTTCCTCAAATAACACGGTATTAAGTATGAGATCATTCAGGTTTTCTTAAGCATCTTACACAAAGAGATTCCTGCTTGTCTGACCCAGAAAAATATGTCCACATGGAAGAAATTACAGAGTTTGCTAAAAATGAAATATTAGGCATGTGTATGGAAAATCCAGCATGTACATATATATAACTAACAAAGCTTATTATCTTGGAAAATTTTATAGGAAATCCATATTGAGGAATCTGTCTGATGCTATTTCAATTCTTTAAATCACTAGAGTGCTCTAAAATCATACTTTWAAAAAAAAAACTATTAAGAGCTTAATTATCCACTAAATAGGCAATCCAGAAAGACACTTTTGATGCATCTACCATACTGTGCATCACTGCTAAACTCCTGCTTGTCACTCCTTTAGAATTTTCCACTCACGCACCTTCTGTTCTGACTGCAAGACCACACTATCAATCCTGCCTTAACGAGATTTTTCTTGATGAACAGTGACCTTAGAGATGTTTACTTTCTGTTGTGGGATGACTGATCATTAAGACTGAAGAATCGGTGCATGTTGCTAATGGAGCAGATTCAAACCTCCAGCTTCTCATGGGTTTTATCTCACACCCCCCTTTTTCAAGGTTGTTGCCCAAACCAACTTTGCCCTGTTATGCTCACTGTATTCCTCAATACCTCTGTTTCTTTCAGCTTGATAGTTTTTTTTGTTTTGTTTTTTAAGTGCTATGGAAAAGTGGGATTTGATGTTCTGTCATCAGTCCCACTCAACACAAACACTGGATAAAGATTCCTCCTATGGAAAAAATGTTGATATCACTGATTCAAAACAGGAGGGCATACACACATTGAACTTCATTTAAAGAAAAAAAAAAATCCCAAAGCTAGGCTGGCCAGTCTGCCAGCCCATTTGGCTTCTTTGAAGCCATTCTTTTTTCCCCTCCCAATCAGACCATCTGCTGTGGGGATAGAGGAAGCGGAGTTCCCCAAGCTTGTAGCCAGGAAGCAGGGCTTTCAATTCATCTCCATCCTCCCTTTCATGCTGAAAAAAAGTTTAAATCCTTGAAGCCCAGAGGGTTAAGTTACTTTAAAAGAGCAGCTTTCATTCTTCTGCAATTCAACACTCAAAAGCATCCTTTCAAAAATTAAAAAATAAAAATAAAAATTATTGCTCTGTTGGGCATCAAGGCTCCCACTTTCTCTGAGACCCTGGAAGTTTGTCTTTTCCTTACTGAAACAGAAATGCAAAGGAGAAGTGAAATAAAAGCCTGTGATAGAAATAAAACAGGCCATTCCTGGAACTGAGTTTTCTGTAGCAGAGCTCCCTTTGCCCAACTCTTCAGTTCCACAGCAGGCAGTTCTRATATAGTTCAATGACAAATGTACAGTTTCTCATGTGATTGCTTTTACCTGTGCAACTTCTTCAAAGTCTTCATGGCGTTTCTGCAAAGCTCTAGCCCGATGCAGGGACTTTCCCACTCCAGTATGTTTGCTAAGAAAAGCTTCTCCATGGTTTTCAATCCAATCCAACACCTATGGCACAGAAGTGAGACACACAAAAACAAACTCTGAATGGATATACCAAATGCTGCAATAGAGAGACAACTATTCAAGAAACTAAGGAGCTGTAAAGAGACTGCATACGAGCAACTGTATTAACGGATATCAAAAGGCAATATTGCCATTAAAAGATGTTAATTGCATCTTCTTATTAACAGCTATATTAAATTTTATCAAGACAATAGCCACCTCAGCCTAGCTAGATTATATGACTTAAGATGATTGGTTTATTCTGAGGCCTAGCAAGGACACCCTAATTTCTACACATTCATCAATCTGACAGCAATCTGATCCAAGCGGCTGGACCCCTTGTGAGGGCATCTCTGTAATCCATTTGTGCCTTCAGCTGACGACTTTCTGTAATATAACACTAATGGAACTTGCACATTCCCAAACAATGCTGGTGAATAAAACAGTGACATTTTATTTTGTAAGAGGAGAACTCTTTTCCTACTGCACAGTAAGAAATAAAGAGGAGATTTGTTAGGTTTTTTGTTTGTTTGTTTTTCCCTTCAGCTAACACAATATAATTGAGCTGAAATAGTTAAAAGATGAATGGCAATGTTTACATTCTCTGAAGAAACATCTCCCCAAAAGATCAGATAGAGGTAATTGCATATCCTCAGTTTTAGAGCTGGAAAAGTGAGGAGCTAAAGACATTTTAAGGGACATTAAAGCTTCTACCACAATGATTGTGCTGACAGCTTTATAAATAGTAAAAGTTGTACATGTAATTAGTTCCTGCCAGTTAACACAAAGGATTACTGCATACATCCCAAGTTTCTGACAAACGAACAAGCAAAAACATTTGATATCTCTCCAAACTAATACATCACAGCCGTATTTTAATGCCTTCATTAGGAAATATGCATATGGCATTTAATCCTTTTCAAGATATTCCAAGTTTCAAGAAAGCTTTCCAGAATTAAAGACAACTCCATATGGATAATTTTTCTAACGCAGCTTAACCTTCTTTATACCTTATTTATTTAGAGAAGTATAATACTTTACTTAACACTTACCTCCATCATTCTTTTTTCTTTAAAACCTGAGCCTTCTGTTTCATTTTAAAGTATACCTGCCAGAAACCTGTACCTTATCTCTCCTTATCTACTCGTGTCCTTTACTCTGATACATGAAGTTGGGTGTGKTTTTTTTAAATTTTTCCCCATACTGAAGACATTTGACATTTAGTGTAACTAAAAACATTAATTTTTTTTACTTCCATGCAACCAGACTTAAAAACCACTCCTGCAGCATCCTACTTATGGTTATATTTGATACATGCATAATCCCACATACTATTCTCATATGGAAGACATCCATGCTTTCTTTAGTACAGAAAGYGAAAGCATCTGGTGTGATTTCTCATTTATCTTGACTGTTAGAATCTTTTCTTGGTTTGCACTCTTCTGTGCAACATCTTCAACACAATAAACATTCCCATAATGCCACATAATACAGCCATCTCAAATCATCAATACTTCACTAAAACTCCATGGCATGTATTTCAATTTATGCATTGTTCATTTTCCTAGAAAGTATATTCAAAAGTGTTTTTTTTTTTTAGGTCAGTTTACATTTTATTTTACTTCCTGCAAGGGAGAGAGTTGATCAGCGAAGGTACAGCGAGGTTAGTATGCACTAGCCAAATGAGTCCTCAGTTACGTATAAAGTTTAAATTAGCAATGCTTTTGGCTGGTTTCAGCAGACCACTCTGCTTTTCTTGTTATAAAAAGAGCTAGAGAGACGTTTGGATGAGAGAGTTAGACTGGACTCTGGCTACTTCTGCCAGTTCACAGGTAACAAATGAAATCAACAGCATATCTGCACCAGAAAGCATGGGGTGAAAAGCAATAAGAAGCACATGAGAAAAAATTTCTGCTCCAAACAGTGTTCAGTAACTTCAAGAGAAGAAACTATCATAGAAATCCAGCACAAACATCATGACTTAAAGCAGTCAACCAGAGCAGCACCAATGACTCTGAGTAAATACAGTATAAACAGAAATCTTCCCTCTCAACCTTCTCACCTTGATTGTGGGCACAATGGAGGCAGCATTTCTTACTGGGGAATTTCACAGCATGTAAAAGCAGAGTCAAAGTTAAAGCTTGCTTTTGCATATTAGTGAGAACTTCTGCATACCCCTTTGGCTAAAGGACAACCCCATTAGCTAGCCCCAATAATAGCCCTTTAGCAATCTGAAATGATGCATTTTTCCTCCTCCTGGAAGGGGTTAGAGTTACAGAAGCCATCAGCATCAAACCCACTACAGACCTGTCTACTAACATGAAAGCACATGGGGTTTACTCTACTAGTACAGTAATAAACAGGAATTTAAGACGTTCAACACTTCTCAGTGAAAATGTGTATAACATTATCCTCCACTGCAGCAAGTTGCTTTAATAAGATGTAATTAAGCATTTACTGCAGTCTTAGCAGAACCATCCTTATGCCCAATTTAGGAACTAAAAAAAATGCTTATTTTAAAACACTAATAACTGAATAAATGGTAGAAGTAATTACTATGCAAAGATGGCTTTATCATGACAAAACCATTGTTCACGGCTGCAAAATAAATGTTTTGTACATATTGTTTGCAGAAATAAGCAATGAACAGCTGATCTTTTGCAGATACAACAGCCTCACTTTCACCAGGTTTCCCCACATTACTTCAAGTCCTTCCTCTCCTGCCCCTTTAACTACATTGCATACTCCCACTTGTCTGCTTGCCACCACTTAGTGCCTTTTTTAAGAAAAATGGGGGGGGGGGGGGAATCTTTGAATTTCTAATATCCAAACAGTTAAAAAATGGAAATATTCTTTCCCCAAAAGAACCATCTAACACTGGAACAGTTTCTTCAAGCCACAGTAGAATAATACAGTAAAATCATTAGTATTTTGAGTCAGAGAAAGTAGTAAGTATTCTTGGTCTGCCTTACATTAGTCAAGGCTAAAACAAATGACTTTGAGGGAGGCTGACCAAGGAAGCAGCAGCTACYGAAGGTCAGTGGGGACACTGTGTGTGTGTGTATGTGTGTGTGTTAAATCAACTACAAGTATGCTGTAGTAATTTCTGATCTGCAAGCCATCAGCGCTGTTTTCTAGGCTCAAAAGCTTTCACCGTATGAGTGTCAGCAGTATCATTCTACCAGAAACATTACCTTTATTTTCAATTTTGACCTTTTGTGGCCTAGCAGCACAAAAGCCTACATTGCTATTACAAATCTGCTTTATTATTCTATATCAAAATCCTCAAAGCCAACTCCTTTCTATCTTAGCTGAAAGACTGATGTGTATTGTCCACCCTGGTAAGCTTGCCAATTCTTAAGCATAAATTTAGACCTTTATTAGCATGTTTAATACTAGAAGGATTTTTTCAACAATTGAATGCAACAGCCAATTTATGATCTGACTCTTTTCAATACCCTCTTTTTGGCAATAATATACAGACCAACTTGGAGCTAGATTTTTTGGCATGTTTATGTTATCCAAGGTGACATCTCAGAATTCTGTTCAGTTTAAGACTGTCTTAGGTTTACACATTTCATTTTTTCAGATTTGCTGTAATGTACATCTTACCTACTACTTTTAAATATTTCATGTGCTACTTTCCTTACTAACTGCTCCATGAAATTTGCAGATGATTCTTGATATGCGTAGTTAGCATCATAATGGTTTTGGTAATTTGGAAAGCGCCACTAGAAACTTGTTCCCAATACTGAACATACAAAACAGGGAAAAAAACGTTTTCTAAGGTGGAGGTTACACAAAATGAGGTACCAGCCCAACACGTCCAAATCCCTTCTGCAACTCAACTCAGTCAGTCACTTAACACATCCATAAACTGATTTATTTCACTAACCCAGTAGAAAATTAACCCAGGAGAGCTAAGAGGAGAAAAGCACAGACTCATGTTGAATGACAGTTATGAATTCACTTACAAAGCATTTGGTTGCTTGCCACTCTGTGCTATTTAACTATAAACAGTGGAAGAGAACTGCACTTAGTTTATTTTGACATGAAAAAATACATTTAACTTTACTGATGATAATAAAAGAGATTTTCACATTAGTTCTTAAATTTGGCTAGACAATCTTAATTGAATTTGTTAAGGTTTGAACAAGGACTAACAAACTTGAAAGAATGTGCAATTGCAGATGAAAATATTTTAGAAAGTTTCTTTGGAGCTCTTCATAACCATGCCAGAATTGTCTTGGATATAAACTTAAACAAGTATCTCAAAAGCAAATAATTTCACACACTGAATGGTGTCAAGGATTATTCAATTAAAGAGCTAAAGTTTCTTATGTAAATCAGATGATCTGATAACCATTTTGCTTTTCTTTTGTGGAAAAAAAAAAAATTGTCCAAGACCACTTTTTTTCCTGTAGATTTTTAAAAGTGAGGGAGCTACAAATTGCCAGAGGGAGGTTATTGCAGAGATGTATCATTATATGCTTGCCATCTTCCTTAAGGCATCTGCTGTTGGCTACTATTAGGTGTACCTGTTTTATCTGGCATGGATGTTGAGTTATTGCCTTAGCATGCTGTAGCATGATCTCCACTGAAACATAAGTAACTATGAAAAGTTGTATTTCTAGAGGGAACAATACCCACAACTTGCATTGCGATCTGCTACAAGGCAGTGTCCAAAATACACCGATACCTAAAGCTGACTTAAAGTAACATAACATACTACCACATAGAACATTTCATAAGCGTCCAAAGTGGATGTTAATAGCCATTACAGGGATAAACCAAAGGCAATCCAGTCTCAGACAGTCATCACTAGCAGATGTTAAGGGAAGGGCTTAGGAACATGGCAAACATGTCCTACTTCACTGACCCAGGGGCTCTATCTTTGTATTTAAAATTTACTTTGAAAACTGAAGTGGTTGATAACGCTGTGCATTAGCACCAGAGGCTGCAGCTTCACATCATAAAGAGGATATCTTAATGCCAGATCTGCCTTGCAAAGCATACAGAGAAACCAGAGGCATAAACAGGAAGAAAGAGAAATTCCTCCAACCAATAGATAAGGCACGTACTGAATAATGAGCCTAGATGGAGCAATCCTCGAGCTGATTGTTCACGCTGAACATTTCTGGTACACCCTCAGTCCACACATGTGATTTGGGTAACACGTTCTTGATACTGGAGGTTATAAAAATGAGTGAAGGTGTACACTTCAGTGTTTTGATGCCCCTGATTATTTGATGCTAAACAAATTGGTTCCAGGATCTGGTTTGTCTCATACAGAGAGAAGATGAAGACATTACTGTCTTCATCCAGCTTCTTGCTGAAGAACCTGGTAGTGATTCTACAATGACCTGAGTCTGGTGAAAGGTTACTTGAAGTTTAAAGAACAAAGCAATCTTAGAGCTAACTCTTGCACGCAGAAGCCATGTGACACTAGACTCCTGAACTAGGAAGGAGCATAAAATGACAATTCCCTACAAACGTTTTATGAGTCCCAAGGTAGTAAAAGCAAAGAGTAGGATCAGCATGGTAAGACTCACTGTAGCATTTAATGAACACCATCCATCCACAGGAAAAACTGCCTGCAGCCTGACCCACAGGCCTGAAACCTATTGAATCATGCATCTGGCAAACAACCTCAGGAGGTCACTTGGCCTGAGTTGCCTAAGTCAGTCCTTCCTAGACTGAATTCAAATGAGAGGAGAAAGTTCCAGGACTCAGTCCACACCTGCTGGCACTAGAGTACAGCTGAAAGCACCTATACTATCCCCTACAAAAATCAAACCACTATGTTCATTTCAGTTTCTGAAGAATGCTCATGAAGCCTGTTAAATTTAAGAGGCAATTCCTTTGTGGACTGTGCCTCATCAGTTTTGACAAGTGCCCTTCACTGGCTACTTACACAAGTAGAGGCACTGGATCCTCCTGACTAGCTACTATTGATGCAATGACCTTGATGAAGGGCCTCTAGGATTTATACAACACCATCACAATGTTCCCAGTTTTGTTCTCTGTGCCTTTCCTGATCATTCTTAGCATTCACTCTGCTTTTCCTTTTTTGCCAGCCAACATTTTTTTCATGCATTTCCCCATTCTTTGTCACATCTGACTGTTGAGAAGTTGGGCAACTAACTGCCTTTTCATATTTGCATTTTAAAAAAAATTTTTACATTAAAAATTACAAATAATTTTATACTTAATTCAGTAGTTAAGTAACTTTTTTCCACCTTTCCTTGACTTACAGGAAAAGATAGACACTCAGTATATAGAAATCTGAGCTATCAAGGTTGCTTCCCCCTATCTCCCACTAAGTCTGTCAACTACTGCGAATAATTGAAACCAGGCTTCTCTACTCCCAACAGCATGCACACAGCATTTGCTTGCAACAGGTGACTACAAGAAATTTGATTTGAAGATAAAGTGGAACTAATTTGGAAGAAACAAGATTATTTTAAACAGAATGTATGACTGGATATTTAAAATCCACAGTCAGAAGCTCTTGATTTGTGAACACCTTTATATTGCACTGAAAGACCATGATCAGCAGAAATTAGTCATCTTAACTTTTTATAAAGAGAAGCTATTAAAAAATAAATTATGAATTTCTCTGTTAAATGCAGCTTAAGGCAAACATTTTCTGTTTATTAAAAATGCTTTAACAAAGGAGTTCTGTACAGCTTTGCCTTTTTAAGCTAGATCAATATCAGAGATATTAATGTATTTAACTACTAAATTTTATGCATGTCATCACAGTAAGAGAAGTATGGCAGTTAATAATCATTTATTCAAGAACAAAGTCATTGTCATAAAGTAATCTTATCTGTAATTTTTACACCACTTTAGTATATTACTCTCACATTTTCCAAAAAAAAAAAAAAAAAAATCAATTAAGTATTACTGAGGATTTGACACACAAAATTTGTTACAGAAGAAACACTAATTTTTTGCATGCTACTACAAGTCTTTCCAACCCTTCAAGTCCAGAACTTTCCTTTACCTAGAATGTGAATAGCAGCTTCCAGCACAAGCTTAGAACAGCTTTTGTCTAGAATAAAAATCTCTTTCATCCTATCTGAATTCAAGTGAATAAAAGAAGGTACAAATATATTTTCTAGCCGTAACAGTGAGTCTCCTCTGAGAGGAGGAGATTCAGTTCATCAGTTCTATGCAGCTATTCAACTGTTGAGTAAAAGAATACAGGGTCCAGCAGTCAAAACTCACCTGCCAACACAACCCAGGTTCAAATCATAGCCTGGCAGATGGAAAGCCATGTAGACATCATGAAATAAAACCTACCTGTTGAACGTCCTGTTGAAAAACACAGAGTTGAAGCCGCTGGTGCAAGCGGACCTTCCGATGCTGCCAAATGTTTTCCAGCTGGCGCTGGTGGTGCAGTACTTCATGGATAACGTCCAGAACATGATGAACTGCTTTTGAGTAGTTGGCAGAGGCAGTGAGGGAATCAGAGCTGCCAGGAGTCAAAGGTCTCTGAAGTTTGTCAAGCAGTGACTTTCCATCTTGGCTCACCTGACCATCAGAAGGGATGCAAAATTATTCGTCTGGCCAAAGTTTGTCAGACTATCCTTCCGTCTCCCCCTGCCCCCATTTTAGGTTTCTTTAAGAACTTGGGGAGCAGTGATGGGGACATTTTATTGCAGGTACGATTATGTGCTGCTGTTATAAAAATCTATATTTTTATATCCTCCCTCTATGTAAGACAATTTTAAGCAGCAGCAACTTTCTAAATAACAACCTGTCTTTCTAGTACCTTAAGAGTGATTTTTCTTAACAGTAATTTTTTCAAAGAGGTCAGGGCTAACTTAGAATAAGCGTTCTCCTTCATCTCTCTCTCTCCAGCTCTGTAGTCAAATGACCTAAAATTAAGCATTTGAGCAGAACTGCCCTCCCAGGAATATCTCTCTCCCCTTTCATCCACTGCGAAGGGGAAAAAGGAAGTTATTTTCTATAAGCTAATGTTAAATTCATCAACAGATTTAAACCAAGAGATATGAACTTGGGGCAATTTTTGATTTTACATATATTACAACTTTTAAATTATTACCATACAAGTAAGCCAAAACCAAACTGATATTACGACAAACTTAAAGCCAGTTAAATCACTTAAAACCTTTCCATGCAACACAGAAATATATTCTTTTGCAAAACGTGTTTGACTACGGATGTTGATAAGGAACATATTAGTCATTTCTAGCTGTTGTCTTCTCTAATCCAAACCACAGCAAAAATATTGGGATTTATGCTGCATACTAATTAAAAAGCAGTAATCCTACTTCATCTGGTCACTGTTAATATTTAACAGTTGTTAAGGTTGTTGAAAGCTTTTTTCATTGCTGTTTAACTATTCTGCCACTTTCAGCATGAAGCTCAAAAGAACTATTACAATTTGGTATTACTTAGCTAATTGTAAAGAACTTTTCTAACTGCTCATGTGACAGGCAGGAAAAATTCATCCAAAACCACAAGAATGAGAGAAAAACAATAGTGGTACTCCATTAAATCAAGATCATCTCACAAACATAAAATGTGTCAAGGCTTTTCTCTAGCAGCTATTTTCAATGATTTTCACTGATTTTAGCTGAGATCACATTTAAAGATTGCTATTCAATAGTCAGATCAGATCAAAGTTCTCTTCTAATAAGTAGTTTAAAGAGTGTCTATTTCTCAGTTCTCATTTAAGCTTGTCCCTTTGAGTAACAAGTATCAACAAAGAGAATGAGGCACACTTGGAAAAGCAGCACCTATAAAGTCAAGTCAGATAGGAAAAGAGTATAATCCATTCTGGTTGTTACTATGATGACGACTTTTCCCTTCTGCATCCTAAGCAGTTATCTAGTACAAGTTTTGTCTTCCAAACATTTCAGAAAAATAGACTTCCATTATTTATCAAGAATCCATGAAATTCAGGAAAAAGTAAGTGTGACGGTCCCTTGATCTGATTTGTTCGTCATCTTGACAACCAAATAACCATGCACATCTGCTCCTTGCAGGAGTCAACACAGTAAAGTCTTCTTCCTTTCCAGTGCGTGACTACCCTAACATTTCAGCCAAGTATATGACTTAATTTAAGGCACAGCTCTTAGTTTTTCAAGCACACCAGTTATCTAAGCTTGTAAGCCAGTAAGTTACTTTTCTAGTAACACACAGTAATTATCCTCAGTAATTAGACTCAGTCTAGTCTTAAAAGCATTTACTCTCTTTAAAATCACTGTCTCTAAGTCGTGTTGTCAAGACATCACAATTTAATGCGAATGACTAAGTGTTAGCTTTTCTGTGGTGTTCCCCTCTCTTTCTCCTCACTGTTCATTCATCACAAAATGAAAGGAGCTCCATGCTGCAAGAGAAACTAAGTCATATGCCTAAGTGATAAGCAGCAGTGCTATAACACCTTTACAAAAAAGGACAACTCAATCAATCTTCAAAAAGGAATGCATGTTTAAATAAGGGGAAGCAAAATCTCTTCTGTTTAAAGGAGGAACATGACTTGTCCATACACATACAACTATTATTTCTCCACAAATTCTGATAGCTAAAGAATAAGCTATGGCTTTAATACACGAGGAAAAACGATGACCTGAAATCAGAAGAAAGGGACCTAGGTGTGGGGGTTTTTTGTTTTTGTTTTTGATAAAATGCCTCGCTGTGCCAAAGTCAAAAGCTACAGCTTTGAAATGCTAAACAAATTTTCAGGGTGTTTGCCAGAGCAACCCTACCATCTACCCATCTAATTTATTTGCACTATGTATCACCAGGAAGCAAACAGTGCTTAGTATGGTAATCCACAGCACTTGTTTACGCTTAACAGCTCCCCCCCTTTTTTTTTAAACCAGTGATGTGACTGAATCAAACTGTTTATGTTCAGCGTTTTATGATCATTATCCCAGACAGCCCTAACCTTTTTATTCCTTGCCGCACTTCTCTGGGAGCTTGCACCTCAGATTGCCTCTTTTCATGTTTGTCTACTGCAAACATGCTACATCTCTCTCCCTTGTTCTAAAAAGAGATTCTCTCAATGAACAGAAGTTACAATGAAGAAACCTTCCTACAGAACACACATTCAAGAATGAGTTAAAACAGGTATCTGTAGTAAGAACCCTAAGTTTTATCGCCAAAGGTGTGCTTCAGTACGTCATGAAATCAGTTATCATAGCAAGCTGGCATGTAATCAGGAATGGGGGTGTCACTGTATGTTTCACACAAAAAGAACAATTAACACAAACTCTGAGCACCTGACTGATGGATAAAGCAGCTGCTGCAGGCCCTAYGATGGCAGATGTTCAGAAAGTCCATTTTTGATACATGAACAACAGGACTGATCATCAGCTCTGATTTTACACTCCTTTACTGCTGTCCATGTAAAATGTGAATTGAGTTACACTTTAGTTGCCTGTAATAGTGCTGATTCATCAGAAAATAGTTTCATTTCATTATGCAATGTATAAATCACAAATCATTATTTCATTCCAACACCATCTCCTTTTAATAGGTGCAAGCTGTAGGCCTAAGCTGTCTTGTGTCCACCAATCTTTTTTTACCTTGATTTAAATCAAATGCATATTTTTACATAGCTTTCACTGGAACAGAAGCTACTTTATTTAATCCAAATTCAACCGATGCTATTCTAACACCAAAAGACTCCAACAACATTATTCTGTGGTGTTAACAACCCTGACAAAAGAAAGTAAGAAAAGCTCAACAGAAAAAGCAGAAATGCCCTGTTAGCAAACTGTGAAGTCAATACCCATTTGATTTCTCACTTTGSCTAACTGAAGAGAGAGAACTTAAAAGAGAATTCAAAACTTGCAGGAAAACAATGGATACTTTAGTCATCATTTTCTAGGCTACCTTAAGAATAAGCATTTCTTTCTAAGTTGTATTTATAACTACTAGATATACCAAGAAGCATTCTCCATCTTAAAAGCATGTCATTAGGTTCAAAATCCAAGATTAGAGCAGCAACATAGGATATGCTAATCTTATGAATGCTGAGTGCATATGCATGCTGGCTCATTTAAGTGCCTTTCAGGCTGGCAGAACTAAGTATTTAACTTCTGGTTTGTCAAGTGACATTCTTTGAAGGTTAAGGCTTTTTTGAAAGACAATTTCAGAAACAGATTTTCAAAACACACTTAAAGCAATCCATGCCAACAGAATGCTTTCCCAAAGAATACCCAGCTGCTTTCCATGCAAATAAATAATTTAATGATAGTACCGTATTGCTATTAAAAGGTAGTAATATGCAAATGCAAATTAAACATACTTAGTACACTGCATGAGTTGCTTGTATCAGGCAAGTCTGCAAAAACAGTATTATGGTCTCATCTTGCCTTTTAAGTTTCATTCAGAAGACTAAGAGGAAGACTTAAAACTTGCATTTAAATTTGAACAGCAGCAGCAAAATCCAGAATACTAAATTAAGAGGGACAGCCTGGCACTTAAGTTTCAAACTAATGCACTATGCAACATGTTCCAGCAATTCGTGACCCAGCCTTAATATTACACCGTTTTACTAGAAACAAGTCAGCAACCTAAAGAAACAAGCTATTTACCTCAGAGTAAGCCAAGGTAATATGCTCATATATCCCTTGATGATGATGGATGGCATCTTCTAAGTCTTGCAGTTCAGAGGGAAGCTCCACTTCACCACAGGCTTTACACCAGGAATCCACATTGCTCATGTACTGAAACAGAGAAAAGACCTGCTTAACTTTGGGTTCTACCAATAAGTAAACGTACATTAGAAACACGCAAAAGGAGTACCATCTGCATGATGGCCACTGAAAAGACTCCTCTTAAGTGACAACCTCTTGTTGGTTCCCTCCCCATTTACTAACCTGTTCAGCTTTCTGATGGAAGATAGAGGACATATCCAGTAAGGTGCTACGTTCATCCAAGGCTGCAGCAAATGCCTTCCACTCTTGCTCCAGCTGACTCGCAATCTGTTTTATCTGTTGCGAGGCGTAATGGCCAGACTCAACCAGGCGATTTGCTACCGACATGATGCGGTTTATGTTTACGTACACATTCTATGGAGAAGAGGAGAAGGAAAAAATTAGCGTAGGTTAGGAGACCCCTTAAATACATGGGCATAGCTCTACAAAATTACAGTAGTGCTTAACAAACTAAACCTGGTCTTATTTGCAAAGTTTTTGCATGCCTGACATGGAAATCTTGGTGTATAATGTAGCAGCCTGTCTGCATTGCTGACAATGACACACAACTTGAAATGACCAGAGTCTCATGCTAACATCAATGGCCAGCTTAAGCAAAGTTACATTACACAAAGACTCATTATTACAAGGAAGAGGAAAAGCTGACCATACTTCACAACAGCATATCAATAAGAATTTTTATTGATGTTTAAATCAGCAAGACATTCAGACACACAATACAGAAAATTAAAAGTATAATTAGTAAGCACTATATCTATCCTTGATATGTACATGTGGAACACCACTCTGTGCTACAGATCTTTACATTGTCTCCTGAAACCATTTATACTCTTTAAATAAAAGGAGTAAAACTTTAGAACTCAAAGTTTACTTTGAGTTTATTCAAGAAATTTTATTTTCCTACCACTATATTGACCCAGAGCTAACACTGAAAACTAAACAAAGTAGGTCAAAGACCAGAAAGATTCTCTAGCATGTTGTCACTACTCAGTGATGGCTCTTAGTCACTCTGATTTTCTTTCCTTTTAACTCACGCATTTTGGCATATAGTATCTAATATCTGTTCTTCATTCTGTATGAACAAACAATATTTTTCAAAGGAAGCAATCAAGTGTTTCCAATTCCTGCAAAGCCAGAAACAAGCTTAGCTTCATCACCAAAAGCTTTCTGAGTAGCTCTTCCAGAGCTATATTTACAGAATGCTGCACTGACAGTTCTTTCAATTGGGCTCGCTCTCATACCTTTGGAATGAAATTCTTGGAATCGCAAATAGTTGAGGTTGGCAGAGACCTCTGGAGATTGCCTTGTCCACTTCTCAAGGCAGGGTCAACTAGAGCAGGTTGACCAGTTGGGTTTTGAATATCTCCAAGAATGGAGAGTCCACAACTTCTCTGGGCAACCTGTTCCAGTGTTTGGTCACCCTTAGAGCAAAAAAAAAGGTTTTTCTAACATTTAAATGGAATCTCCTGTATTTTGATTTGTGCCCATTGCCTCTTGTCCTTTCACTGAGCACCACTGAGAAGAGTCYGGCTCCATCTTTTTTTACTGCCTGTCATTAGATATTTATGCATTTCTTTACATATACATATATGTAAGAGAGAAGACTAAGGGGGGATATATATATATATATATATATATATATATATAATATAATATATAAGCCCCTCAGTCTTCTCTTCTCCAGGCTGAACAGTCCCAGCTCTCTCAGCCTCTCCTCATATGACAGATGCTTCAATCCCTTAATCATCTTAGCAGCCCTTTACCGAAATTGCTCCAGTAGCTCCATCTCTCTCTTGTATTGGGGAGCCTAGAACTGGACACACTACTCCAGGTGTGGCTTCAACAGGGCTCAGTAGAGGGGAAGAATCACCTCCCTCGACCTGCTGGCAACATGCTTTCTAACGAAGCCCAGGATGATAGTGGTTTTCGTTGGTACAAGGGTACATTGCTGGTTCGTGTTCAACTTGGTGTCTGCCAGGACCCTTCTCCGCAAAGCTGTTCTTGAGCCAGTCAGCCTGCAGCCTTTACTGGTGCATGGGGTTACTCTTCCCCAGGTGCAGGACTTGACATTTCCCTCTATTGAACTTCATGAGGTTCCCCTCTGCCTATTTCTCCAGCCTGCCAAGGTCCCTCTGAATGGCAGCACAATCATCTGGCGTATCAAATACTCCTCCCCACTGCCACCCCTCCACCCCCCCTTTTTTTTTTTTAAATCACCTACAAGCTTGTTGAGGGTGCGCTCTGTTCCATTATCCATACTATTAATGAAGACACTAAACAGTATTGGACCCTGTACTGACCCCTCATGGGACACCACTAGTGACTGGCCTCCAGCTGGACACTGTGCTGATGATCACAACCCTCTGAGCCCAGCAGTTCAGCTAGTTTACAGTCCTCCTCACTGTCCATCTATCTAGCCTTCATTGTTTTGTCTATGAAGATGTTGGGGGGGGGGGGGCACTGTCAAAAGCCTCACTAAAGTCAAGACAAATAACATCCACTGCTCTCCCCTCATCCACCAAGCCAGTCACCTCATCATAAAAGTCTATCTGGTTGGTTAAGCATTATTTCCCCTTCATAAATTCATGCTGACTTCTCCCAGTCACCTTCTTGTCCTTCACATATTTGGAAATAGTTTCCAGGGGGATTTGCTCCATTACCTTCCCAGGGACTGAAGAGTGGCTGAGCAGCCTGTAGTTCCCCATACCCTCCTTCTTGCCTTTCTTAGAGAGAGAGGTGACATTTGCTCCCGTCCAGTCCTCTGAATTCTTTCTCAATCACCATGACCCTTCAAAGACAATCAAGAGTGGCTTCGCAGTGACATT
This sequence comes from Apteryx rowi, assembly GCF_003343035.1. Lineage (NCBI taxonomy): Eukaryota > Metazoa > Chordata > Aves > Apterygiformes > Apterygidae > Apteryx > Apteryx rowi. The sequence continues at coordinate 302,656 of NW_020450726.1, forward strand.
GGCCAGTTCCCTCAGCACTCATGGGTGCATGCCATTAGGGYCCATAGATCTTACCTAAGGGTAAGTCCTTCTGCTCCAGACTTCCCACTGGTCTTAAGAGGCCTGGGATTTCTCTGCCTTCTCTGTGTCCTTTGTTACCAGGGCCCCTGGCCCATTCAGCAGTGGGTCCACATTTTCCCTAGCCTTTCTTTTACTGCTGATGTAAATGTTGAAGCCGTTCCTGTTGCCCACTACATCCTTCACCAGATTCAACTCCAGGTGGGCTTTAGCTTTCCTAAATCTATCCTTGCATGCTCAGTCAGTGTCTCTATGCAGGATGTATCCTATATAGATGACAATAGGTGGTGATACATCCTGGGGCACCTGTTCCTCCTTTTACTTTTATGCTTCCTTTTTCTGTTTGAGCTTAGGCAGGAGCTCCTTGCGCATCCATGCAGGTCTCCCGCTGCCTTTGCTTGATTTTCTTCTTGTTGGGATGGACCATTCTTGAGTTTGGAGAAGGTGATCCCTGAAAATCAACCAGCTCCACTGGACCTCTCTTCTCTCCAGGGCCATAGCCCATGGGGTTCTTCCAAGCACATCTCTGAAAAAGACAAAGTCTGCTCTTCTGAAGTCCGGGGTTGTGATCCTGCTYAATGCCTTCCTCACGCCTCGCATGATCCTTAACTMCACCATCTCATGGTCACCACAGCCAATGCAGCCCTGACCTTCACATCCCCAATCAGTTCTTCCTTGTTTGTAGGAATTGGGTCCAGAGTGCCTCCCCCCATTGGCTCCTTGATCACCTGAGTTAAGAAGTTGTCATCAATGCACTCCAGAAGACTTCTGGATTGCTTGTGCCCTGCTGTGTTGCTCCTCCAGCAGATATCGAGCTGGTTAAAGTCCAGGACCTGCAAACATGAGACTTCTTCCAGTTATCTGGAGAAGGCCTCATGTACTACTTCTTCCTAATCAGGTGGTCTGTAGCAGACACCCACCTCAATGTCACCATTTTGGTCTGTCTATTAAATCCTGACCCATAAGCTCTCAGTTGGCTCATCATCCATCCCAAAGCAGAGCTCCATGCATTCCTATTGCTCTCTCACATAAAGGACAATTCCTACTGATTCCTCCTGTTTGTTCCCTATGCTGCATTCATTAGCATACAAGTACTTCAGAGAGGGACCCAGTCATGCTGATTTTGCAGAAAGGGTATGACTGCTTTTCCCATAATGCTGTCCCATAGGCTCTTCCTTATTTATGTGCATATGCATGGGGCTTCAGCCCTGTCTTTGCTGATTACAACATCCCTGCTGTTCATATCACCTCATACCCTTGGCTTGCCAAACTTTCCCTACCAGGTTGGCCAGCCTGTTGTCAAAGATACTTTTGCACCACTTAGGTGGATTCCATCTCTTCCAAGTAGTCCGTCTTCAAAGAGGGTCCCATGGTCATAGAAACCAAAACCTTGTGGCCAATATGGGCTATGCAGCCAATTGTTGACCAGCAGGATCCAGTCATCCTCATGTCCTTCCCCCTCACTGGAAGGGCTGAGAACGCTACCTGGGCCCCCTTGCCCTTGATCATCACCAGAGCCATATGGTCATGCTTGATACTTTCAGGTCACCCCTAGCTGTATCCTTGAAGCTCATGTAGAAAAACAGGAGGAAGTAATAGCCTGAGGGCCAGACAAGCCTTGGCAGTCTTTCTGCAGTGTCCCAAATCTGAGCTCCCAGCAAGCCTCCTTAGACAACAGGTCAGGTTTGCAAATAGGGGCCTCCGTCTCCTGCAGCAGGGAGTCTCCCACTACTAACACTTGTTACTTCCTCCTGGTGCTGCTACTTGGCTCAGGCTCAGCTGACTCAGATGACTCATTTGACAGAGTTCCCAGCCACTTCTCTACTACCAGGGCACTGAACCTATACTTCAAAGTCGCAAATCTTGAGGTGGAGCAAGAGCCTTCCTCCTGGTGCCAGAAGCCAGTTTTCAACTTTCAGCAAGCATCATTGACAGGTGAGTGAAGAGTTAACAGGACTGAAGAAGTTTGCCAATTGATATGCACAAGAACTGATATGTGCAAAGCTGTTGAACAGAGGAGTTAACAGGACTAAAGAAGTCTACTAACCAATATGCGTAAGAATTGATATGTGCAAGGCTGTGGAATAGAAGAATTAACAAGACTGAAGAAGTCTGCCACCTGGAATCTGCACGGACCCCCGGGGAGGGAAGAAACAATATGGAGGTATTGTGATCTTGCCTCGCTAGCAGGGTCCTCCCAAGCAGACAAACAGACAGTCCTGTGATTGCGAAACTTGCTAAAAGTCAGCAAAAGCAGTGTTTGCCCAGAGCCCCAGCCATATAAAAAGAGACTTGGGAGCTAGGAGAGTTTGAGCAGGGACCTGAATGGGACCTGATCATCCTCTCCGGCTGGACCGTGAGTACTCCGCCCCCCCCCCCCTTTTCCTGGGACGCTAGGTTAAGGTAAGTCCTCGAGGTTCAGAGTCCTCTCACTAGGAGAGTGAACAAGAAAGCTTTCAAGTAGGGATAAGCAGTGCTTCCAGTTAATAGTGCAGTAACCAACGGTTTTGGGTTATCCTTTCTAAATTAGTAATCGACGGTTTTGTGTTATCCTTTCTAAATTAGTAATCGCATTATTTTAATGGATGTTACTAATCCAAAAGCTTGTGTGAGGAAATAAACATTTTTCTTATTACATTACTGTCTCAGTCGTTGCTATCGAACCTTCATAGCGTGACAGTCATGAAAGCTTTCATCTCCCAAACAGATATGCACAGACATTGCATGCCCCTCCTTCAGTACAGTTGAAGGTTCAGGCTCTTAAAGCAGCAGGGTCTCAGAGGAGAGCCAGTTGATCTCTTTCTCATCATCTCTGATGCTGTGCAGTCTGCTGACTTCCTTCTGCAGCTCTTTAATTCAGCAACACAGATCTTCAACAACCACAGATCTCCTGCAAGCTAGAAGACTGTCTCCTACTGCCCCAGCCTCAGCAAGAGGTCCCAGGCCATTCCCCTAGGCTTGATCATGCTGACTCATTGGAGTGGTAATTGAAACAGGTCTCTTAATTGTAACTATATGCATGTACACAAGTGTGAATGTAAAGGTTTTCCTGACACAGCCAACACCTCAGTTGGTCCACTTAATCGAGCATAGCAGTATCATGTTGTCTATTCTTTCCTCACTAATTCAACACCTCCATCCCCCCCCTTCTTTTTAAATTTTGCCCCACATCTATGTTTTCTTCTTAAGCACAGCAGAACAACTGAAAGAACAGAGCTGTTATTTCCAACATACTTCAAAAGACTGGAGAGCACTTGGGCCTATTAAAGTGTACGTGGCATAAATGCCAGACTGCTAAATGAATCTAGAAAGCCATTAAATGGTCTTTATAGTGGTGTGACAAATGGCAAGTCAAGAGAGAAAAGAATCAAGGCTATACTAGAATGCCATTTGAACTATTTGTATATCCTATTAAAAGAATTTCTGAAGTTCTGGGGTGTCAATTAGACATTAACGACAGGAAAGACTAGCACCATAAATGTGTAAATGTGTAAATCAAAACAAATCTGTGGTTAACATGCATGCAGCTTCCCATGGCAATCTGGCTTTACAAGTGTGGAAGAATATTCCCTGTAGCTGTACAAATACGAATTAATATGCTGAAGCCTGAACACTTTCCAAGCTATGAATATCACATTTCTTTCCTCAAAAAAATCCTATAGTAATCTCATCAAATTTTTCCTCCACTATCATATCCCTAATTATCTATCAACTGAACATTTAAGTTTCAGCATTTTAGAATGCAGAAGAACCAGATTTAGTTAAGGAGGACRAGAATCTCAAATAGTAACGGACTAGAACTGGACTGTCTTTAACTTGTTACCTTGAAAGGTAACAAATGTCAGATTTCTAAACAGGCAGGTTCACTGTTATTATTACATGACAAATGCATATTCTGTGCACTACTTCAGAAACACTGTTCCAAGAAAGCTGGTGTTCGTTCTCTTGGATCCAGAGGCTTATTTATCACATGGGTTTACAAGCTCGTTTTAGTTAAAGCAGCAACAGCTATCAGGTGATAACTGTTATAGACTTCTTTTAAGCTATGTCATTTAGATCATGCAATTCTGCCTGAAATAGATGCAGCTTCTAAACTTTTATCAGCTGTCAAGAAAAGCAAAGGGCTGAAGTGATACTTCATTTCTTTCATTGTGTTACACATGGAGAACTGATGACTATTGTAAAAAAACTTAAAAGGGAACAAAACCAAGATCATTCAAGTTAGTATATTACAGTATTACTTAGTACATTTATTTTCTCTCTCTCTCTCACACACACAATGCCCTTTAGTTAGAAGCTGAAAAGACACCTTACAATATCTGGAAAGCTCCTCATTGCAGAATTATTCTCTAAAGGGAGTAGTATATATATTAAAAAATATATATTGCTCAGCAAGTCAACACAGATCAGCAGCCTAACACAGGCTGTAGTGCACTGTGTCATTCTTTGGTGCATGCCTGAAAGGCATGTACACAGGGGAAAATACAGGTGACAGCCTGCCAGTTTAAATGAGCTTCCATCATATCCAGTACAAAATAAAGCTGGCAGATGCCCTGAATGTTCTATTTTATTTTGATTTTCCTAGACTAAGGAACAAACAGGAGCATTCTGACGCAGAGACTATTAAGCATTCAATGTTAAAAAGAAAAAACACCCCAATGACATGGCCTACAAGCATCATACCTGGCATCTTTATTTTTGTATACATATATATATATACACACACACGCACACACACTGTAATGAGTTATAAACTATTCAACTGTTATGAGAATACTTTCTCACAGGATCCATGTTTCAATTCACCTGCCACTTCACACACAAGTGGCCACTGTTAAAAGGTATAGCATTAATGTATGAAGTAATACTTGCTTTAATGATTTAAATGTTTTCTAAAACCTTCTTCTCTCTCTTGCAACAGCATTGAAACTCAGTTTGGGAATCCAAATTTCAAAATATGCAGGACTGCAGGGCTACAGAACAACTAAAGGCATCACCTGGTCTTTTCCCTTGAACAAAAATAAGATCAGCAGCATCCAGACTACAATCAAGGAAAGTGTCTAACCTGTTCTTCAACTACAAGGATCTTCTAGTTATTCTTAGGTAACTATTTAACTATTATCTACACTAGAACAAGCTAAATATAACTTCATCTTACTCTTCCTCTCTTCAAATTTATCATCTTACTTTCCTACATTTTTCATGGTGGACCTGGTGAACCTTACTGCAAGACTACTATAGCCCACACAGCCCTCCTTCTTCCTCCCTTACTTTTCACTTTTTAACTTTCTCACAGGACTCCCATGACATCAACCTCTCCTTACAACCACGTAATTTTTATCCAGATGCTCCCCATTATGCCATTAAGCATGGTGCTCCAAACTAGACCTAGTTCTCCAGAAGGACAAGCTGGAATAAGAGTAATTTCTTCACAAACCTTAAAGTACAATACTCCCAGTAAGTATCAAAAGTGAAGTAAGATTTGCTGCTTTTGCTGTAACACCATTGCCAATTTCTTCAGCTCATGATCCACTAACATGCATGTTCTTGTTACTCTACCAACACCTCACCAGCTGATTACTTTTTCGAATTTGTTTCTGTGCTTCTTCCTTCTTGTACCACATCTAGTCTATTCTATTTCATCCTGTTGACTTCAGAGTGCTCTTCAAACCTGGAAACAGTCTGAACTCACCTTGCATTTTCAGTCTCTTCTCAGGTTGGTGGCATCCAAACTTTTCATTTTAATATTAAACTGCATTGGCACGAGAAAGAATCCCTTATGGAAATGCACTTAGAACATACTCCCAGTTTGACAAGGATCCACAGCTGTGCATTCCCTGTACAGGGAATCTAGGGGCACCAAAAATACCTGGTTTGTTTAAATTAACATTATTCAGAACTACCAGAAAATTGACTGAGTACATTATACCTACTGTTCTGCCCCATTCCCAATTTGGAAGTCTTTATCCTGTCAGATAAGGATGTTAGATGGGTTGGACAGTTGACGGATTTGACCATTTAACTTTTATTTAGTTAGTTTTACCAAAAACCCTGCTTCAGTAATCTATCTATTAGCTTAAAAAAAAAAAAAAAAAAAAACTATGTTAGAAAATATAGTGTACTGTTATCCACCATTTTGCAAGAAGTCCTTTGTAAAAATCCTGCATTTCAAGGCTGTCTGAGAAAGAATGCACAGTTCACAATCTATAGACTTGCTCCTATTTGCTGAAGTCTCAGAGGACTTGAGGGAGTCTAGAATTCACACAGGGCTTAAGCCTGTGTCAAGTGACAAGTTTGTATGATAAAAAATATATATTTAAAATAAAGGGAATCTCAGGAGTGAAAAGTATCAGTAGTAAAAAGGAGGAAAAAATTCACACTAGCTGTCAGCTAAGCTGATTTTACCTCATCTGACCTTTTTAATGTTTTCATTTGTACCAGTTCCTGTGGCTGGATTTGAGCAAGCCCTGCCAAATACTTCATCTTCGCAATGTTTAACTCTGTAAACCCAGTGAGATTCAAGTGTTGTGTCCATACTTTTAAGCTCCTCAAATTCTCATCGATGCTCATCTCTGGCATTCTTTTCAGGTGAAATTAATTATTTGACTACTACCACAATAAAGTGGTCTAGTATATGCAAACCACCTCTTCTGAGAACAGTGTTAACCAGTTTAGGAACATGCTCATAGTTGATGCAGTAACATAAGACTTCTTGGTCTAAGGCTAATAAACATGGCTTCTACTGATGGTCCTGGCAGCACCCCAAGACAAGACATAGTCAGAGCTCTTTGACAGTAGCCAGAGGTAGCTTTCTTTCTCCAAGGAAAGCTTCCTTTTGCCTAGCTCACTTTCCAACCAGTTTGACCTGGCACAGTTAAGGGGCACAGTTAAGCTTTGATGAAAGCAAAGCCATTTGATCCAGAAAGAAAAGTAGAAGAAAATACTCAAAGAGGAATTCTCCTCCTCCTCCCCCCAACTCCTATTTCAGTTGACTGCTTTTGTTTCTCTTGTGCCCCACAAGATATACGGAAAACAGCAGGAAAAAGGGGGGACAGACACAGAATCAGTCTCTCCTGCTCTTGCATACAAGACTAAAATATCCGTGATTATACTATTATGTTTTTATAGTTCAAAAACTAGGCAGATATTTTTGTATGTGTAACTCCTATGATGCCATATTTGCAAGCTTCTCCCTTAAAAGGTTCTAAAAATTTGTTTTGAGAAGTGAAATATTGGTTTAGTAACCCAAAGAGGAACTTTAAGCTAAAACTGAATATTGCTTAACTCAAATCAAGATTTGACACTAGCAATTTACTGTTGCTGAAAGTAGCTTCTTAAATGATCCTGAAAAACCAGCCTCATCTTTAAAGAGGCAAAACCTTGCGAGTTTATTTTTCCACAGTTAGAAAAGATGGGATCAACTTGCCCTGTATAGAGGTAGTCTTGATACTTGTCAATACACAGCTCCTTGATTTCAGCAATAGCAGGTCACATACCTACAGCTGAACATATGAACTATATTTCAGCCAGTGGTCTTTAAGTTGTGTCAACCTGTGTGCGTTAAGTAATGATAACCAAATACGTGTCCATTGTCAGTGTGCATCACTGCACCTAGTACCAGCTTTTCTGTAGGACAGTTTCACTGCAATGAGAACCTGTCTGTATATTATTTAGCTTTAAACTTGCTTCCATTAACTTTCATGAAACAGAACAACACAAGTCTAATATACTGAATATGCAGGATTCCTAGATGTATCACATGCTAATGAAGCTATTGCAAGTGCAGTTATGTTTCCTCCCTTGGCGTATTCTTCACCTTTGTTTTACAACATTTAGTTTAAACTTCGGACTACTTTATTCTGTAATACTGAAAATTAGACTCTAAAACTGGCAGAAAGCCTTATGAGGAAAAAGGAAATAGTCAGCAAATCCTATTTGCCTATTTTGATGCAACGGACTCTTGTTGATGACAGGAATTAAGTAGTTTTCACAGTGGTTTACATCCAGGTGGCTCATCTGAGCCTGGAAGACCAGAGTAAGATTTTGGCATCTCATTCAAGGGGCATCGCTCTTCTTCACCCACACTTGGCAGGAGCAGCTGCAGAACTGGCCCTCCTGCACCTCTCAGAAGGCCAAGCCACTGCTTGGGAAGGAAGGGGAGATGGCAGAGCCAGCTATTGACAGTGGCTAGCACCTGCTGCAAGGAGAGCATGTGCCCTGCAGCAACCACAAWGTGTTAAGAAAAGCAGCTGCAACATCAATTATCAGGGTTAAGCTGTGAGCAAGTGCAAGAGGTTGCATTTAGCTGCTTGGGCAACATTTATCATTTGAACAGCCTTTCCCCACCTAAAGTGAACCTAAGGAAACTGCCTGGAAAGTAAGATATATTAGGGTCCAATTAGGGACACAGTGAAAAGCCTTCAAAGTCTCCTGCATACAATAAACTTAATACTTAGTTGTCACTCCTTCCTCTGCCCCATGCATTTGAGTAATTTGCATGGTGGTAGAGGGACTAAAAGTTAAATTCCACCTCTAGTGTTGAGTATTCACACAGGAGATCTTAAATCAACTCTGATTACTGAAAAGTTAGACTGACAGGAACACTGAACACATAGTAGCTTGTTCAGCACAGAATGTATCTGAAGAGTGGTTAGGGAGCAGCTGAACGTGCTTGTAGGAGTTAAGACTGCCCAACTTTTYTCCACTTAAAAAAAACAACTGAAAAATAAGGTCTGCCAAAATTCAATCAGCTCAGGTCACTTTTTCATGTGACCTTCGGTCTAATTTTCCCCCCACTCTTCATGTAAGATTTCTGTCTGTTAAAATGGCAGAAAAACTGAACATTGCTCAAATCAAAACCAGTGCTCAAATCAAAACCAGGGGCTGATCATCTCAAATTTGTATTTTTCTATCTGGTGCCAAAGACCCACTTCATAGGGCCTATGCTACAGAAACACACGGGAAAATTGCAGGTTGTTTATCCCCTCTTGATATTTGGACTGCTTAATTTGCCCCAGCTGTAAGCCGCACCTTGCATGCTTCTAGAAATCATTGTACAGGCTGACAAAAACTCCTCTAATTACTACATTTAACTACTACAGGCAAAACAGATTAACAGCAGAAGACTAAGAGCAGAACAGAGCAGGAGGAATTATACAGTRCTCAAGTGCTTCCTACTCTTGCTAACATCTGAAGAGCATGGGAGTAAAAAAAGCAAACGAATTTGAAAAGAGGACAACAGTGACTATGACAGGCTGGCAGAAGCTGACCTTTAGCRTACAAGTCCAAGAATAGCCTGGCCATCCAGATTTACTAAGTTTCAAAATCCATTTCATGTCAGTGACACCTCTGGTGCCTCTGCCCTCTCCATTTTGCTCTCCTTCAACGAGCACCAGTGATGAGCACTAGCAAAGAGCTGCTCCATAAAGGAGCAACTCCCCATGCCCATGGAGTGAACCTATGTTTTCCAGACCTCACAGTCAACAAAGTTACATCCATATATGATGTTACACAACTTAATTGTAATGCTCACCAACTCTTACTTTGTTCTTCTCAAAAAGTTGATATTGATCTTTTTTCCCCCCCCCAACACCTTTAACAAAGATAGTTGAGTTGCAGAAAATCTACCTTCTTCACAGTACCTTAATTTTGGCAATATTGGACATGAGAGCTGCCTTGCTAAGTCATGGGAAGATAGTAAGAAGCATAGCCTTGTTAGTTTGCTTTGCCACGCAGTTATGTAGCCCTGATCTATAAGAACACCCTCTTACAAGAGTTGATTGTTTCAGCTGCATTTTAATTTAATTCCAATCCCTAAACTGACAAGGATGTTAATTACTAACAAGAGTGGTAATATCCCTCTTCCACTGAGCTGACCTCTAGGAACCGGATTTAGGCCCAGACTCCCAAAGTGACTTAGACACCTCCAATCCTCCTAGTGAAGAAGGACCTAGAGTGTACTTGAGAATTTAGCCTCCAAGTCCAAACAGGGCATTCATGAAACTCATAATAAGCAGCTTTCACTCACTGCTAATTACAAGCTGAATTTTTAATTGCAGCCTACTGATGGTTCATCTCAAGATCATATTTGACAAGAAAAATGTTTGTTTTAGCTCCATTCTACTATGCCAGAAATGAGAAGTGTGTCAAAAAAAAATATAAAAAATTGTTACACCAGGATTAGCTACTCATCTAGTCAGATCTATGTTTCACAGAACTTGAGAACTTTTCCTGCCTGTCACAGGAATCTCTTCTGAAGATTCTCAGAGCCAGTTCTTTCCATATACAGCTCTAAAGTCCATATTACATACAATTCCCTGAAATTAAAAAGGCTCAGAAGAGTACTCAGAAACACACAAAACTTATTTTGCCAGCCATTAGTTGTAAAACAGTAATAAGTGCCCATGTGCAGGACTTTTACTAGTAGTGTCAAACGGACACCCCAGGTTCTACAAGTTTGGACACTCACACTTTGGAAATCCTGAGGCTGTGTTGAATGCTGGCATTATTCCAAACAGTTTTGTTGCTCGATCACAATATCTCTATACTTGCTGCTTGGCTACCATTTATTTTCTTCCTTTTTTCTACATAATTTCACTGCTCAAATACAAATTTGCACTACTCATAATAGAAGGAATCTTATATGATTTATGAGTTCTACTTTAACAAAGAGCAAACACACTATGTGTCAGTGTTGTGAAATGAGGCCTATTCTTACCATACAGTTCATGGCAAAGTGGTTGTGCTGTGTCTGAAGCTCCATAGCATGGGGATGACTGGTTCCAATCTCCGTGTAGCTGTTTAGAAATAGACCTTTGTTGTGGGTGATCCAGTCAAACATCTACAAGAAAACGTTAAGAAAAAAAAATATATATATATATATATGTATATATATATATATATATATAAAAATAATTTGCTGCAGAAGAAATCATTGACAAGTAACAAGAGATTTTTGTCAGTACACAGAAGACAGAGTCTAAAGCCACGAAAATTAACACTGCTGCTCTTTCCATTCTAAAGTTACTGTATATTTTAGCCAACTCATAGTTTTGAGCTGAAATCTGATTTTTTGGACTCAGCAGCTGAGGCTGTTAAACCTTGACCAAAGATGTTTATCTCAACAAGCTACAAGTCAACTTCATTACTACAAAAAACTCATAGCAAACAGACGTGGGGCATGAGCCTGAGTTACCAAGCTTATAGGTTCTCAGCAGCTTTGTAATTTCAAATGAAAATGGCAACTCATGGAAATTAAATATAAATTCATACTTGCTGATGAAGTAGTTTAGTAACAAGTTTATATTTTTAGTCATAAGTTCATGTCAAAGTTGCAAATAAATTTTCTATTGCTAAGCAAATCAAAAAGATTACACTTGAGCACAGCATTACTGATTACCTTTTCCAACACAAATTTAAGGATAATTTTTAAATATGTGAAAAAAATAAAGTACTTCTATATTCAACAAATTTTAGAAAAGATCTCCTCTGAAAATGATCATCAATGCAGCTATTTAGCTAGGATGTTAACAGTGCCACTGGAAGACAAAGTTTACAAAGATCAAGCAATACAGCAAGAGACCAAGTTAATCCCTCCCCCTGGCCTTGCTCTTGAAATCTTACTCAAATCTCAGCTCAAAAGACCCATCTACTCTCTAGATAGGCTATAAAAGATGGTTCAAGAAAAAAAAAAAGTAGCAATGAGTAGTCAGTACTCATCTAAAAGATCTTTTAAAATACTCTAGTTAACAGAGCAATACTATCAAATCCAATATTCCACACAGATACATGACAAACAATTATAATTGGAAAACACTAAGGTAAGGGCTGGGAATAAAAATGTGCAAGAGCTTAGGCACCTGAGACAACTGACCACATACTCCTAAAATTTTCATTTTCCTATCTAGACTACACTGAAGATGTATCAGAACATTATTCAAAAATAGACACCGTCCCCACCTGTGACCACACAGGTCTTTTCACTAGGTATTTTGACTTTGGAGTGTTACAACAACAATTGTGGATATACTGTGGTCACACTGTTATTTGACTGGACCAGAAAGGACCTAAGTTACTTTGAAGTAGCTGAAAAAACAGAAGAACTATATTGAAAAATATAATTAGAAAACTTGGTCCCTGTTCAGTCCTGTTCACATAATGCGTACCTTGACTTTTTAAAGTGAAGTCATTCAGCCACACTGTCCCCAGCTTCCATTCCCTCTTTAAAGGGGTATCTTTCTCAGTGGGTTACAGTTTTACCATCCCTCTCTTGATTTGAATTTTTTGTGCTTACTGTTAACTGGCACGATTACAGTATGAGTGTGAATCTGAATAAACTCAAAATGGGCAGGTTACTAACCTATAATTTGACCACTTCTTAGAATCCCAGAATAATTTGGAAATGACCCTTGGAGACCATCTTGTCCAAACCCATCTCAAGGCAGGCCTAGCTTCAAAGTTCGATCATGTAGCCCAGGGTCTTGTCCAGTCACATTTTCAGTATCTCAATGGATACCACAGCCTCTCTGGGCCACCTTTCTCCAGTGGTTAATCACCTTTGTTGTGAACTTTTCCCCCCCTTATATCCAGCTGGAATTTCTTTTGCCTCTGGTCTTTTGGCTGCGCACCTCTGAGATAAGCCTGGCTCTGTCTTCTTTGTAATTCCCCTACAGACAACTGAAGAAAGCAATCATACCCCCCACACACTCCCCTTCTAGCCTTCTCTTCTCCCAAACTAGCTCAGATTTCTTGTGCAAGGACTTGCACAAGTCCTCCAAAAGAACATATTTATTCCTCTTCATCCAAAAAGCTCTGTTTTTCCAACTAAGATCCAGCAGTTTTCTRTACTCAAATAAACCATACAGACATAAACTGATAAAGGAGTCCTGAGCTATGAAATCTTATCTGACATAAGCAGTGAAATAAGGGCTGCAAGTAGAGGCCTTAATCCAAAAGTGAGTTAGGATACTACATAACCCTTCTTTTGAATCTTTATACACACTTCAGCCAATAGAAAAAGTCTCAAGTGTGCTAGTGTAGTCAATTCCATTTGGAGGTGCCTAACATTTCCCTCTATTTTGAAAGAAAGCTGCATGAATTTAACATAGATTTTTTTTTCCTGGAGTCAGGAGCCTAGAAAACACAGATCTAGGCATACGCAAGCAGAGGGCAGGACAGAGCTCAATTCCACTGGCACAAGTATTTGACAAGGAGCTTCTTAAAGCCCAAACTATTTACACAACTTTTAGATGAGTAAATGAAGAACATATCTTTAAGTACTTAATGTGAACATCATCAAAATACAAATATTTTCTTCACACTGCAATTAAGCAAGTTGCTGAAAAGTTGCTATAAAGCATTTTGAGCCTGAAAGAACAACACTAGACCATCAGCTTGTTTTTTTCCTAGATAATTTTATAACTCTAAATTGACTTTACCAGATTTTTTCAACTCTTTACCTGCTCCTACTATTTTCAACTATACCATTCAGCAAACACTTACTTAGAATATATTGAAGTTTCTTCTTCTTTAAGCACAGCAGGAAACATTAAAAAGAGAGTAGTGTTAAAAAAGTCCCTGAGCTGAAGTGATCAGGGGATGGGAAAGTACAGGGGAAGAGAAGGGAGAAGGAAGGAGAACTATATGTTGCTCGCCCATTTTTACTCTTCTCCAAGGCATCTGCTTATGACCACTGCTGGAGAGCGGGGTACTGGTCTCACCCCATTCAGGCATTCTTATGTTAAATATTTTTACAAATCTGGCAAAGGCCATACTTGCCACTAGACTTAGTCAGTCTAGTTACTGCTTCTCCCCGGGAAAAAACTCCCCATCTTCCTTTAAAACTGCACACAAGTTAATAATAAGCGATTGCAAAACCTTTCTATGTAAAGATAGATTTTTATCTGAGCTCATCTAACAGTGCACTGCTAACTATGGTGGTTCTTCACATTTCATGACCATCAAGGGCGTTTCTAATTTGACAGGATTTGTTAACCTGAAACATTGAGATTGGTCAGTCCCCTATTAATGACATGCGCGTGTCAAAAAAGATGCACCAGTTTAGCCTCGGACTCTAAACCCCGTGTCATTGAAGCAGTTCCCCACATCAGCCTCTTCAGACTCTGTCAACTGCCTGTCACTCAAATCCCAAGGGTCACCCTGGAGGGAGATGGATGCAGTCCTTAGTCATCTGTACTTAAAGCATACAGCATTCATCTTCATTTGATTCCCGCCAAAGCACCTGTCTGGAACAAAAACTTATTAAAGCAGAAGCTTTAAAGCCACTACAACTTTAAAGTTTCCTAAATGAGAGTAAACTCTGTTCTTTACAGTTTAGAATTTCTACCACAGCCCCTCAATTCCAGAAGTTTAAGAGTCACTAAAGAAATCCTTTACTTCTCATTAAAAGGGTAGTGATTAACTCTAAAGACAAAAATTATTATTTGTAGTTTTCCTCAGTGCTCCTTTCAAGTCAGTCAAGCTTTGTGCCTGTAAAGGACAGCACCCATTCATTCTCCACTCGCCAGGCCCTTACCTTTTCAGCATCCTGCTCAAACAGCCTGAGCTGAAAACATTGGTCCAATTTCAATTTCCGCACATGCCACATCTGATGCAGATGCTGCCGTGTTGAATGCAGCCTGTCCAGCATGGTGGATACTTTGGGTAAAAGGTTCTGTAAGTCTGCGTTCCCTGACCCAGAGTTCTTTTTGGGAAAGCTGTCACTGCTCTGTATTCGCTGGAGCAGCTTCTGTCCTTCCACATCAAGGTCCTCAATAGGCGCCTTAATGACTTTCTTTTTTAATTGCGAATGCTCCTCTATCATATTGCGAGCGCCTTCCAGGTCCTGAGGCATTTCCTTTTTTGACAATATATCTTGCAGTTCCTCCAGTCTGGACAGCATATGTGTTGCATTGCTAATGTAGTCCTCAAAGGCAACTCTGATTTCTATCCATTCCTCATGGTTGTACTCCAAACAGCCATCAAATTCTGGGGTTAGTTGAGAAGGGTCAACTACTTTGGTAAGGCCTTCCAGAGACACCATATTTGTCTAGAAAACAAACAAACAAAGACAAAATACTGCTGCTACTGCAAAGAATTTGAAATTTTCTTTCAAGTTTTTATTTCTGTGTATTTAGGAGTAGATCATTTTGCTTACAAAGTACATGTGATTTAACTTTCTCATACATTTCAAACATCAATTCTGATCAGCCTTCTGACTTGCAGTTATTTCCCCAAATGAGAGAAACATCTTACTCCCAGCAACCTTTTAAATCTTACTACCACTTGTGTTTCTCTCTTACCTCACCACACTTAAGGAGAAAATAGCAACTGCTCTTTCAGCTACTATTTTGATTAAGTTTTGACTAACATATTGTAGAGCAGGAAGAAAACAGCAAGGTTTAATTGGCTACTTTCCTCCGCATGGGACACTCATGATAGCACCATTCCCACAACACAGACTAAGTGAAAATATAGATAGACCTTAACTTTCCTTTTTTTTTGGGGGGGGGGGGGGGGAAGGGTACTAAAAAGCCCCTAATTCTTCCTTTTTCATCTTCAGAAAAAGCATGTACATAATGACGTGCACAACCATCTAACCCAAGTATATGAAGGAAACCCCATCCCCTGTAGTACCACCGGCCTTATCTATCCCTCCTATCATCCAGGAGCATAATTAGTCTGAGACTATCCAAGATGCTGATCTGTAGCAAGCACACTGAAACCATCAAATAAATATAAATTAGTATACTATAAGGGAAATTACCTCAAATTCAAACTTAGAGCTGCCAAAGTTAGTCCTCTGTTTCTGCCAGAAGTTGTCTGGCTTGATTATCAGTGCAACATGAATACAACAGGGAAAGGATTCCTGTAAAATCTTCAGCAGAGGCTTTATGGAGTCCCATTTTGACCCACGCATATCTACAATGACGGTGAATCCTCGTTTACATACCTCCTCACTGCAGAGGAAGGGAGAAAAAGGTTATCAAGCATGCGTTACAAATTCAAATACAGACCACACTCGTACCACACTGCTCAATGAATGGGGTCTCCCCAGCTACCAATCACACCCTGGAGCCTCATTGATGACTAGCTGGTACATACAACAGCTCTGATGAAGGCAATGCAAAACCTCTCATGAAGCTTGCTCCCATGCTCCCATTCCCCTGCCAAACTCTGTGTGGGTGATAACTTCAAACCAGTGGCGGACTCGCTGATCCACTTTCATCACCTCTTATTTTCACTGTTTACATTCACATTTCCTCTTTGAATCCTGTTTTTCTGTCACCTTACGCATATATTAAACAAAATTTATTGAAGCAGCAATATGTAATTCATTTACAAATGATCCTCTAGAAAACACATACACTCTACTGATGACAATATTCATACTTTTCAAATGGTTGAGGGGATGCTCTAACAGACAGAAGTCTGCAGGCTGTTATTACCTACTCCTTTCACATCCTTTTAAACTGTCTTGAATCTTGTCCCTTGTTATCTGAGAGCTATCAAGAGTGTGAGTCCACAGAGGGAAAAAAACCTGTATCAACAATTACTTCAATAATGAGCTCAATTTGTGGATAGTTAATGGATAATAGATAAGTGTTTTATGACTGCTGAAGAAAACCACATTAACCTGTTTCTACAAAATTTGAATTCAATTCTGTTGTCCAGAAGAAGACAGCCCTTATACTACTTATTCCTGGTAATACTTCTAAGTGTGGCAGATTTCTTTCTTTTTTTTTCTTTCATCAATACCTTTTGCATACCTAACGCTCACTGCTGGTTTAAAAAGAAAAATTACTACATGACTTTGCTGACATGGAAAGGGAAAATATTTCAAAACCAACAAGTCATATATAATGGACTATCAAAAGGGACCAAATGTCTCGTTTGGGTACATGAGTCACTTTCAGGGATGTGACTAAGGTAAATGCAATTCTGGAGTTTATGTGGTGAGGTTTTTAGAGTGTCCAGAAAGTAGGGAAGCTTCACTGGCATACTTCAAACAGTCATATTGCCTCATAATAGAAAGATGAATTGTAACTGAAGCAGGAGGCTCCCAGAAGGAATGGGAATGCAGTTTTCTTAGAAGAGTTTTTAAGAGTTGTTGTTTTTTTTTTTTTAAAAAAAAAGCAGTTTAAAAAAAGGAGTTTATAAAGATAAAAGTTGGTCTGTCCAACCTGCCCACAGGAATGCCACAAAGGAAATATCACTCTACCTAAAAAGCATTAAAGTGCATTTAAACTGCAGGGCAATGGTAACAGAAAAATATATTAAGATTGACTAGTTCAGAATACACGTAGGCTACAACTCACAATGTTTCTGACAACGGCAAAGGAGTTTTCTAACAGCCTCCCAAGAGAGGACAAGAACAACTATTGTTTTAAAGGTAAGACGCATCAATTATTGAAAGGCTACATGACTTTCAGGAGTCTTTACAACATGGTGTTATTGCACAAGTGCTGCTCACTGCCTGTCCGTAACCCAGCACACAATCTGGATGTTAAGTGAGGAGGAGTGCTTGACACTAATTCAACTGAGGCATACATCTAGTCATCTCCTGGGATGGACAAAACACCCTTCATCAGGTGATACAATGCATGTGTCTCCTCTTGCCACATGGTCCCATCATCTGACAAAAGATGAACCCCTTTTGGCTAAAGATCACAAAAAATTATTCCAGGAAGCTTTGGTCAGCCAAGATTGCATGTCAGGCAAACCTGAACTACACTAGTGTCTTGTCCAGTCAATGTTCATGACTTAAAACTTAGCTATATTTTTTAATCAGATAAATTTTTAATTTAGTAAAATTGTGAGACTGGATCTACCTTAAGTGTTTTGATATCTTGACAAAGAACTGATACCTCTGAATTGTCAGCTGTGTGGAATAGCAGTATGCAAAAGCTATTGACAGACCAGCTGTTTGGGGCTACTTGTACCAAATGGGACTTCTTAATTAAGCAAAGTTGCTAAGACCAGTTTCTAAAACATGACTTATAAGAAAATATGTCCAAGAAGTCTAGCCTTCAATAAAGCTCTCTTTGTTCTCAAAATTTCACCATGCTTGCAGAGATTTTATGCAAACCTGCACCAACTTGTTTTTATTTTAAATCTATCAGTGTTAAACTAACACACACCTTTTGCCACAAAACCACTGTATTTTGCCAGACATCTCTATAAAACACTCTTGGGCATATTTTGATGTGCATGGTTTATCTATTAACAACTTCTCTAGTAACTTGATGCTTCAGAGAACTAGGATACATCTCAAAGGTTCAAATGTGAAGTCAAATGATTTCAGGGATAAAATCTCAAGATTTGGTCCCCTCCTCCCTTGCCTAACTCCTCCCCCCCCCAAAAAAMCCCCCCACAGGTTAACTGAAAAAAATAATACAAAGCACTCTTACACTTAAAGGTGAAATAAAGACTAGAATAATTACCAAAACTTGCTGCTAAGAGAGGTCATACACACTCTCAACTACATGTCATGAAGTTATTTTTGTGAAAGCACTTTTGTCAATCTGAAAAGACATCTGAGCACATCAGACACAAAGAAGAGTGCCTAAAAATTAATACATTATAGAAATATGGAAGACACTGCATCCAGGGATGCTGTCCAAAGGATTTTCCAGCTATAATGATGACTGCCTCTTGAGTCCTAGGCACACATACTCAAGCATAATAAGAACTGCTCCAGTCTGCACCAGATGTGGGCACAGAGACAGACCTAAAATCAGGGACTTACAATCATTTTTTGCCCCCAGTTAAGTCAGTATGAGTAACAAAGTTCAATGGGAACAAACTTTATAAATATACATACATACACACACACACACACACTAGATTTGATTTTTGTTGATTTGTTGAAATAGAACACTGATTCATAGTTTAATTTGTTGATAATACAACAATATCACAGCTCTCTCTACAGGTTTGAGAGCTGTACAAGCAATTTTATTTATATTTCTCCTGGTTATTCCTGTGCTCTACCAGGACATGATAGCTCATCTGACACGAATAACAGTTAGGAGTGTTGTGCTGACCTCAATCCACCCAAGGAATACTGCGAATGATGACCACGATCTTTCTAATTATTGATGTACTGAGAGCCTTTGAGTTGTGTTTGCAACCTTCAACACAGTGAGAGCAATGTGACATAGCAGTGCTGTTCCCAGGACATAATCCACCTCTAGCTAAAGCACACCAACCAGTCTGCCAACAGTCTCCCTTCTACAGGGCAGAGCGATTATTTAGGTCTTTTCCAAAAAGCAGCTTAAAAACAGTAACTCACAGAACTTGGCATGAATTTGCTTATTTTCTTAACCCACTCAATGCTCTAGCTTGTGGGTGTACTGCAACACACTCCACTTAATTTACTGTATAGCTTTAGAGCTTATCAAGTGACCATCACTTACCTAGGAATACAAGCTAGGTATGAAATAAGTCTCCTAAGGTCGTCTTGCCGTATTCTATCATGATTACTACGAGCTGGAAACGTTAGAATAGGACCTCCACGCTTATCTCTGCCACCTGAAAAATTAAACATGTTAAAAAGCCACAGCATAACACAGCTCTAGTTTGCAAAACTAGTGTTCAGAATGCTTTTGGAAAACCACGTCCTATGCTGTTGTTCAAGTTAAACACCAACACTGTCATTTAGAGACCAGCTTAAAATTGAATTTCAGAAGTATCAATCAGCAAGCGGTCACAATTCCTACAATGAGAAAGTATCTGTCAAAAAATTTGAAATAAAGAATAACTATAGCATTACACTTTTAAACATTCAAGTTTGACCAGCAGTGTGACTTATCTCTAGTAATGGTGCTTCCTCATGTACTTAATTTTTGAATCAACAATTGTACAGATTAGATTTAATCACAGAGTTATGCTACTTTGTAGGCAAGTATTTAGAGGGTACTCTGAGCATTAGCTTAATTACTAGCTAGTAATTAGCTAGCTACTACTAGCTGTTACTAGCTACTAGTAAAGGTGTATAGTATTTTACACCCAATGGATGTATTAGACGAGTAAGTGGGCACTGTCAAAGACTTTAGTTTACATTTTTAACCTGATTTGATATGAGGACTCCAGATTATCATTTTATAGCTTCTAACTTTATCAGCAATGGAAAACAAGGGAAGTCTGAATCCATTCAATATGTAAGATGGTAGATGTGATTTTGAGYCATTCTGCTTAAATGTATTTATTTGTTAAATTGCACAAAACTTGAGACGTAGATGTAGTTGAGAATTAAAATGCAATTCTATACCAAATCACTTGCTAGCGACAGCAAAATGTTACTGTGGGAGCTTCCTATTATATTCAGATCAGTAGGCTGTCTTAATCAACACTTGTATAATAGCTTTAAGATTTGGCACAAACTCCTGCAAGCTAAATTTCACAAATATATCTTCCAGCACAGATGTGTAGACTGTTTTCTCCCCTATCCCATGGAAACCCAGAGAAGCGCTATTCTGCTTTCTGAATTATACCTCATTGTAAATCAGTTTCTCATTGTAAAGCCAYGTTAGCAGGGGCCAAATGACCTCAGAAAGCAAAAGCAGCTTCAGATTCCTGTCAAGGCCAGAAACCTAAACAGAAAAAGTTCATTTCTTATTTTCCATGATCCTCTTCAATGGGACAAGAGAGTAAAAACAACTAAGTTCTCTTATTCTAATGGAGAGGTAAGTCTGGTCCTTATTGGGGATGCAACTGTAGAATAACGCAGAGCTGAACAGCTAAGCTGAAAGAAGCATTCTCGACCCGCCTGACACACATGCCAAGCAAAGAAATGCGAGGATTTTTACCCTCTAACTGACAGGATAAGAAAAGGACAGAAGTCACAAGTGCAAGGCAGTATAAGTGACAAGACTGGGAGTCCAACAGCTCTGGCTTCCACTCAGCTCCAGATGATCAGTTGACTTCAAAGCTACCCAACTTAACTGAGGCTTTAAAGTCTGCTGCAGCCTTTAATGCTCTCCTCAGTGCACTGCAGTCCACCAGTCGTGGATTTTAACAATTTAGCTTTAAACAAGGGAACACTACTAATTCTCACCCCATAAACAAAGTGTTTAATTGCTCAAGGTGGAAATTCTTCCTCCAAAAGAAGCAGCTAGCAGTGAAGAGCATACACTGAGTCATCTTAACATTTTCCAAGTGTTTTAAACAAGTGCCTTGTTACCTGCAGTCTTCTCACAGATCAGTCCCCTGGACTTGCCCACAGATTAACTACTGTATCATGTGATTCCCCAATGAGGCAGAGGAAAGCAAACCAGGGATTATTATTTATATCACTTTTGATGCCACCTCAACTGGCTCCCACCTTCACACACATCACAAAAAGTCCATTTTTAAAGCAAGCTGCTTAAATTTCTGTTAACACATGTCCTGAAATTTTCATGTGGGAAACAAAATTTGTCATGCTAATTTCAGGTCTAAATGCATAATGAAGAAATTAATACAGCCTTGATATTAGTGAAAAAGATTCCATTTTCCAGTCTTGGACTAGATATCAAGATTGCAAATATAAAGCAAAGAAGTCTTAAGACTTCAGAGATCAATTGATTTTTTTTGCAGCAGTGATACCAAAAGCTTTTTTAGACCTTATGCTTAGAAAGCCAAAATTTAGGCCTTTTCCAATAACTAACTCATTTCCTTTGTTCTTGATGCTCCCGTGTCATACACAAACAGGAACAGCAGATTCCCACCTATGAGGCTTCAAGTGGGAACTTGCTGTCT
The DNA here is from genome assembly GCF_003343035.1 of Apteryx rowi. Classification (NCBI taxonomy): domain Eukaryota; kingdom Metazoa; phylum Chordata; class Aves; order Apterygiformes; family Apterygidae; genus Apteryx; species Apteryx rowi. The sequence continues at coordinate 324,451 of NW_020450726.1, forward strand.
CACAGTAGTCTTCATTCAACTCAAACCCTTGTCTTGCTTTAACAAAAACATATTAAGCTACTTTCTTCAATGTGAATTCCATTTTCCCCCCTTTTCTTTTATATAGAGCCCCCACAGTACTAACATAGATTCTCTCGTTGTTTACACCAAGATGTGTCATATGAGTAGCTGATCAACTCACGAGTCAGCCACCGTGAATCACTTCTGTCTAGTGCACATCACTAATGGCAGCCTTGCCAGCAGCCTTGCCAGCAGTCTCCAAATGGCACCAAAAGCACACACATCGTATAGTATGATTTTTCAGGAAATGCCTTTTTACACAGTCTCAAAGTACTTTGTTAAAGCAGTGGGCTTTTTGTGGTATGTTTGAAAGGCAGAACAAGATATCAAGTGCTGTTTCTCATAAAAAACCAACATAATTGCACCTTGTAGGAAATATTCCACTCGCGTAAATACTAGCCTCAAACTCTGTAGATAGAAGAAGAGCATCCCCACTTCAACAGGCTTCAGTTTAAACAAAACAAAAATTTGTACCCCAGACTCCATTTGCACTTCTTAGTAACAATTATAGAAGGCTTCTTCTATTTCAGATGATGAGACACTCAATATTCAGGCAGATTACTTCCCAGTTAGCAGAAAAAAAAAAAATCAGATCAAGGAAGCTTTTTTATTTTTATTTTCTTGGAGAACCAGTCCATTGGCAATACTAGAACTGCCCCCCCCACCCCCGGATTCTGAGGGAAGCTGCATCCAAGTATCTGCATTCTATAGCTTGCTGTGATAGCAAAATAAACCAGTTATTTTGTTGCTTTGATAAGAGATAAAAGTGGTTCAGTCTGTCAAACTGGTTTCATAAAGGACAAGTGTATTTCTGATACAGAGTTTGCTTCAGAATTAATATATACAAGTAGCAGAATTCAGGCTAGTCTGGTGAGCTTTGTGGCTCTGAGATTATCAACCTATGTACAGCAGAGTGTACTTCACAATATTTCACAGAAGTATTTGTTCTTCTGCACTTCATTGCTTCCTGTCCTTGCAAAAAAATACCTGCTCTAAGGCCTTTTTCAGATTTGAATTCTCAGAGATCACATCTCTCTTTGTCACTCCAGCTGTCATCTCACTGGTTGTTAATTCATACTAACTGTTAAAGAAAAAAGTAACTGTGCTGCTCAAACATATTTTAAGACATGCAAAGATGACACAGATTTTAACAAGTCCAGATGACTTATCCGGACTATAGTCATCATTTGCACATTGCTTGTTGTACAACCTGCAGTTGGAAATTCGCCTTACTTTTTTTAACCACCCTGGCCTGTGTCATGGATAGCAGAGGCAAGGTGGCAGAATTTGCTTCCAAGTAAGTACATCTTGAGATTTACTAGATTATGAAAAATCCACTCTCTGTTTATGAAAACATATCATTAACAGCTCAGTGAAAAGGGCTATATTAGAATTTGATGATGGAGAAGAAAAAAAGTGAATCACTTTGGACCTACTGTGATTAGTAACCGAGAAGAAACAATTGCTGAAATAAGCCTTTTCAAAAGTGATGAAATGCTCAGACCGTGCAAAGAAATTATGTTGTGTATGTATGTTAAAACATATCTATACCTGGACACAAATGAAAAGAATATATATTAAAAAAAAAAGACTGAAACAAAGTTATATGGAGTTAGAGTCTAACTCAGGCTAACACAGATTAAAGAGGCACAGGGGCCTATTGGAGGGGAAAGGGAAAAACTTTCATAAATACAGTTTACCACACACAGTACCGCTGAAATAACCTTCCACTGAGATATTGCTTTTATCTGCTATATTGAGTTTTGACTCAATAAAAACAATAAAATTCTGATTGGATCAAAACACCACCTCAGGAACRGCTTAGGAGATACCTATGGTGGCCTAGGTCTGGTGCAGGAATCAGAAGCAGTCTGCAGGCAGAAAGGCTGCAGTGGGATCCCAAGCACCTGGTGAAGCCTGGAGTCTCAACTTCCAGCAGCTCCATCAGTGAGGACCTCCCATCCAAACCTCTCTTCTCACAACAAGCTGGTCTCAAGAAATCCTCAAGAAAGCTAGTATTGAGTAAAAATCAGTGTACCTAGTATTCTAAGAATACAAGGATGAATATACTGCTACACAGTTTGTACTTATTCATTTAACTTTAAGAAGGAAGGTCTCAGCAGAGAAAGACAAGGATCAAGGATACCAAGCATCTCAAACACTCCATGAACTTTTTCATTGTTATTTGTATTTCCTGCTCTATAAAACAGAACCTTTTTCTGTGCAGTTGATTATCTTACTTGAATTCTACTTAAGAGGTACTTAATCATCAGTGAACATGCAACAACCCTACCAGAACTCCAGTACAAATGAGGGAGAATAAAAATACCAAAATTATAGTGATATCTGTGAATGTCATAGGTTTAATAGGGCTCTAGCATTTTTAGTAAAAATAGTTTTTTTCCCCCAGTAAACATGTCCTACAGACTTTGACAGTTATTGTACTTAGAAATATGAACACAAAATAGTTGAGCACAAGTTGTACTTTTGAAGAAAGTAAATGAGGTACATTGAAAACCTCTGAAATCTTTTGTGCAATAAGTCAATAATCTAATAGTTTTCCTTACTTTTGTCTTCCCAGATAAGGCTTACCAGCTCTAATTCCATAGTGATTTCAAGTCCTAGCGGTAATTTTTTTTTCTTGTTTTTTTTTTTTTTTTAAATCGCTCACATTGCTAATGTATATCCTTTCATTTGACCCTCACTTGCATTGAAAGCATGAAACTACATATTTTGACAGATCAGCTCCAGCCAGTCATGCTGCCCACAGCTGCTTGCTCACTTCTTTCAGAAGTTACTACCTTCACATAGGCAAGGTGACAGCCATTTCTTCCTGCCTGCACCTCTTCTGCTCYGTTTCACAATCCATCATCTTCATTTAAATTCATCTTCAGCTTTCATTTTGAGAGGGCCTGCTTTACTTGCACTGAATTACTCCCTTTAGAGAATATCACCTGGTTATAAATTAACATTAGAGAACTACCCACCATCTTTCAAACTCCTCCAAAAAAAACTTTAGGTCTATCTGGAAATTCAGAAGTCTTGGAATAGAAACATAACTATATTTTCATAAAGTGCCATAAAGCAAGGCCTGAAGCAGAACAGTAATGAGGGACTGGAATATTGTGTTTAAGTCTCTTTTCCCTTCTCTTCACTCTCAAACTACAGTTTTGAGCAAGCCTTCACCAGCATTAGTTTGTAAGCAGAAGAAACAAAGTTTACACACCACCAGGGAAATTGCCTGTGGGCAGTCTGTTATGTCAGTCATTAGAGTTGCCAAGACCTTTTACAAAACCATCTTTTTGCTTTACTCCACTCAGCAGAGTGGACAGGATGAAGTACTGTGAACTACATACTCTAGCATCCATGCACAGCAAATCTTTAAAGAGTACARTTTCAGGGATCATTTTGCAATTTTTATATTTACAGATAATGAGCTTTATTTCTGGAGTTCTTGACAATTTATTAACCTAACAAAAAAAAACAAAACAAAAACCTTTCAAGTATGAAACTGTCCTCTAAATCATTTGTCACCGAGAGATGACACCAGAGAGACTGATGTTGATTAATCCCAACAGATATCAAAGTATGTACTTCAGTGTCACACCCAAAACCCAGTTCACATGAATAAGCACCTTATACAGCCATCACTCCTTTGAGTAAAGTTACTTATCAAGTTATAGAATATGATATTCATTAATCTGAACCCCACTTCTAAATCCTTTCTGTTATTCCTTGTTAAGCAACAGCCAACTGCAAGGTGTATGCTGGAGACAGCTAAAATTAGATGCTAACTCATTTCACCATGAAGATATTAAGTATGCCTTAAAGGATATGCACTCAAATGTCATCTCTGCAACAGAGATATTTCTCTCATCTCAGAGATGTGGCTTCGGTACTGGTCCATCTAAACAAACTCTCCAAGAGATGAAGAAATAAGATGAGGAATGCGACTACGGTAAAGGCGGCTTTTCCAAATAATGATATTGGATCTGCAGTGTGTGGAGGGGGAAGAGGAACTAGCAATATATTCCACATTCAACACAACATATACTTTCATTATTACAGATCCTTATACAATGCTCATGTTTTGCTTAATACGGGGAAACCTGTTTGTTTGGGATACTCAACTGTCTCAAGTTGCTTCCCTATTTTTTTAATGTTTTTGTGTATTTAAAATATCATTATGTCTGTAACTAATTGCACAGTTATGCATTGTAACATAAGGAAATAACTTTACCTGAAAGGTATGCAACTTTTTCCTTTAAAATTGGCAATACTTCCATAGCCTTCATTTCATCATTTTTGCGAAACCCTGAAATATATACAAGACAAGGTAATTAGTCAGAAATTCAGAAAAGCTCAGCTTCTACATTATTTAATGAACACACAGGATAACATTTACCTTTGGAATACAATCTGAATGCTGTGATTACAAGAATTAAGATAACTTTAAAGTAAAAGAATGCAAAAAATACTGTAAGCTTTTAAAATACATTAATAAACATATCAAAAAGCTTAACACAAGTAGCATGGTCTGTTAGCAAGCCTCAGTGGAGTAAAGCAGGACACTGGAATTAGCGTTTTTCTTCACTAAAAACTACCAGTTCAATGCAGTTACTCTAAGGCATTCCAAATCCAGCTTTCACATCCTCTTCCAGCTGAGAGGACTAGTATCAAGCTAATAACGGTTGGTACCTTCACAGCCACTACCAGCCAGTTTCCATCACTAAAAAAAAACTGAACACTGTGTAAATACAATGGTCCTTACATCTCTTCCATAAGTAGAATGCTTACAGACATAAAGCTCTTAACCGCATCTTTTCTGCTGCCTGACAGGAGCAGCATTTTGTAATAGTGAGCATATTCCTTTATGTTAACTCTGCAAACACACATGGAGTTTGAAATGGTCCCTAGGGTTGGTGATTACTGTCAATGTCGTAGAGCAGTACAATGTCAGCTTTGGCTGCCTTCTTTTGGATCTAGTACCTGTCTGTGGCCAGATTCTACCCTCCTTTCTTCTCCCTTCTTTAATGAAGAACATTTAGGAAGCATTAAATTCAGGACCTTAAATTCCATACTGACCTGTACAATATAGAATTGACCCCTTCTTGGCCAGTCTTGTTCATCTCACAACAAGGAGGTGGTTTTGTGCCCACACTTCAACTAACTGCACCTATGACCTTTCCCAATCTCTTTTGATTAATGCCCTACTCTTCTGGGGGGGTGTGGGAAGCACCTATACGTTTATCACAGTTGAAGTCCAAAAATGCCAGTTGCTTTGTTTAAAAACAAAAAATCAAAACAAAAAAAACCTCACCACCCCCAAAAAATCTGTTACAACACAGTAGTTTTATTCTTTAAAGCAATAGCTCATTTGAGAGGTAAAATAGCCTTCCTAATTATTCATAATTTCAGGGAATTCTTACAAGAGCAAGCTCATCCATGCATGTAGCAGTCTTTCTCTAAAATGTACTATTCTTGAGTACAAGGAGGCCACAGCCCCTTTACAGATAACAGTCAAAACCATCAGCGACCCCCAGCAGTGTGGCTAGCACTTCTCTTCCTCCTTGGAGATACCCTAATATTTCATATCCCTTAGTTTCAGGTTCTGACCCTTAACAAAACAGCTGTGTACTTCTGACCAAAGACCCGAAGGTATCATATCGGTGCCATCAGGAAACAAGATTTGGAYGTACAAGTATCATATGTAAAACATATGACAGGTTTTCTATTCCAGACAGCAATACTAAGGCTTTTGTGCTGATATGGTATTTAGTTATGGGCGCTGCCTTTCAAAACAGACCCAGGACACACTCAGAGTACCTAAGGCGAAAGATGGCCAGATATTCGCATGTCATGAGCTATGAGAAGGGACTAAACCAACTGACACTGTTTAGTCTGAAGAATTGAGGGGAGGCATAGCAACAGTCCTCAGAATACATAAAGAGAGCTTAGCGGTGACAAAAGTAAACTAGCTAGAGTTACAACAAGAGGTTTAACTTAGATGTTAGGAAAAGTTTTGTAAAGGAAAGAACAGTGAAGCAGGGGACCAGACTGCCTTTGGCAGGCCATGCGGTATCCACCACTGCAGATTTTTAAAAATGCAGTAGGCGAACATCTGTCAGGATGCTGTACATACAGGCCAAGGCAGGGGCCCTCCAGTTCACTGTAACTCAACTATGCAACTGTGCTATTGTCTCAGCCTCCAAAGACTACAAACCAAACCAATCCTCCTTCACCCATGGGCTGTCTCTGCTTGGTTTTCCAGGAACACCATAAAATAAAATCAAAATCAACGCATGTTCTCAGAAAGACCRGAAGAGGCCAACAATGGTTCCTTGGGTAACCATGCTGCATGGAGTATTTCTACATTACAGACAGTATTTTGCAACTACACAGCACCTACAGACCAACAAAGTAGTAGAGGGACACATGTACTTGTTTTACACTGCCCCAGACCACTAGGAGTCCAGCACACAATGGTGTGCCCCTCTTACATTATTCCTTGCTCTGGAGTATTGGTTATGGGTTATCAACTTTTGCTGAAACAGTCTACAGCCTTCTTCCTAAGTTTTCATTTAGCAGGGACTAAAGCTTTAAGCAACAGTTTAAGGAAACCTTGAGCTTAAATAACTTACCTAAAATGACAGAAAATACCTTTTWCCACCTTGAAATATTTGGGCTTCAGTTGACTGTTAAGGCATACAAAGCACATTTCCAGAGAAAAGAATTTTTTGTAATGTGCCTTGAGCTACCCGCCATAAGCTTAATGCCAATTTAGCATGCCCAGCTTTCATATCAACCATGATAATTTCTTTTCTTTACAGTAAATTAAGAGGTAGAAAACACCTTCTCCTCAGTTAAAAAGCATGCAGAAACCAGTGCTGTACTTTGCTGCCTATCTGAGAATTACCCAAGATGCTGATGTTACCACAACTTGCTTAAGGCTTCTGAGCCCTTAAACTACTTCAGCTTGGACCAGGCGTGGTAGCTGTGCGTTTTACTTTGCCTGTGGCATGTAAGAAGCAAGAAACATTTAGCTACAATTTCTTTGACTATTTAAGGGGCTGCTCAGGGTAAACACTCTAGTAAAAACGTTAGTGCCTGGCTCATGTTCTAGATCTGCATATCCTTAAGGCTCACGGTCTTGGATTAGTATATTCCTGCTGCTCTAAACAGCCTATTTTTATTCCAGTTCTGTGGCGTTAGAGCTTAAGTGAGAAGACTGTGGGGATTACGCTTGACAGAAGAATGCTGGGGAAAAAACAGGGTGAAGAAAAGGCACAAGAATATTGTATTTTTTATCTCCAATACAGAGCAACAGCAAAACCCAGCAATACAAGCAGACTTTAAGGGCTTGGGGTGGTGTCTGCCCCCTTTTTAAGCCTCAGCCCCACAAAGCATTAGTGATTATGAAGATTTTATTGGGGGGGGGGGAGGGGAATAGAAGAAGAGGGGCATTTACTGCTCTCCGGGGAAAGGCCCCGCACGTCTGCAGCGATCCCGGTGCACACAGCTCTGCAGCCTCCACGGCAGCCGCTTGCTGCTTGCTCACACGGTGGTGGCGGTGATGTCATCCTTGCCAGCAGGCCGGGCCGCAGGCGCTGCCGCGCCACTTCGCTGCAGTGCCGGCAGCCCCCGCGCACCTCTCGGAGGCCAAGCAAACAAAGGTGCCGTTGGCACGACCTGCTCCCAGCGCGCAGGGCGGTTAACGGAAGAATGCTACACAATGCATCTTGACAAATCCAGAGATGCAAAWGTGTTTCATTTCCAGTCGCTGTTAAAAGCATTATACCCTTTTTTTCAGTATTCTGTAAACCCAATAAGGCATTTTTATCTAACAAGTGTGACTATTAATGATTATTTTTAAAATTATATATGCAACTGATTTAGTCAAACCCTATCATAGTATCTTTTAAAGACAATTTTAGTTTCCAAACAAGCAAGAAAACCACCCTTGATATTTTCAACACCTATTAAATGAATAGGCAACTTAGTTTCACATTTTTTGACAGGTAGTAAATGCCCTTCTGTTCTCTCATATGGCACACATGGATATGCTTTTTCTAACCAACAGTTCAGAGGCAAGGAGAAGTTACCTCAAATTACTCAAATTAGCATTCAATATTAACAGGCTACATCACACAATACTCCAAATAGTCCATCTCAATTTAAGAGAATTTTTTTTCATTAAAGTTTTCAGAATCACAGTCCCAAGTTATACTAACACAAGACTTCTGCTAAAGCACCTAGTCTGTTATTACAGGGCAGTTATTGAAATGTTTCACACAGCTCGACACCTATAAAACATGTAAACAGCAAAAGAAAGTTACCTAAACTTTTTGTACAACTGTACGTATTAGCAAATGAGAATTTATTCCAGCAAACACACCACCTCCTCCTTCCCCCCCAACTTCAGAGCTGGAAGATATCACCAGCCAGCCAAATTTAACAAATCAAATTGTCTGTACTGACCCTTTATCTCATGCTGCATGAAACTAATATTTTACTGCAATGTATTAATTTAGCCAAGCTGAAAGACCCACGAAAAAGACAGTATTCCCATCTCTCCTGGGAGGTATCAGAGACCTCTTCACCCAGCAGACCACCAGAGCTTCCCCTCGCATAGGCTGCAAGCAGTGTTGAATCACCTGGCAAAGGGCTGGCTGCAGAGCTGCACAGCCCCCTGCCCTGCAGATAGCAGGGTAACCCAGCAAAAGCAGCCACCCTTTGCCTGGAAATCACCATATTCCTATAACTCGGCTGTTCCTTTGCAAACCAACTTGCTGCAACTTTCTACGGGCCCTGAACTGCTGTGAGCCAGACACCACAAGAGCACTAACAAAAAACTTGGCAGCCGGTGCAATAGTTCACAAGTCTGAGACAAATGCACAAACGCCCAAGACTGAGATCTCCTTTAGATACAGAAAACAAAGTAACTGTGTTAATCTTCTTGCACTGCAATATTCAGTAGCTATTCAGCCATACAATTTAAAGCAGCAGATAATTTTATCTTAAACATATCTTTAAAGCTAACAACTTGATTATAGAACTGGGATACAAAATAACCTGCAACCAGCTCCCCCCAAGGGACATTGCTGCCCCAGGAACACAAAAAGACCTTCAAAGTGCAAAAGACACTTTCATGTTATCTTCAGTGATATGCATTGTTCAGCCATGGAAACAAATATATAAACTGCACAAACTCTCCAGACAAGGACATAACCCAGTTTTTGTAAGATTTCTCTTTTTAAGACAGTGAAAAGAACAGGAAGTTGAGGCTAAGAGCTTCTGCTCAGGAAGAGATTGAAGTAGCCTTCATCCACTGCTGTCACACAACTGACTTGGGGCTTTTTTGAAACGTGGCTAGAAAAAGCTTCCTGAAAAGACAAATGAAAAAAAACAAGCAGAGGATGTTCTCATTGTGAAAACTCGCACCTTTAACAACTCAACTGCTTTTCACATTCCAACATAAAAACCAAGACCCTTTCACAGCTGCGCATGAAAAAAGTCAGACTCATCCCAGGATACGGTGATGCTTGTGGCACTCCTGAAGTCTCAACGTGCCACTGACAGCAAGTGCCTTAGCTGCCAGACTGCTACCTCCAGCACCAGCCTTCTCCTTCCCACCTCCTTCTTGACAGAAACCCCACCCTGAACCAGGGAAACCTCTTTGTGAGTTATTCCCCAACATAGCACACTCTTGGCAAGAGGTCTTTTCTCAACTACCAGATCTGTTCTGATAGGCTTCTGTTCAAAAATACATGAGCTAATTGAAGAACTAAAGAAAAAAAACAAAAACAACCCACCCAAAAACACAAAAGCTGACATGGTGGGCATTCAGAACTGCTATATTAATACCACAGTTCAAGTAATCAAGAAGTTAAGTAATGACTGGACTGATTTAAGTTAGTCATAATCTGAGAGAAATATTTGCTAGAAAAAGAACCCTGGGATAAAACAACAGTTTTGGTTTTTGTTCACAGAAGCACATGATTATTGCCAAATATTCATATATGTGCACACCAATGCCCACATAGCACACAAAGGATAAACAATATTACTGAGCATCAAACAAGGGGGGAGGCAGGAGGACACTGCACAAACAGCAACTTGCATCTAGGTAAGGCAGCAGAAACTGTAAATCATTTTTCACAACTTCTTGCATTCACCAGGATCGGTTAAACTTCCTTGTGCATTAAGTAAGTTTCTCTTTGGATTAGAAAAGCTCAAGGCTGTAGCCAGCCAACATCTAAGCAAAAAGAATATAAGATGTTGCTATCCTTAATATTTCCTCTATTTCACAACATGAATATCAACTATAAGCTTCTGAAACCTGAGCTATTCCTCCCCCAACTGTAGTCATGTTAGCTAAACTAGTTAAGCAAAAAGGTAAAAAACAAAAGAAGGAATAAAGATACAGTAAGTGTAATAAAATTAATGCGTTAGACTGATTAATTCAGGTTTCATTATTTGCTCTTCTTTCTCCCCCATATCACAAGATGATGACATTGATCTTAAATCCTGGAAACCTGCAAGTTTATTCAACTTTGCTTACCAGTTAACAAATGCATACAATAAACCTCAGCTGCAAGGTTATCCATACACTGCCTCCCCCCCTTTTTTGTTTTGTTTTTTTGTTTTGTTTTATTTCCCCTCAAGTGTCCAGAAAGAGAGCGCACAAAGCAGGTTCCCATTCTTCCATTTTGCCATGGAGAGAAGGTTTTTAGAAGACAACAGTGGGTCAATTTCTGTACAGCACAGAACCAGCCAAAAAAATAGATTAGGTCAATAAAACCATTTGATTCTTTCTTTCCTTCAATCAGATTTAGAAAAGTGATTGCTGAACTCCACAAGTTCTTGCCTTTACAAATAAAACCAGACTACTGAGGTATAGATGAGAAAGAAAATTGTGAGCTTTCATGAAGCAGAAAACTAAAACCAGAATACAACCCTGTCAAAGGGAAATGTAAGATAAGCTAAAGTTAATGCATACATGGAATTTACTGATAGCTTTTTTTTTTTTTTTTTTTTTTTTTAAGATTTTTACCTCCGAATTTAAGCACCAAATTCCATTTTATAGTAGGCTTACCTATAAAATCATACTTTCATACTCAAGTGTGCAGGGGATTCATAGAGCAATAGGAATTGTCTATTCATCAACTGCACTATCACTTCCTGTTATAGACACTGCCTTTATTCATTTCTACTCAGAAATCTCACACCATCTTTCGCTTTTCAACAAAGTAGCAAAATTGATAGAAATAATGGCAAAGAACGCAATTCTGCTCTCTCCCCGAAGCTTCATCAGCTTGCAGATGACCAGTTTCAACAGATATGATAGTAATTCATCTCAAAGACACTAACTTTTAGTAGTGGCTGGCATGGCATATTTAAGACCATACTTTTTTTAAAAAAAAAAAAAAAAAAAAAAAAAGAGGAACTCTACCTCATTTGGTTCATTTACAAAACTGCTGATAAAGACACAGTACTGTCATACAGATCATTCGGCAATACTAGTAAACTTGACATTCATCATTTATTCATTCATACTTTTACTCAGACCAGGTTCTAAAGCCTGCAGGTGACTAATAGAAGCACTGGAGCAAGTATGTAACATACAGAAGGATACAACCCAGGAAGCAAGATTTCAGTGATGTTCCAGCAGCCAAATCCATGAGTTTAAGCAAAGCATTTCTGTTTTAGTGTTAAATGAGGGGCTAAGAACCCTGTCCTTAATTTTAAGCAATTTCAGGAGCAGAATGAAAGTACACTTTTGACTCTTTCAGCTCTAGCTAGGCTCAAAAACCTGCTTATGAAGATGTCATGTCATCTTAAATCCTTAGTTTATCACAACTGCTCACAGAAATGTTCCTTCTCCTCCTCCACTGTCTTCCATCTTATGCAACCTTAAGAATTACTCCATACTAGTACGAGTCTGCAAGCAGCGTTACCACATGGCCAACTGGGGCTTCACAGAAGTGGACAGCCTAGAAATTGCCCCAAAGGAAGAAAAATGAGATTTATTAGAAGGTTACTAGCTGTTTACACCACTTTCAGTTTTTGCCACTTTCAGTTATCACTAAATAAAATAGATTTTATTTTCCTATTTATAGCTGTTCTGTAGTTTGTCCTGCCACTGAGATGCATCTCACTCYTGACTGCAAGTTATGTCTGGTTCTGGGGGAGGTGGAGAGAAACCATGAGATATGGAATGGATATCGGACAAGAAAAAGCTACTAGTATCATGATAGCAAATGCTCAAGAGTGATCAATTCACTGACCGCATATGTAACACAAAGTTGAGCTACAAGCCTTTTCTCAGAAGCTTATATACTGATCTATTCTTCAGTTAAAAACAACTACTGGGAAACTAGCTACCTCAGGCGCGTACCACAAAACATTTTGGAGAGCTGCCTTAGGAACAAAAGTTAACAAAAGCCCAAATCCTAAATCACTCCTTTAAGAACTCATACTTTGCTTTTAATTGGGTAACAGGTACCTTAGAGTTATTATCCATATTTTGTAGTGAAGTCCTTTCCATCCTGAATTATCCTATGAAATGTTTGAGCTGGAAGTACAACCATCCATTTTTCAATCAGTTAAGATGAAGCACAGTCAAAAGGTGACCTGTTTTCCCACTCTGAAGCAAGGAGAATTGTGCTTTTAAAGTTACCTATCCATTGGGGATGTTCAATCTGTTCCTGCTGTCTTACCACCATTGTTGGGGGTTTGTTTGTTTTGGTGGGAACTGCTCATTCATCTCAAAGTGCTGCAATATTCCACTCCACTGCCATGCTGGGGTAGCAGTCCTTTTTCTAGTAGTGTTCAAATGCAGCAGTAGCAGACTGCTTTCCTTGCAGTTAGATACCTCCCCTGTTGACTGTTGCTGCAGACATTCACAGCTAAAGGGTCTACACAGTAAGAGCTAACATAAGGGTACACTGTCTCCTACTGAAGATTGTTTTGACATGCATTTGTACTAACAATAAGATCTGCAAGCAATGCTTTTTGTTGTTGTTTTTTTTTCTTCTCCCCTTCCCATTCAAAACACAGACCAAGTGAAAGGCAGTTGCTTCTAAATTCAGCTCAGCAACAGCTGGAATATAACATTTTAGATCATGTCCTTTGGCTCTTGTTCCAAACCACCATCTGGAGAAACCTCTTTCAGCACTGAACATCGATGAAAACTACAGTAAGGGCAGTAAAAATAAGCACAATAAAACAGAGTTGTCCTGCAATGTTTTATCCTGAGCAACTATGGAAGAAACATTTCCATCAGCCCTGAAATCAACCAAAAATGCCAAAAACGGGCTGCATATTCTTCAGAAGAGATCCCTCATAGCCCAAAGTATTGCTTTTGGACTTCCCACTATGCATAGACTCTGAGACTCATTTATGAATTTTATTTACTGCTTGGTTTTTCTCCTTATTGTTGTTACTATCCACACATTTTCATAACACTTTCCTCACCTTATCTAGCCTCATCTGCAAAAAAGTACAATAAGCTACAGTCATACTTGGAGAGATTTGTACTTAAACAATTGGTTTTGGTTCAATATTCCTTCCCCCCGTCCTTTCCTTTTTTGCATGGCATTTTACATTTCATCTACGGTCAAACTAGCAGTTTGCAACAAAATGCATGCCATTCAAAGAACTTAGTCTGTGCACAGAATCTGTTCCTTCAGGTTTCTATCATGTTACTCTGTGACTATAAAGAACAAATCCTCATACAAGCAAGGCACAGGAAATGTAGGATGGATTTGAGGTTCTATGCTATGTTACAGCACACATACAAAAGATCAGCATGAGGAAAAAGGGGGAGATGCTTCTTCATGCTATACCATAAAAACAGTCAAGTGTATTTTGATTCAGGCAACAGATAAAAAGAATTATCCTCAGTTTGCTTTATATAGCCCCTAGTTTCTGATGTGCAACCATTAGAAACATTTAGAGGAGAGCAAATGAAGTTCTGAAAAATCAGCCGAGCTTCCCCCACACGCCTTTTCTATTTTATCTTTTTTATTGAGTAGATTTTATTTAAAACACTGATTAGTGTATGCTGCTGGCTGAAAATGAACTTGCCTCAGCTCAAATTCTATAAAAAAACAAAAACAAAAAACCCCTCCACACACCTCAGGAACAGTCAGCAGGGGAATTAAAGCTTATGTATTTCACTTCTACTAAGCAAGTGGTTGCCAACAGCAACCTGTCTCCCTCCCTCCCTGTAAAAGGGAGGGTAAGATTAGCATGAAATGCCAAGAGGGATGTACGTTACCTGTCTCATCTGCACTAGGATTATGTCAGAAATGATAGCTTAGTTATTCTAAGCAGGTGTGTGCATATTCTTAACATACATGTCATAACAGCTAAAAATACATGTTTAAGACAATAGAAACCAATGAAAGAACACCCAGTTGCTCTAGTGAGACCAAAATTGGCTATGTGCTGGCTGGGCTGTGCCAGAGCAGCGCAGCACAGCTCTACCCGCCCGCAGCCCAGTGACAGCCGGGCTGCCACGTGAAGAGCCGGGCTCACAGCAGAGCGCATTACATCACCAGCTTTGTGCAGGGCGAAACCATCGCCGAGCCAGAGAGGAGCATCTCCATACGACGCATCCATGGCTTCAGCCCCTAAGTGTTACCCACTCAGACACAGGAGCTATCTTAAGTTATGCAAACCTTTCTCCTCCCCCTCGCCAAAAATCCTCTCCATCCGATCAATCCCTCTGGCAAATTTCATCAAAAACAAACAAAAGATCCATACCGTATTTTGCTCTACAAATTAATTTTGACTTGAGCATCAATAGAGAGGATTTTGCAGATTGCCATGATTAAGGAAGGGAGGTTTCATTCTTCATTTATTAAATTTGTTCTAGAAGATTTTTTCCTTCCGATGACAAAGGCAAGCAGCTTGAACTGCCTTAAAACTACATTCAACACCGCTACTGAAGGACAGAAATTTCACTTAAATCAAGACTGGGTGTTCTCCATACAGCTCCACTTACTCAGCTCCTTCTATATTACTGTAATGAGAACAAGATTAACATTTTGCCTTCACTTTCATCTGCTTCTGTAAATGGATACGCATTACTATAAATGCAGCATGTGCACTTTCATGATTCTAGTCAGAAGGGTACTCCCAAACCCAGCACCCAAAGCCAGGAAAGAAATTCTCACCAGCTCACCCGTCTTCAAGTCATGAGTAAATTAACTTCAAACTCATCTTTATTAAGTATATGCAGCACATGCAAAACTAAGACAGGCAAGACAAAGCAAGCGGCTCCTAACACTATTTATGACAGAGGTCTGGAGAAGTAATGTTCCAAATGTATTCAGATTATTCCAATTGTTTGTTTCTATAGCTTTAACATTCGCATGTATATTGCAACAATCAACATCTATTAAAATAGTGTCAGAGTTCGTTTGGAGCAGCAATTATTTTAAGTAGTTATGCTGCATTATAATCACAAGTGTGCCCATCAAGTTCTCCTTCAGTTAAGAAAAATTATGAAACCTTGCTCATTTTACAGACCAAACTATCACAAAGGCTGTTTAAATTTGGCAGCTTACCACATCCTACTAGCTGTCAGCACAACAAATCCAGTCTAACAGCTAGTGAGCTGCCACTATTTCAAGCTCAAAGTTTTAACATTAAAGCTATAGACTCCAATACAGCTGCACTAATTAAAATAAGGAAGCACAGACTTGCATTTCTTTCAGCATAGACAGCAAGTATTCAGCAATCAGCTTTATTCTTGAGCCTGCTTGAGCATAGACAACACAAGGATGTTACATGCTCAAAATATCCAGTTATCCACCTCTATAACACTACCAGCAAAATACTGCCATTAGCAAATGTCTTCCATGTTGTTTCATTTCAATAGAGAATATTCATCACATGGGCATGTCATAGCACCTCTTTACCCTCTCCTTGAAAGAAGCGCTCAGACTTACCAAACCTTACATAGTATCATATAGATACCATGTGATGCCATCTGCAAATCAGTATAATGACAATGATTCAATCAGTATATAAGTCATAACTTTTTAATTAAGTTCATAAAAGCTGGCCTAATTTAAGCTTGATTAAAATAGGTGTCTCGGTCTTCTACAACACTGATTCACCCTACAGAAAAATTCTAAGTAAACATGATTTCCTGGAAAAGGTCTTTGAGACTACAAAAGGAGCTGACACTAATTGCATTAAAAAAGCAGCAACGTACTTTGGCACATATATTAATGCATTACTTCAGAAGTCTATAATATATTTTTAAAAGCAACAGGTAAGATTTTTAACAATGTCTCTGTCCTCATGACTTCAGTTCCTGACAAGATTTAAGATACATAAGTTGTATCTGAAGATTTTAACTCCAAAAGGGATCAGTAATCACTAGGTGTACTTCAAAATGATCTAACRAGCTTGGTTAGAATACTAATTTCTGTAGAGTAGAACAGGAACAAAATGTGAAACTGTATTTCTCTTTAGCTGCTTCTGCCTTCACCTTCTCTAAAAAAAGTGTTTTACCTCTAACTCCATCTCACCAGGTTAAAATTCGAATTTATGGCAGTAGTATAACACAGCAACCATTTATATGTTTAGTGTGTATGTGTATATATATATATATAGTTTTTAAACACTTTATTAAATGAGAAGCACTCTACTAGAATGCTTTTGGTAGAAAGCCACTGTTACTATAGACAAGTCACACAAGCATTCTTATTTGCTTTTGAGCTCCAATATTCTGACATCCCGTTGAAACAGGGAAACTATCATATGCACTCTTACTTTAAAAAAAAAAGCAAGAGAGAAATCAAGTCACATCAGAGGTTTACTTAGTCTTTTTAGCTTGGCAGCTGTTGAAAGCTTGAACACAATACTACATCATGTCCTTTTCCAGTATGTCATCCCGGTTTTTGAAAGTGTAGGAACAGAAAACGAGTGTACTCAAGACTCGCCACACTGGAAAGTGTGTTAACTATAACATTGCAATATTCAGCATCCAGTTGGAAGACAGGAACTGGGACTACAAGATAGTTGGCCTGCCAAAAAACTGTTAGCAACAAGCATCTCCTTATTAGCAACTTCTCTGTAGAGGACTTACCCAAAAGTTTCAAAAGCTGATTCATCACAACTACCTCTGTTCATGCTTCCTTATCTAAAGGAAGAAGTATAGGTGACCAATACCTCCTAGAACATTTAATACACAAGAACATTCTTACTAAACCCTCTATGCACACGGTTTTCATGTTTTGCTTTATCTCTGCTATCACTGCAACAGCAGCTTTGCCCCTGCTAATCACAGGTCAGTTCACTGACACTCCAACTGTAAGGATAATAAAAGTAAATGGAGCTTTGTCTACTGTCCATTTACTCTTCACGTACGACAGGAGAACTACTCCTCTTCAGAAGTCAGTTAACAGAACTTCAAGCATATTCACATCAGTTTGAGATATCTGAAGCTTCCTCCAGCACATTCTTTGACTCAATATACTTCTGTTCTCACAAAGATCAGAAGCAAAGCTTGCATCACCACTGCATACTGCAACTCTGCTGTATACAAACCTATTCCACATAGCTCAAATCAGTACATTTCCAACGCTAACTTGGTTCTGAATTTGAAAACTGAGCACAAACCCAGATGAACTCCACAGCTTGTAACTTTTCAAAGGAGGAGCTACCAAGCAAGCTAGCAGGATGCATTTCTGTCAGAATGTTTTAATACTGTTAACAGCAACAAAAGTGCACTGATCTCAAAGCAGACTAAGATTTCAACATTAGGGAAGAACAAATGTTAAGTACTTGAGACTCTTAAAAAAAATTGTTGGACTAATAGGACTTAATCTGTTACTAAAGCTCAAAATAGCGATATGCATATGTTTAATAAAATTTCTGCCATTACAAAGTTTCCCATATTAAATGAGTACTGGCATAAAGAATGACACCAAGGATCCAAGTTACAGCATTATAACACAGCACCTCTATGTTGCCTTCTTGACAGTTTTGTTGTTATGAGTAATTGTTTTACACAGAAAATTAATTTAAGAACCAAAACCAACAAAGGTATTTGAAGTCTACGTGGATGCATGAGAATGAGCCTAAATGCTTCTCATACAGGGCCAATACCAGAAGCTGAAATCACCTCCTCAAGCAGCCTGCTGTTGGCAGACRTGACATAATCCCATCCGTATATGAGGCCTGATTTTGACCTCTTAGGGTGACTGATTGCTACAAAAAAATCACTTCTTAAATTACTATTCTTATGCCCAGATCTGTTGAACTGTCATTCTTCAAGGTCTCGGCTCAATGACTTTCTATAGGCAAGGGTTCCCTAATCTAATTAGACTTTCTTTCTATCTTTGAAATTCAGAGTAAACTATTTTACATTACAGATTTTTGTATTTAAAATTTTGATTTCCCCAAAGACTTAAATTTGATAGTCAAGTTCATTCTGAATTTTTTTTTTAACTGAAGTATTGAAAGGAACTGATGGTTCTCAGGAAAAGCTCTTTACCTCCACTAAATATTTGCTTTGCAGCTACCAAAATAGAATCATCCTTAGACAAAAATAAGAGCAAAATAAAGAATTGTTACAGTGCCATTAGCTAGAAAGTAAAACTTACCAGTCTGCTTTCACTTTACAAGCTCAGCCTAGTGTTACTTTTTATTCTACCCACATCAACAGACTGATTTCAAATAAATTAAAGGCTTAATTCTACCATGCACTGTAACTCCCTGTATCAAGCAAATAGTAATGTAAAATGATACAGTTAGGGTAGGTGGGAAGTAACTACTGGCAGCTGATGGACTAACCACGAAGCACTAGAAGAAAGGTAAATTACTTTAGTTTTCCAAAAACAATTTAGGCAGAGACACTCCACTATTAAGCATCACACCTTAATCAAAGTACTAACTTTAAAGTCAACTATAACACCAAGTTCATTTAGTTTTCTGGTACAACACCTGTGGGAACAGTTATTGACCGCTCATGATATGACTGAGGTTGGTGTATCTGTGGGCCATGCATGGGCATGCAGCAAAAGGAGAGGAATGCCTTCCATCAAGTCCATGCAGTCACACTGCCAGGGACGTAATCTGGTGACTGTTCCCTTTTGGTGGCAGTGTATAATTATTATTTTTATATTTTTATATGTGTGTATGTATACACACACACATGGGGTGTGTGTGKGGGGGGACTTCTATGCAAATAGAACTCTCCAAAACCTCAAAAAAGAGGTTATTAAAATACCATGTTCTGTTAGGAAGAGACTCTTCACAAGCTCAGCCCAAGCCACAATTCAGGCCAGTAAGTCAAATTTCCCAGCACATGCTCAAAGCAGGGCAGATGAACTGAAAACAAGGTGGAAGACAACGACCTAGTGCAAATAAGCTTATCTATTTAATTTATGAATATCTGTAAATAGTTTTGTACATTAGCTAGCATTAAAAACGTTAATTGAAATAATCATCTTTGCATTCCTTAAGATAAGGCTGGCTGACTTATTTGTCGACATAAAGGCACTCCATCCACATCTTCAAAATGAAGACACTGTGACATTAACAGGCATCCTTCTTTACCAGCACACTGCTCCATCAGACGAGCAAAAGGGTACAAATCTTAAAACACGAAATGAACTTGTTAGATACTTTTCAAAAGCAAGACAAAATACTTTATAGTGACAGACACAAAAGTCTCTCTGTGGTAGAATTATTTTTAAATCAGCACGCCTCAATTAAAAAAAAAATCTTCAGCATGTTTCCAAGTTTAAGGATGACAAAAAAATTCATGATTGAAAGTGTTATCTTAAATAAGAGCTATATTGAAATGAAAGAAATGCAATTAAGTGTTTAAACAAGCACCTAGATATACCATTTAAGGAACCCTCAGTATTTTAGCACCAGGTGAAACTGCAAGTTCTCCTCCAAAAGTCAAAAGTTAAATTCACTGAACTGTCAGGTACATAGAAACTAGTCCAATGACTTCAATTGTGGAATATTTCTGAACAGAGATCTGTAATCTAAAAAAGCATTAACTTACTGAACTTCTTCTAACAAAGTGACCGCCTATAATTAACAGAAATCAATATACCACAGAATAAGATTATATTTCATTTAAAATATAACACTGACTCCCCCTCCCCCCCCACACACAATGTCCTTTATGCTTAAGTTTAAAATCAAAAACAGCAAACATGACCTGCTCATTCAATACATGCCTAGCAACTTTGCATACTTATAAATTATCATGAAAGGGAAGCATATTAGCAAAGATTAAGAGATGGCTCTAGTACCAGACCATGAAGCTGATCTAGTTCACAACTCAAAATCCCAATCTAACAGACAAGCAGAAGTCAAACCAAGTTAGATGAACCCACTGCACCAATATACTTCATTGCAGGGGTACTCTACATTAGAAACTCAGCTGTGAGTTAGTATTAACATACTGTGGCAAACTCAAAAGAAAGTAAACTATATGTCACATATTAACTGGAGTCTTACATTAGGAAAGCTCTTCAGTGGTCCTTCTTGTTAAAAAAGATAAAGGTTTTTTGTTTTTTTTTTTTTTTGAAAAGGAATGTCATGGAGAACCTGTGTCATAAAAGATTCACCTAAAGCAGACAACAGTTTTTGTTGGAATGCCACCGAAAATTATGCATCAAATCACAAAACCTGCAACCACTGCATTACACTAGCCAGCTAAAAAGCCATCCTCTGAATTTGTTTTCCAGAATAGCCAATTTATAGCACGAGAACTGTATTACTACTGGCTCAAAGTTTGGGTTTTTTTTTTTGGGGGGGGGGTCTTTTTTTTTTTTAATTAATAGTTGTCAAGAGTATAATGTTATTTTGAATCAGAAGGCCATTAACTTTTATGTGTACATCCTTATTTCCAGTATCATCCTCGCTGATTTTTGAGTGCTATTTAACCTGAATACACAGGCATTCCTTCTTCGTAAGGAATGCAGCATCTGCATTTATGCCCCCTTCACCAGATGACTAACAGTACGAGCACACTATTTTGATTGACACCTAATACCATAGCTGCCATTATCACTTACATCATGTTAAAACATGAAGTGTTACCCACATCTATTTGGGGAGTAAAAGAATACCAAATTACTTTGACACATTGTCAAGAAGCACTGTCAAGTTTCACCCACCATAGCTATGTTTTCTGTTTCTCCACTTTACAAGGTCATTAACTAACTCACAAGCAGAGATGATTCCACCATATTATAGCTACAAATTCAATTCAGTTTTGAATATTATACAGTAACATGCCATTACAAGACAAAGTTCAAGAAATATTCAAGTGACTTACCATTCAGAAGTATCACCACACCAGCTTCTTGTTTTGTATCCCATTTATAAGAACACATTGTTGATACCCCAAAGGTTTAATGTGTCTATGACCAACAGAATAGATAAACTAATGATGCTTAAGAACAGCAGCAAATTAAATCTTTATCCCTTTACCAGAAAAAAAATGAATTCTGGTTTCAAAACTTCAGACTTGTGTCTAAGACCCCAGTGAATTTGCTATAGTTTCCATGACTGCTAGGTTTCCATCTTCTCCAAGTTGTTCAATTTCCAAGTCAAAATATTTTTCAACTATTCTTGTTTGAGGAGTCAGATGAAAAATGCTACAATGCACGTCCAAAATCCCAGTCATCTTTGTCAATGCGTATCTTCTGCCTGTACGGTTTGCCTGACTGTCAGTTTGCTTAACAGTTGCTCTGCCTGGATTTACTACCAAATAGGCTTTGACAATGATTGCTATTTAATCCTCTGTAATACCCAGATGCAACTGTTCCCAGATAGGAGGACAGTTTAAAAAACACAGACTCCAACCCCCACTACATACAAGTCTGGAGTCGTGCTCTAGAAATCCTGTAGTTGCCAAACTCAGCAATAAAATGGACTACTCTATTGCAAACAAAAGTACGTCACAAATGGAAAACCTGAAGTATTCTCAATGCAATTTAAATCTCAGCACTTAAACTCCTCTCTGCTCACTCATCCATCTAACAGAAAACCTACTATTTCAATTGTAGATGTTGAACAAAGCTAGACAGACATTTGTTAGTAATTCTAACAGTTTTTTCTACCAGCTTCATAGCTGTCAGCTTTAAGGATCTTTTAATAAGCAAATATTTTTGCATATGAATTATCTATAGACTTAGTGCTATGCTTTGTCTTTATTAATTCTATCTACGTCATCATGGTACAAACATTTGCTAGACTAAAAGCTTCAGTGTTCACGAAAATTTGCTAGGAAAAACATCCCACATAAGAGTATAGCAAAATCTGTAACTATTCCTTAATCATTTAATCTGTGCAATTTCAGAATCCTTCAATTATCACTGAATATCCACACCACAGTTCCCCACATGCTTATATTCTTCCTGAAGAAGATACTGTCACAAACTAAATGTCAGGCCATGTACATATGACCTTAGATAATTAAATCTTAAGTTACAAATTCACARTTTGTCCCAATCTCTAAAACACAAGAAAAAGCTTTCCAAAAAAAAAAAAACCACTATCAACACCTTCAGATATTCTGACTAGTTACCAACCACTCCACAAATACAAACAAATAACCTGAGCAATTATCACCTGATAAACTTACAATTTCAACAGAAAAAATAAATACTTCAGTACTTAATGTGTAAGATTTAGATACCAATCTGTATTAATTATTTAATTCAGAACAAACTAAAAACATTGCAATGATTTTAGTTTAAGTACTATTTTTCAAGATGTACTTACAGTGTGAGGCAATGACACAGGGCACACCATGTGCTAACAAAAGAAATCCACACCATAACTGGAGCACTTCTAGACAAATTTACTCAACATCTCTACTCCATGATAGTTCTGGTGAGGTACCACCATTTATGAGACTACAGTTTACACCTTATTCACAGGCTGTTGCCTTAATACTTTAGGAAAAACTGAATTCAAATTCGGCCTCATCATTACCCAAGTTATCCAGTTTACACAAAGGAAAAAGGAAAGTGCTCATTCTCTTTAAATTAGACATTGCCACTTTAATGCTTAAGAACTCAAAGATACTTAAGATGACGATACCTCTCATTCGAATCTGGAATATTAGTCACTGGTTTATTCCTACTCATGTTCTGTATGGCAAAAGCATTTGAGCAAACAAAAATGCCAACCTCCCTGTCTGCACTAGCCTTACACCGGCTCATTTCACAGTGTGTACAGCAATACTAGGAACACCCAGCAATACAGGCAACTTCCAGATTTCTCCATACTTTTGCCAATTTTTCATGAACCTTACCTTTTGTTTCCAAGACTTCCAAACAAAGCAGCATTATTTTGTTAAAACAGCTAATAGCAGATTAGCTCATTAAAAAAGTGACATGCCTAACAAAAGTTTTTTTAGGCAAACCAAGAAAGGTGGGATCCTCTTTTACTATTTCGCCTGTGCTCACCATGACAACAGAATGCCTCCCTTACATGTATATCAAAATGTACAGCATTGACAATTAGCTATACCAGAGGGAAACCACTTGATTTGTGTCAATCTGCAACACTGGTCCCTTTCTTGATGGACCCAGTCGGTCCTAGCTGAGGGCCCCATGATTCCATTGGAATTTGC
>NW_020450726.1:348172-400427 GCF_003343035.1 Apteryx rowi
CCATTCCTCCTTCAGGAAATGAGAGTACAAAGAAAACCAAGCCGGATCCCCTTTTAGCCATTTCCAGGCAACATCCCTCCAACGTGACTCAGGCACTTGAAAGTGTGTTTTGCGATGAAACACTACTCCATACAGCAGCAATTACTTTAGTAAGACTATGCCAACTATGTAAGCAATTCAACTTATAGCAGGATGCCAGGGTGCACTGCTGAATACGAAAGCAGCTACGGGACAGACCAGCAAGCATCTGCACATTGCTAGATACCAGCCAATACCATGTGGGTGAGAGTATCAAAGAAACAATTATCCGCTAAAGAATTAAAGCCATCGTTCTTCCAAGGCAAACGCAGGCTACACAGGCAACTCTTTCATTCGCGAGCGCCGGCATGTTGGGGCCAGGTCTACAACTGTCGACTTGTGTCCGGCAACTGAAGCAGGCAGCCTCCAGGCCCCCAGCAGGGAAGTGGGAGGAGGGCGCCCAGCTGCRCCGGCCTGCAGCGCCTGGCCACCAGCAGCCACTCCTCTCCTCCTCGCGTGCAGCCACCGCGCAAAGATGCCAAGCCACGCATGCCACTTCACTGCGTTTCAGCAGCTATAGGGAATACTAGCACAGGCAGTAGAGTAAAAACAAAATATAAATTGAACACTGCCTCATTTGCTTCCCCCGTCTACATCATCTCAACGCTCATTGTCTATTTTTATCTTGAAGTATTATTGCAGGATTAAATTCATGGAGTTGGAAGTACAGCCCCATTTTTCCTAACAAGGGGTAAACTTTCCACTAACAATAGGTGCAATTCTCATTCTCCAGTTTTTTTGTGTTTTTTTTTTTAAACCTCAGAAATCTTACTTAAATTTCATTCTTAGTAAATCCTTACTCAGAAAAATTTACATTAGTTCTCTGCTGGCATACCTAAAAATCAATTACAACTACCTTACAACACTACACATATGCAGCTGCCCAGCATCTAAGCTTCAACTCTGTCTTCCGTTTCACTCACTTCATCCTTGGAAAATTCCTTGTGCTTAATATGCAGGCTGTTTACAGAGCTTTCTTCAGAGTTGCACATCCATTAAGCTACCTGAATTTGAGCAGAACTGTGAAGCTGCCCAAATTTAGTGTTTTTAGTAGCCTTTCATCAGAAACAGGTAACTGCAGTTTTAATATTCTGTCCTTGGAACTAATCTTCAGATATCAGGCTTTTGTAGCTTAAATATGCACTTGAAGGTGTACAGAATAACAAGGACTTGTAAGCAATTAAACTGGGTGTTCTCAACACATTTACTTTTAACCTAACAAGATACTTACCTTGATTTATGTCTCCACCTACAGTTCCTCACTGCTTCACAAGAACTCTGATGTACATCAGAGTCCATATTTTCCTCTCCAGATGCTTCTTCTCTAAGTTATGTTGCATCTCCTTTTCGAGATTGCTTCCTTTCAGCAAAATTGGTCCTGCAGCTAGGTGTATGATGCCCCACTATGGAAGCTGGCTCTCTCTTCTACCTCAGTTTTCTGAGTGATCAAGGTTTCTCCACTCACCCAGCCTCAGGAATTTATGAACCATTTCTATATCATCTAATACTTAAATGCTGTCCTTACTGCTATTGTTAGACCTATACTTAATCAACTATAAGGTTTTAAAACACTAGTTGATATTCACTCTCTAGATCCTTTAAGTGAAGGCAAGCCTGGGACTTAAAAATGAGTAATCTACAAATTCCTAAGGAAGTACTACAAAGACACCTGATTAATTTTAGGACCTCAAGAGACATAGCAGCTCCTGATGGCTCAGTGTAACTTGGATGCTGGCTCCAAATATGGAATCATTTAGGTTGGAAGGGTCCACAGGAGATCTCCTCCTGCTCAAAGCAGGGTCACCTCTAAGGTCAGACCATGTTGCTCAGGGCTTTATCCAGTCACCAGAGTACACTGCTGGCTCACATTTAGCCTCTTGTCCATCAGGACCACCAAGTCCTTTCCAGTAGAGCTGCTACCAGCCACTCAGTCCCCAGCCTGTACCAAAGCAGGAAATTAGTCCATTCTACATGCAGGACTTTGCATTTG
Source organism: Apteryx rowi (assembly GCF_003343035.1). Lineage (NCBI taxonomy): Eukaryota > Metazoa > Chordata > Aves > Apterygiformes > Apterygidae > Apteryx > Apteryx rowi. The sequence goes on from NW_020450726.1 coordinate 350,241, forward strand.
CCCTTGTTGTATTTCATGAGGTCAGCCCATTCCTCTCCCCTGTCTAGGTCCCTCTGAAAGGCAGCCTGCCCTCAAGCACACTGACTATACCCAGTCATCATCTCCCCTTCCACCTGTGTCCCCCCCCCCCCCAGTCTGGTGACACCCACAAATTTGATGAGGGCACACTCTCTCCTCCTCCAGGTCGCTGATAAAGATATTAAACAGGATAGGTCTTGGGACAGAGGAACCCCGCTTGTAACATGTACAGAATGAATTATTAACCCCTACCCTCTGAACTTAATGATCCAGGCAGTTCTTCACCCAACAAGCAGCCCACCCATCTAGATTGTAATGTCCCAATTTGGGTACACAGTGGTTGCTGTGGGGAGACCATGTCAAAAGCCTCGCTAAAGTCAATGACAACTGCTCCTCTCCCCCTCAACCACAGACCTACCTACTTCATCACAGAAGGTAATCAGGTTATTCAGGCATGATTTATCTTCAGTAAATCCATGCTGGCTATTCCCAGTCATCATTATGTCCTTCACATGCCCACAACTGGCTTCCAAGTGGACTTGGTCCACAAATTTTCCCATGGGCCAAAGTGGAGCTGACAAGTCTCCAGCTGCCTGGATAATGCTTCTTGCTCTTCTTGAAGAGGGGTGGAGTGTTGCCTTTCTGTGACTTTTCACAGTCACTGTGAAACTCCCCCAATGTCTACGACCTTCCCGACCTCATGGCAACTTTCTGCACCATTGTGATGTCAACTAGATCTCCCAGCACCCTCAAATACATCCCTCTGGGCCCACAGACTTGCATGAGTCAAGACTTCAAGAGTTCCCTGACTTGAACCTCTTCCACTACTGATTGTTCCTCTCCTCCCTAAGCCCTGTCTCTAGGTACAAAGGCCTGGTAGACCTTGTTGATAGCAACAAGGGCATTGAGTACTTCAGCCTCACCTGCATTAGCTGTAGCTAAATCACCCATCCCATTCAGCAGCAAGCACATTTTTTCCTTTTACTTTTTCCTGTTAATGTAATAGCAAAAGCTCTTGTTACTGTCCTTGAGGCCTGTCTCCACTTTCAGCTCTAGCTGAACTTTGACTTTCCTTTGCATTATAACTGGGGGGTTTCCTGCTAAGCTGATATTATGAACTCCCCTGGACTTCACCTAATGCCCTGTCTCCAAAACTTTCCCCATGAACTGATTGCTCTTAGGGTCTAATTTATCATTGGACCTGGTGAGGAAGGTAAAGCATGACCATTTCATGGTGCATTGAGATATTCCTTGATGTCATTTAATTAGTTTTCATAACCTGCTCCAAAAATCCCAGTCTGCACATCTACTTTGTATAGTTACTGTCTAACACCAAGAACTATGTGTCCTAAAGCCATTTCATATTCTCATTTGCTGACTGAAGAACACCTATAATACAGCTTGTCCCTAAAATGGGAAACAATTGCAGAAAATGGTGGGATAACTAGTATCCTTCATTTTCGGTATGATGGAATAACCTAATCCCAATTCTGCTGGAATAACCTCTGACTAGACCATCTGCAATCAAGCTTTGCAGCTCATTGATGTAAATAAAGTTAAATGAACACATTAACAAAGGCACTATTAGGGCTGCAGATTAGCATCCAAAATTCTGAGTTATTTACCTTGTCAAGTAAATCACCTCAGAAAACCCCAGCTATTTAACAGGCTTAATTTATTAACCTTCCTGTTAGAAATGCAGATGACTGCAGCAAGTTGTTAACAAGAAAAATATGCCAGCAATATCACAGGCCTATAATTTGATCTCTGAAGAAAAGGTGACAGAGGAAGTACTAACACTAAGTATACAGAGGAAAAATCCAAAGATTGTTTTATTGATTATTAAATCATAGCAACATTTTTAATAATTAAATTTTGAGCTAACCACAAGCTTAAAACATCAGTGGTGGACCTGTGATACGTAAGGTTGTAATGAAACATTACAAGCTACCTAGGATTATTCATTTCTGCTTCTGCTGAAGCAAACCCAATAATTTAGCCATTTTTATCCATTCCCTCCAGAAATCTTCTGCCAAAGGTTAACAGAGGGGATTTCAAACATTCTGACCAAGGCAACTGGCAAATACTGGTGTGAAATGTTGTGTGTGTGTCCTTTTCACATATTTAACAAGCCAAAAAAATCCAATTCATATAGCTATAGCCTGTTTGGGAAGTTTAAGTGAATTTTTATACAAAAATAAGGCGTTTATTGTATTTCTCAGACTCCAAGATAACTAACAGATCAAAAAAGCTGCACTTGCAAACTACAGCCCATGAAAAAAATCATTTTGCTAGGAGTATGCCCATCTCCCCTGACTTGAAGAAAAGCAAATAAAAGTTAAACAGCTTTCAACAGGGACTTTAACAATTAGATAAAACTACCCTCTTTAATAAAGACTCTTGAAATCTGGTGCTGAACTGAGCAATTATTTTCTACCACTGTTACTTCTGCTACTCTTACAAGTAAAATGACAGTAATAGTCCAAGCTGGATCAACTTTGATGCTGCCATTCCTAACTATGTTGCCATTAATCAGTATAAATGTCACAGAAAGCATTATTCCAGTGATGCTTCTGCTTTAAAGAGCACCTTCAGCTAACATGATTTTGATAGACTTAGTTGCGCTTCATACCAGTATCTTTATATTCCTCTTCCCAAGTTGTGCAGCGGAGATGCTTCTGAGTGCTGCAACTCAGTATCAGGGAAGTCCTTTCTCATTGGAGGTGAGCAACATCTGAACTCATTTTCTTCTGACAAATTTGATTATCACAGACAATACACTATAACAGGCTTCAGCTGGGAAATCCCTCCATGAATCACTCATGAAAAATGACCTCTCATCATCATTTCTGCTGTTATCAAGCTAGACAGATCAAAAGTTACCGCAGGTTTGTCCACCCCTGTACAATCTGCTACAGAGACAAAAACAAACTCCACCCATTTTTGCTTTCAAATAACATGAGTATTTTGTTGTCTGCCTTGATAACTCCAAGTCAACTAGTAAACCCCTAAAAAGAAGTTCTAACCATTTATCACATGGTCAGAAATAGCAGCAGGCTAAGAATGTAGTTTTTGAGCATGAAATTAATTTGCAGGACTGTGGTACAGCAGAACCAAAAAATGGGCAAATAAAACAGAGCTCTTTGAACTGTAAGGCTCAAAGCTGATTAGCTGTACATAGAAAATACTTACAATGCAATATCATCATTTCACCTTCCATTAGTCAACTGCAAGCAATGTTTTTGGCATATTACAATCAGAAATTTTATACACAAAATTTACCAAGCAAGTGTTCAGTAAGGAAGGAAAAGTACTTTTCCTACGTTAATTGATTTGAATACAGCTAATAGAATATCAGAGAGAGTGGAGAAACTGCATTAGCAGTAGTCAGGAACTTTTTAAATCAGTTCACAAATTCCATAGTTCTTGAGCTATTTAACAGACAGGCAGAGAAGCAGTTTAGCAAGTAACACATCACAGATGCACAGTCCTTTACATGAGAGGCACTGAAAATGGTCCTGTTAATTCAAGTCTCCTCCTTCCTTCCTTGCTCTGAAAACAGATTCCTTAGGAAGCCAGGTTCTTTTGGGCTAACTTATAACAATTAAGACACCTTCATTTTGTCTTGTAGCAGGAGACGATATATTTCTCTGCTCTGATCTTCTTATAATAGCCCAATGAGCTTTTCCTCTGCAGTTTGACTAACACCATGAAGTCTAGGCCTTTCCTTCTTTTGTAAAGTCAAATGCTCTAGTCTACTGCAATCCTATTTAAGAGGCTGTGTACTTTGAAAAAGCAAATGCTCAGTGTTGCAGACTACCTTCTGGTTCAARTTATGTTTAAGCTAGTGAGAGCAACCCATTTAACCCCATTTTAAAGAGAATGCTACAGTTATGAATGAATTTCTTTGTCATGTTTTCTCAGATGCAGTTATCTTACCTGAATTTTTGGAAGTTTTTGAAGTGATCCTATTACAGTTCTGAATATAAACATTTTTCTTCTCATTGCTCAACCTTCCCATCCTCTCAAGAGATCATCTTAGTGCCAAATTTCTAAGTTTATTCTTTCAAGGGAAGCCTTTTCCATCACATAGCCTTGTACAGATACCATCTTATCGGTGATGGTAAGCAACAACCAATGAAATATCCAGAACTTAATACTGAGTACAGACACCTTGTAAATTATATAAATGCTATATTTAAATACTTTTTCATGTAAATAATCCTATATTTAAACAATCCATTTTAATAACTTTGTTCCACACAACAGATACTAGAGAGTTGAAGCTAACATTTTCCTATCTCCCTCCACACCTCTATCCCTCCTCCAAAAGCAACTAAGTAGTTCTCCAAATTCCAAATTGTCCCAGGAGTACTATTTTCCAGGACAACTTTTCCTGAGTATGAACTGCATACTGATTCTAGCCAGGCAACTTATCCTCCATTAAGGCTCTATCAAGTTTAATAGTACAGTAAACTCAGCCATGACACCAATAAGGACAAAAACAAACAACTTTGATACAAGTACAACACCCAAGATGGCATTTCCAAAAAATCTAGGAAATAAGCAATTACTAGCAGTAAGAACAGCACATGCAAGATAGCTAAATAATTCTTAATGGACTGTAAAATGAAAGCTCAGTCTCAGTCTACAGTACTTCAAGTTCCTGATCAACTTTACCTTCTTGTTTAGCTACCTGAAAAGGAAGAAAAAAAAAAAAGTTTCTTCACTCCAGACCAATGATTACATGTATCCAAATAAATTCTGAGATTTCTACAAGAGTATTTCTAAAGCAATAACATAGATGTTAAATTTCAAATGATACACTGTAGGCAATACTCTTAGCATACTTCTCTTGTACCTTTGTAGCAACAGAAACTTCAGTGTATTAAAACATTCTGCACTCAAGTTTCAGATTACCATCCTATGCTTTACTTTTCTTTATTGGTCCTAATAGTATCATTTTAAACACTAGGCATTTAAATCTCTCCAGTTGAGTCATCCATTTTTATATATTTCCACTATGATATGTTTAAGTTACTTAGTTACTTTTAGCACTGGAGTGTGCTTTTTGCAGGTGCCTCCATTTCCCCCCCACCCCCGCAAACCAGTTTTTTAAAGAAAATATAGTTATAACATTTTTATGCAAAGTCTTCAAAACATAAGATGAAGACCATCACCAGACATGCCTTTCAGAAAGGTACATAATGATTTAACATGCTCTCATCCCCAATACTTTCAGCGGTAGCTCCAGGGAAGGTTGGTAGACTGACTCAAGGCAAAGGAAGGAAGCTCGTGTTACTTACTCCAATTACTCTGCTGCAGGGGCTCTTACACTGTAAACTACCAGTTTAATCTCTGTACAGAGACAGCCGCAAACTGTTAACATCTGAATTCTGGTTGTACAGGACTAGGCTCACTGATCTATTTCAAGACTATAGAAGCATTAAACAGCACAAACCACCATACTCTCTTCCGTGTTCCCATCTGATAGGGATTAAACACCTAGTTTAGTTGTGCTCCTTGAGACTTGGCAGCAGACTATGAGGTCAGCCCTGCACAGCAAACTTGCAAGTTTATATATTTATATTTATTTATATATATTTATATATATAAATATATATTTTTATATATTTTTATATATTTATATATATGTTCTTTAAAGTATGATGAAAAATTCAAACATCTTCTCAGGTTGGGCACCTTCACCTGTTGGATTCATTCTATCACATGAACCTTCCATTTCAGCTGAAATTCCCACACTGCACAGCTTTCCTTCTCATCCGGCTGCACTCTAGCCTCATTTCCCTTCCTTTCCACTGAAACCACAATGATCCATATTAAAGAGGTCAGTCCACCAAATCAATCACTTAAACATTTATTCAGTTTATTTATAAATTGTCATTTCACTTGCCACTGAAATACATCTCTCTCCTGCATACATTTCATAGCTGGAAATAAGAAGCCTGTCCAGCAAAAACATTTTCAAACTTCAAAATCATACCTGATTTTTAAAAAGTGTTGATAACAACTGACCTTCTAAAAACTACTTTGCCAACTATAAGAATGCTATAAATGCTGATTTTGTTTCCTGCATTTAATATTTCAAACATCCTAAAGTTTCAATTAAGTGATACGATTCCACACATATGCAGGTATTATTTAAACTTCACAAAAAAATTTAATGGGGCTGAGGCATGTTTCATTTCCATCCTGCTATGACGAAATGTATTTAATTTTGCAAATTATCATCACCCGCTAGCCCATGCCCTACAGGAATGCTGCAGAATCMAGAAAAGCAAAGGCACAATTACAGTGCTTTCTGCAACATCACAGACAAATTTGTCAATGACCTCCCTGCCTTAAAAGCTTATGTTCAATGTTTTAACAATTTTAGCTATTTTTATTGAAAATTTCAGATCATGTTGCAACAGGAGATTGTTCCTAGGGGAGTTTTTTTGTGTGCGTGGGGGGGGGGGGGGGACACAACACACACACCCCACACCGGAAAATTTGGATTAAAAGAAAAAAAGTTAAGTAACAGGAATGTCTCTAAAGACTTTACTTGTAGCAAGTGCATAGGGTGTAGTCCAAAAAACAACTTACAATGTATATTACCCCATCCTTCCCCTAAATCTTGGGGAAATTTATGCTTCATAGCAGAGATTAAGTGAAATACAAGTTTTTGTGTCAATTTGCTACTCAAAGAAAATCAATTTAGGTCTAGAGGTAAAAATTAGAGTAAGAAAATTCTTTAAGTATCTTGAAACACATAATATGGAGAACAAGTRAAATGGACTTTGAGTTACCAGTTTTTGAGGCATGAGATTTACCTGGGAAATGTCAACCCAAAACATACATGCTATCCAATATTCAGCTCTGCACATCAKACTGGCATTTATTACTAGTGTTTAACAATTCTTCATACACCTAGAAAGCTCTATGTAATTCTGTTCCAGTTTCACTGAAATTTCACTAAAAAAGAGTTTTCATTGATTTCAGTGAAGAAAAGTCATATAGTAACTAGAACTTCAAGAATCGTCATTTATGAAGAATGCTGAAGACTTGTAAAATATATACAGTATATTTAACTCACATTTTATCCAGCAATAGCCAGCACTCCCCTTTCTAGGCATTGCTATACTTTACCAGGACAATCATTAGACAATCCACTTAAAACTAAAATGCCAACAGTTCTTTTTAAGCCAATGGATCTCATGCAAATTTCTCCGAAATATGCAAAGACGAAAAAGTTTCTGGTTACAGGCTACACAGAAGACACATTAAAGCCCTGCTGTAAGTTAAAACTCATTAAGACTGAATTTATTGGTTATGAGCAGGTGGAAAACACATTTGCCAACTTAGAACTTTGCACCTCTTGCCTGTTTCTCTCCTTCCCAAAGCTCTTCCTCCTTGCACATTGCCTCCCTGTTTTATAAATCTTTAACATTCTAAGCAATTTCTATTTCAGCCCCATAATTGTGTTGATTAGTAATGATGTATAGATTTGATGTACAGAGGAAGATGACATCATATTTTTCCCATTTGGCGTTAGAGACACCTGACAGTTCAGAGGCACAGCAGGAAATTAATCCAGAGATCCCCAGTATAAAAGTATATTCACTTAACCTAAACTTCTGCCATGGGTGAAGTCGGCTTTTACATACCTTATTTGTCATTTCTTCATTCAAAAGTCTGTCTCCAACACAGGCCACAATATGGAAGGGATCCTTGACTCTTTCTTGTTTTTCCAGAGCTGGCCATGTATTGACTTGACAGAGTTAATACTGACTGTCCAGAGACTTGCAACCACCTTGGTCATCTTCGCCCATAGGCTTAACTCAGCACCAGCTTTGTCATACAGGTGCTTCCATTCAGCCAGCAGGACTGGCAGTGAGCTTAACCATGCAGATGGACACCTGCCAGGCAAACAGGGAAGCCCAGCTACTCAGCGGCCCACCTACAGAGACTTGAGTCCTTGCCTCCGACTATAATTTTGATCATCTTTAACATTGCAACACTTTCTGAACTGTTACCATCTTCTAATATATTAGCATGCACCTTAACATTGTATCTTAAGCATACGCATTCTCCAGGCAGTAGTAGCCACCCACTTTGTTTCTAGTTCATCCTACTTTAAATTTAAAAGACATTTTCAGACTTAAAAGATCCCAACAACTGCTTTTTATTGCTCCTGTCATGATATCAATCAATCAAGTGCTTGCACAATCAGGCTATCTAGCTAGATTCAACTTTAATCTACTCAAGCCAGGTTGAAATGCTTCAAATAAAACAAGGATTAGTTTAACAAACTATGTGTTAGCTCTTAAGTGACCAAAGACATATCCGGACAAGTATGTTGGGATTTAGCTTTCTTAGAAGCCTTATTATGGTCAGTCTGCCCATTTGGAAAGCCATGTTTTCATTATTGCTAGGTAATTTAAAGCACTTACAACGCTTGTTTCTGTGGCTTTCGTCAAGTTCTCACAGCGCTCCTAGGTCACTCGAAGCATGGAAGAAAGGCTTAGTTGTCTTTTTAAACAGAACCAGAGCTCCCTTCACAACAACAGGCTCAAACCTAATGTTAACATAAGCTTCCAAATGCAAAGTGTAGTTCTCCAGAGATTTAAGGCTGCTGCGCAGATCCAAACAGACACAGAACAGGCAAAATTGCCAACCAGTATTCAGTTTAGGGGGTTAATGCTGCAGTCCATTTGTGGTTTCAGCTTTTTATTTGCCTCCCTACCTACASTCCTGTATACAGAGAGGAGATCTGGACACACAGACTCTTCCTTTTTCAGTTTTCAATGCCACCATAGGAGAGCTCAAAAAGATCAATGCCAAATACCCTGGGCAGTCAACAATTCCTTGAGATTATTTCCATTCCACAGAAATTGGGCCATAAACTTCAGCTACGATAAACAGGCAGGGAAAATAAGAACAACATGATACGCCATTCCCCAGCACCACCCTAAAAAAGTTGTAATTGTCTGAACCAATATATATATCTAATCATCTGCAGGCATCACCTTCTGTCTAGCCATTCAGATCATTTTGAATAGCTATTGTCTAATGCTGTTTGGTCCACAGCCTAAGACACCAGACTTGCTCTCTTTAGACTGATTTTTAAGCTGTTTTTACCACAAAATGAAAGGGGGAAGGCATGAATTTTTCTGATCAGAGAGAATAAGGTTGTCACTGCTCTCTCTACTATTAATAATTTAATAACTAGGATATGGTTCTGTACCCTAGTTTTAAAGCACAGCACCAACGGCTCCTCTGCACCCTGAACTGGAAATGAGGCTTCATATTTGAAAGAACTGTCCATGGACAAATCACTGGGTAAGAAACAAAACCTAAAAATGGTTTACTTTTTCTTTTTTCTTTTTTTTTTTCTTCTATAGTCCTCAAGAACATTAGGAGACATGGGAACTACAGATTGCTTCAGCTTACAGCTCAGGTAACTGTGGGAAAACAAAACTCTCAGAAATGCACATCTAAAATTGCATGTAGTGATAACATTAGTTAAGCTTCCTGCTCTAATATGAAACACAAAAAATAAAGTTGTCCTTCATTTCCATTTCAGGTTGGCAGAAATGCAAAATTCTAAGCTAAATTTCAGAGTTTAACTTAATTGAGATAGCTTTTTTTTCCATGTGTTGACACAACTACCTTTCCAGCAACACTGAAGAGTCCGATCTTACTTCTCAGAAACATTTTGTGTTACAGTTGCATCCTGTCGCTCACCTTCCCTGGCAGCTTTTTCCTGCTACTGGGACCAGCTTTCAGTATTAGTTCTCAGCTATGATTCTTCAGTCTGTTTGGACTCCATTTATAGAAGGGATCCTTAAAGTATGCTTTCCATAGGTTTTCAATAACTTACCTTCAAAATTCATTTGAAAAACCTAAAATCTCTCTCTGTCAAAAAAAAAAAAATCTATCCAACTTCTTTAGCAATGTTAAACACATTGGTAGATAAAGTTCATCCTTAGACAACWCCCTATTTATTGGAGACATATCTTGTAACAAAAACGTTTTTCTGTGCTATTAACTGTCCCTGTAGACATATTTTCTAACTGATATTACTCAGATCTTCCTTTTGCAGAATATTGGCAGTATTTCAGAAGCGAGTCAGTCTCTTAAAATACATACCACATCACTTAAGGGATACCGTTCAAGAGTCCACTTAAAATTTACATGGAACATTCTTCCTAAAGCCTATTTCTAGAAATTTAATGCACTTTGAGAGCAAAGCAACTAGAAGTGTTTCAACTACCGTCTCTCAAGGCGCTCCTAAGCGCCAAATAAAGTGATAAAACAATTCAGCCATCAGCAGGCAATTAAACAAGTCATTCATGTTTTGAAGATTACAAACAACTTTTTGGAAAGGGCTTCTTTTGTTGCAAGACACCTCCTCACTAAATAAGTGACAAGCCATATTCCTGCTAATTATGTTATGCATTTCCTCCACTTGACTGGGTGATACTATGCTGCCAGTTGTCTCATGTTACTTGTCACATGTCATTGCTTCCTCTCATATGTTACTTTCTCCACCAACAGCCCACTGACAAACCAACCTGCCCAAAGTTTTGTTTCATCACTCAATGTGTCTCCACTCCCTAGTTTAAAATAAAACAAAACAAAAAAGCAACAAAGTATTTGCACACGAGTGGTGCCAAAATAAAWTAATGACTCTTACCACTGCTAAAATTATTGGTGACATCAGTTATTAAGAAATCTTATTCAAATGCATGATTTGATAGAGTAATGGATTGCTTGCTTAGCTGAACCTAGCCAGGATGACCTCACTAATAGACATGGTTTACAAGAACTTTTAGAGCAAGAAGTAGGTAGGAGTCATCTGTTCCACTCACCAGTGCTCTAATCCTGAACATCGCTTGGGACTAGAGGAAAAACTGACAGGATGATGAAAGAATGGAGAACAGTTACACATTCCACACAATTAAACTGCTCAGCTTTCATCTAGATGAGCAAAAGGAAAACCCCCAAATGAAGCCAATATTCCCCTCTGTCAACAGAGTAGTTAAGAGTATTTGTGGACATTTTGCAGCAGATAACCAAGGCTGTGTTAGAAACACCCTCTGCATGCCACAAATAGCTCTATTTGAGGGCTGTGTAGATACTTAGACAGGACAATAACCCCTACATCTAAGGGCAACTCTAAGTCGCTGGCACAGTGTGGGATTCTTGGACGTCTAGCCTCCTCCAGCTAAAATGTAATTCACCCCAAATATATGGGTATTTTAGATGTCAGTGCAAGATAAATCCCCAGAATACTCATACAATTCCCTAGAGCTGGAAATCAAACTTTCAGACAGCATCACGAGACTTTTCCTTTCCTTAAACAGAACACTGATGTAGAGACTGCAGTTGTGGAAGCACTCCCTAAGCTGATCTGAAGAGCCTGTGTCCCCAGCTGCTCATTCCTGCCCCTACACTGCTCCCACTGTTGCACCAGCAGAAGTATTTGTGCAGCTGCATGATGAAAAGCAGCAGGGAACTGATCCAGCTGAAGAGTAATCTGCTGGAAAAAAAAATGGGGAGAAAGATCTTAAACTGACACAGTTTTGTTCTGACCCAGTGTGCACAGGAACCAGTGCACAGGAAACAGTGCAAGCAGCCAAGAAGCTCAGGCTGGCACCGTTTCCAAATTGCAAACTGAGTTACAGCCTAAGGTGAAGATCCCTTTTATCCTCCTCCTCTGCAGGCTCTCTTTTGAGTGCAAAATCATCTTTAAGACTTCTTACCACCCTAAATTCAGAGAGCTGGTTTAGTCAAGGCCCCACTCATCTCCTACGCTAACTGAATCGTGCCAACAGCTTTTCTGCCACTGTCATGGACAGAGGCTTTGGGAACACTTTTCCCTGCAGGTGACTTCAGCTAGGATAAATAATTACCTAAACAGTAACCAAAACCAGTGCTTACAATGGACTTGCAGCTCTCTCTGGCAAATGCCTGTAAGTATTTTTATAGCTTAATTTTTGAAACTATATCTTACCTGTACAATGACATAATAATTACTAGCCAGAGGAAATCTTAACAGCTTGTAATTAACCTACCTATTCCCTCAAGAAAGTAGCAAAGAAAAACTGTTAAAATTCTTTTCATAAGAGTAAGAACACACTGCTATAGAAAATAGGCATAGACAACCACAGGCTGGGGGTACTTGTTTGCAGAAAACAGTACCTAAATATAGCCTGCTAAAATTTAGCAGCACGTAAGTGTCATTGAAAATCCTTAACACAGACCAACTTAAAGTAATTCCTAAACTGCTTTGAACCATCACATCTCTACCTAAGACCTGAGGTCTAAAACTACTGCTACAACATGCTGTTAAGTTTTCCTACATAATGCTAGTTCTGCATGCTGACTATTCCCCTGAAGATTACATGCAGCACAGATAAAACCTACAACTATTGAGAAGCTTTGCTGATAATTTTTCAACACCCTGTAAGAACATTAAAAAAAAAAGTTTTAAAATGATTGTTTCAAGGCCTACAGAAAGAGTAGAAAAAGCATAAAGTCTGGGCCCACATGCTTTCTTGATTATTTCCTTATGGCATTAAATCAGGCCTGAATATCAAAAGGCTGCCCCCTACACAGTTCCCCTGACTTGCCCCCCAGCTCTCAAACCAGCCTATCAGCAGCACACACACATGCAGGCAAATGGGCTGCAGGTGGCCTTACTGCAGCGTAGCAAACACAGAGTGCCAGTTGCTTGGCCAGCTAAGAGGAAAGCCACAGCAGAAGCTGTCCTCAGGTGAAGAAAAGAGCTAGGAGCAGGAGATGGGAGCATTGGGCGACTGCTCACCCCTGCAGCCAGCACAGTCATCTCTAGTGTCTGTGCTCCTGTTCATCACTCCTCAGCACCATTCAAGGCAAAGTCTGCATATGTGACCCCATCCGGGCAAGGGAAATGTGCGCTGGGGGGGGAGGCAGCGTGGGTTCAGTGTTTTCTTATGGAAGAGAGAGGCAGAAGAGGTCAAAGCTGAAAGACACACACTGAAACTAAAGGTGCTGGGGTGAGAGCAGGAGATGACATATTGAGTCAACTCTTAACAGCACTCTCACTGTACTAGGCAGTATATCAAATGAGGGCAGAAAGAGTTACATTATGGAGTGGCAGCTATTTTGTTGTTTGCTTTTGCCAAGGTTTTAGCTAGTCTTAGGCTTGCAAACCAGTGCATTTCACTGTTTGACATATTCTATTGTATTTCTTCTCTTTTCCTGTATTTCCAAGCTACTGTGCAAGCTGATGCATGGCCTTAGACTTGTATTCTCCTATTTTGCCTGAAACCTTCTGTATTTCAGAAGTGCTACATACAAACACTTTGGATTATTTTGTTATTTATATCAAACCTAAAATCCCTCACATACACACTTTACAGCCCAGTAAATTAAGTCTACAAGGAGATCTCCCTACTGGGGGAAGGGACAAATTTCAGGGCAACAAAAAAGTACCACCAAGAGCAATCATTTGAGTTATACACCAGGGTTGTTCTAACAGAATATTCTACTTCCTTCTTCAAACTAAAATAATCTTGATGTAGAAAAAGCTGTTAGCTTTTTAGGATCAACCACTTCTAAAAATAACCTTTGCATAACATATTCAAATTTCCCCTCCATTACAATAAGTTATAGCTCCAGTCTTCATTCCAAAATTTCAATTTCAATTATGTTTTCTAAGAACACAGTGTAACCTCAGAATTTCAGGCAACATAATGTTTTTCAATAGAAATATCAGCTATGTCCTGGGCTTGTCTTCTGCTTTCTTTCCCCGCCCCCCCCCCATCATAATACAGGCAGCAGCAAGATCTTACACTAAGATTTAATAATAGTTCCATTTTATCCTTACAAGTACATCTGTTTAAACAAAACCTTGTTCTCCCAATTTTAAGAACTTCAGTTCATGGCCTGTGCCATGCCAAAAGGCAAATTTTGTCCCAGTTAAAATCACTATCCTCACTCAATTATATGGCCAAGAACAGAAAGCTTAAAACCAATTTAAAGGGTAGGGGGTGGGGGAACTCCCCCTCCTCCACCGCAACATCTTCAGCCGAAAAGCTAAGACTTCCTCTATTGGAATAGCAGTATGCACAACTAGGTATTGAAATGAAGAACTGAAACAACTCATTCAAGTAAGTACGCTCGAAAGAAGGAACTTTTCCAAGGAAAGTCAGCAAATAAAGCTAGCAGATCACTTGCTGGTATGCTCTGACTAGCCAAGAGTGTGGTAAAAAAAAGTTACCTTATCTTAGGAACAAAAAACGGATCCATGGCCACCTTCTCTCTCCAGTTCTCGCTTACTCTGGTATTTATTCTGGTAATTCAACACATGTGACAGGGGAAATCTTTTCAAAGTCTTAACATAAAAAAAGTTCTCTCTTGATCCCATCACCCAATCTTTATTCCCACTCAAACAAGGAAGGCTATTAGTCAATTTAAAGCATCTCCCAGTAGCACCTATATCAGGAAGGCTACATAGCCACTTTCTACAAGCCTTTAAAACTAACTCCCCAGAAAAGAGATCCTTTACATCCCTTTTATCTATTCTTTGCTTACACAAGCCATTTATTTAATGACAAGAAAAAAAAGCTAAAAGCTTAAGCTATTTTACCCATCTGCTAGCAGATTTTTTGCTTTTGTACAGTTTCAAGTGCTAGGTAAGAAAAATTCATTTACTAATTGTCACTGAGCCACTGTACTTGATTTGCCATATACTAGCACTACAATGTGGTTTCTAAACAGCTAAAAGTTCAGAAGTGTGGGGGTTTTTTTGTTTTTTTTTTAAACATCTCCAAATACTGCCTTTCTAGCTATTAAGCGCTCAGCGAGGTAGTCATGTAGTCATTTTTTTTCCAGGTTTAACTATACAGTTGACTAGGAGACAGGAGATGCCATAAGTCACCACACAACAGCTGTTCCTTAAGAAAGGACTGTGTTTATCAGTGACACAGGGATTTTAGAAGGAGAATTTTACTGTAGCTAAGAAATCAGTAACTTCCCCCCCATGCTTAAGCCACTTTTTCATTGTCTAACAAATTCAAGAGATGCATTGCTGCTCAACTAATCCCTTCTCTTCAGATTTAGGAAAGCATTTTATGCAGTTCTAACATGCTACTTGCTAATAAATCAGGTCTGATGTATCCCTATGTGCATTCATTTAGCACACAACCCAAGGTCTGATGTGTCAATGTTTACGTGACATGTCATGGCAACAGCTACATGCCACACCACATGCTTCAAGTCTGTTCGGTCAGTAAAATTCAATATATTTTTTTCCCTAAGTAAATTTTGAGTTGCACTGAATCTTCACATTTTTATTCCAAATCATAGTTGTTTTAAGATGCAAGACTCTGAATCTGAACTTCCTTCAGTGGGCTAAACCACTGAATGCATTATGGCTTTTGCCTCCAAAAACGCATGTAATTTTCACCTACAGAATATTACCTGGATCATCACTTGATCAGAGTCATCTTCAGTGCCCTCTAAGGCACCTTCACAGGCTTTAATAAGGCAAACAATCTTAAGGACAAAGGAAGACAGCTAGATTTCCCGTATTCACTCTTGCACCTACAGCTTTCTTGCCAACCAGAAGTTCCAAAATAACAGAAATTCTTATCACTGTATATGAGTTACTGGAGACTGCAGATAACTGTGTTACAGGTAACAGAACCATCTCTGAATCAGCATGATCAAGCTCAGGTCCAGTATGGATGAAACAAGCAGCATCAAGCAGATGGAGCTCAACTATTTAAGGGTCAGCTTAAATCCAGAAATATCAAACACTTTTAAGCTACGAAATGTCTGTCTGGTGAAAGCTTATAGAGCACAGCCTATCCCATGCAGAGCCAAGCTCTGATATCAATCCTGTGCTCTTGGACCAATCATCTTGAGGGAAGACATCACCTGCATGGAAACAAACCACCCTAATTAGCATAGACTCAACATCAGTCCTGCTAGATCTCTCAGTTTCAAAGAGCCACAGTATTTCCTAAGCCTGAAGATGCAAAGGAATTTTATAAGCCAGAACCAGTAAGTTCTGCTAGATACAAAATGGCCTTTGTGTCATATAAGCACCACACTATTCCCACCCAACTCCCACTTTATGGGGGTTACTCCATCCCCTGCCAAGCCCTTCCAGAAGCTTACTGTGTCATGACCAGGACACTACTGGAAAGGTGCAGGTGGGAGCAGCCAGTGATTAAACGTACTGAATATCATGAATGAGAACTGACTATCCAACACCATTTGATTCTACAAGCTTTCAACTACTTACGCCATAAAGCAGCTGAAGGTACTTTGAGTTGATCAACTATTTCATTACATAATCCATCTAATCCTCTCTTCCCATGAAACCACTAGCTATGATTCCACTCTTCAGCATCTTCAACTCTGGTGTCTTTTATCGGCCCAAACTTGGGTGCACCATCACTGCTCCCAGTAGCCTGTCTGTAGCACAATACAATTAGCACACACCTAGCAACAACCCTCAGGATAATGACTCTCCCAATCATCCCATATCCCTTTGGAAAGTACTGATATGCACTTGAATATTTTTGACTGTTCCAAGTGCCACTTATCACAAATATTCACGACTTGTACCAGTTGACCAAGCAGCTTTAGAATCACGACCAAGTTTACTAGAGAGTGTTCTGGCAGCTACCAGTTTATGAACTTCCAGTTTGTGTTAACAACATCAAAGGAATAGATTTGGGGGGTGAGCAGAAGACCATCTCAGGACAAGGGACCTTTTAAACCAAAATGCTAGCTATTTGACTACAACTATAAAAAAATTAAGCTCCTTACCAACAATCTGCTAGCTTTTTTTCTGGAATCTAAAAACTACCTTCTTCCTTTCCACTGTTAACTTTTTTTTTCATCTTAACACCTTGACACTTATGGTCAGATTAATGAAATTCCTCCAATGATAATTTGTATCATGTCTCAACCCCCAGACTTGATGTTTGAGTAACTTTTGTTGCATCAGTGGGAGCCCCTTAGTAACAATTCCACAAGCTACTACTAAGTTCAACTTGAGTAAAACTAACTCATCCAGAAGACTAAACAGTCTTTGTTACCAATATACAAACAGGCTACAAAAAACATCCTAAGCAAGACTACGCTTCCCCTGTATGAAGTCAACTCGTGGAGTCTTTTGTATCAAGTGTTAGGCATTTCTGCATAAAGTGAAGAACATGCACATGGATTAAATTAAGCCCTACCCACCATGCTAAATTACGGCCTTTGCTTTTTGGTTGAGACAAATTGCTTAAGAAATTCTAACATCCTCTTCTCAGGTCAACACTTTCATTCCTCTGCATGCCAAACAGACAGTTATCTATGCTTAAATTCCCCTCCCTTATTTTATATTTAACCTAGGAGACAAGGAAGAATTCATTAAACAGTAAGAACTCATCATTAATTCAAGTAAGTTTAAAATTTTATCAAATTATCAGAAACAATTAGAAACCTGCAAGGCTCAATTTCTTCTTAAACTCTAGAGAAGCTGCAGCCTTCTCTCTCCTGTCCTGTGCTCAGCCAGGACACCTCTCACCTCCACAGCTTTGGCTGTGCCTGCATGGTAAATCTGGCAAAGAATGTCTGAACACTAACATTAACATTAAGCACTTCCACACGTGTCTGATCAACCAGCAGGTCACCTGTGTACACACCAAAAGTATTGCCCTGCTTCAGCACAGCCTCGAAATTAGATATCAAACCCTGACGAAATAGGATAGGTTAGTTAAACTGATACAGCCTTATTAATATTGTCACATTCAATCTCTGCCAATACTGCACACGTTTAAGCTACAGGTTGAAAATCCAAGCAAACTAGGTGCTAGGGGGATTAGACATATCCATGAGTTGCAAGAAATGCATTCATCTGTGTGTCCAAACATCTCTTTCAAAATTTAACCATCTTCCCTCCTCTTCCATGTTTCGCCTCCTCCTAGCTCAGCAACGTCCACTTGCATCCTTCTGAACCACTGACTGGCTTTCAGGCTTCCCAGAAACTACTAGACTCTGAAGTGGACAAAGCAATGACAAGCATGGATCCCATCTGGGTAATGTTACAAGATGAACCACAGCACCATGAGAATGTTTGGAAAGAGAGTAGCACTACCCCCAAGCAATACTTGATGGAAAAGAAGAGCTTGTATGGCTTGGAAACAGTAAAATATCAGTGCAGAATACACCGCTTCAAAATTTCACTTGATCTGAGCAATGGAGTTAACGAGGAGAAATAGGAGCTATCAAAATCTCCATGTAAGCAGTAGTAACTAGTCTCTTTGAAGCATCTCATCCCTTCTATTAAATGCCAGAAGACTGTCTCAGCTCAACTTGAGCAGTCTGGCAACTCTTGACACACCCACGCTTTCACTTCATAGTTAATGCCATGACAAGGGGTTTGTAACTGAGTGATTCAGAGGAGTTATTAACAAATTGTGAAGAAACTACCATTTATTTATTCTGCTCTGGCTATGAACTACCAAAGACCGCCACTTACTCTCTTCCCCTTCCAACAGCTGCCCAAAAAGCTGCCAATGTTCGATCAGTAGAGAGACAGACATTTCATACTCCAGCATCATGAAGCTCAAAATAAGTTCAGCTTGAAAAAGAAAGCTCACGACCCTTTTGTAAAGTACTCGGAGTGCCCCCATTTTACCTATAAAATAATTCCTAATGGCAACAAAAAACATTCTGATGTGTTTCTATTCTTTGTTCAGACTGTCCAAAGCTCTAGCATGTACTTTCTGACTCATCTTCCTCAATGTTGTCTGGAGCTGCTCAAACTGACACTTAAAGCCCTAAAATTCTTAAGCAGTAATACTAAACATCATTATTTCAACATATTAACTGCACTAACACTAATACATGTTAGCACATTCATATTAACAAAAAAAGGAAAAAAAAGAAAATCACTATAATAAGGTGTGATACAGTCTTATACTTGAAATAGTGTTTTCCTGYAGCAGGACAGAAAACTGTTATAGAATGATGTAGCATTTTGTGATCAAGTTTGGAGTTTTGCTCTAGTTATTTTGACTGATTTTGGTCATGAAATCAATCTCATCCACCTATTGTTTTCTCTACCTTACACTTGTAACCAGCAAAGATTTAAGATATTATGGCAAGGATGGCTCTATCTATACTGTCAGCTCCTTTCTGTTTCCACCAGTACTAATTCATATGCTCTTACACCTAGGTATGTTCATAGTAACATTATCTAATTATTTTTATTCCATTAAGTTTTCACAGAAGACTTCATTCTTCAAGTCAATTAAGCATCAATCCTGCTCTGAGCCACCTTCCAGGCCCAAACCTTCTTTCTAGCTTTTCTGGAGCATCTCCAGTTACTTTACTATTTGCACACACTCTTTTACCTTTTACATTTAACCATGTCTAGAAATTTCCAGTGGCAGTTTTGAGATCAGCAGTTCTCTGACATTATAAAATAGATAAGGTATCAAGAATCAGAAGACTTTGTCAAAACTTCCACTCAAATTTGACTTGTGAACCACTTCTGGTTTTGATCTGGTTTGTTCCTAATCCTGTGTTTAGGTATGTCCACCATTTTGCCAGCATATATACTAATAACTGGTTAAAATAGAATTAAGGCTATTTCCCAAGCAACTCCAGTTAGTTGAAGTTATCCCAGAATAACTTATTTTGAAAGCAGAAACACATTGCATATTTTATCACTTATTCTATCCAGAGCCCATTAATGGTGCAGCTTCATGTTTATACAAAAAAATTATTTCCAGTATTTTTCTCTGTTACACTGGAAGCAGGTTTTTTGCATAAATATTTATAAAGACAGAATATTTCTTTTCAAAATTCATTTTAAGCTCTAAGGAACCAGTGTTAATCAACATTTGAGTAGGTAATTCACACTGCCAGATCCATAGTAAGAGTATCTGCTGAGCCTCTATTGTCCATAACTAAGACATACTTGCAACAGCACCTAAAATATTTAGAAAGCCATTCACATCATCTGTGAGGCCCTCCTCCAAACACTAGCCAATCCAGCAACTTTCACTTTAATATCAATAGGAAAACAAGCAAGCATTTGTCTTAAAGGTTCTTAGTGCATTGGAGTCAGTTTTCCGAGGACAGTACTCAGTAAGTCTTTTTGAGTTCCTTTTCCACAGTATTGCAGCCAATGTCTCTCAATTAACTCTTCCATTTCAGCACCCCTACTTTCCACCTGCTCACAAGCACCTACATAAGAAGGATGATCCACCGTTATAGTTCAATATAAATCCTGGACTACTTTGGGTAACTGACACATGCACCTAATAAGCAATCTCTCTGAAAAGAGTTTCTTCAAAATATTTTGTCAAATATTCTCCTGATGGCTCCAAAACTCATTTCTGAGGCAATATCCTTAAGGAATGGGAGGGTCAACTTCTTCTATTCCATTCTTTCATTTCATACTCAAATGCAACTCTTGTCCCACAAGTTAAGACTATCCACAGCAAATCCCTCCTACATGTGCCTGGTTACTGCTCTGAGCAAAATAAAATCGAATGAGGGCAAATGGCTAACATTTTTCTCAAAGTATGAGTTATAACCAAAACTTCATCATTATGTGTGCAAGCATTTCCAGCTTCTCAAACTCATAATTCAACAGCTGTCACATTTCTCAGATTATTCCTAAAACAAAATGTACACCAACCAACACGTGCTCAACTCCTGCTGCTTAACATCATATTTAAATAATTTTCTTTTATTTTAGATGATCCAGATATTCCTAAGCAGCTTAGTCTAGCTAGTTTGTTAGGGGGGTTTTAATCAAGTCATGGCTCAGACATTAAAACATGACACTTGCAGTTTATTTGGTTATCAAAGCTTAACAAATTAAGTCTATTTTCGATATGCTTTTGATCACTTAAATATTTAAGCAAGTCAAGTTTCAAGGCTCACCACTTCTTCATGATCTATTTTCTGGACAATAAGACTCTTTTACTAACAGCCTCTTCCACCACTTTGTTAAGTACCTCTGGCCTCTCACTCCAACCCCCGATTTATTTTACATTAGGCATCAAAAGGACTCTACCAGAAATGAAATTTCTGAGCACCTCCCCTCTCCCCTACAAAAAAAAAAAAAAAAAAAAAAAAAAAAAAAAAAAAACCACAAAACACCACACACACACACCACACCAAATGCACAGTGCTGTTATTGCAGTTCACCTTAAATATCTCCGCACCCACCAGTTCAAGATCATTTTCAAAACACTGTTATTCATTCAAGGGCTATTCCTTCATTGGTCTAGTCAGCTGCTAACACAATCTATTCAAGGAGTAACTGCCAAAGCTGAAGACAACAGACAGGGAATATTTAATCGTTTTCAAGTAACTAATCCTAAACTAAGTAAAAAACACTTCTTAAGACTTACCACTAGATCCCTATATGGAAAATAAAAAAATAAACCTAAATAACAACTCACTACAGAACTAGTAAAACCACTTTCAGAATCTTACGACATTATATTTGCCTCTCCTAGAAATAAGGGTGGTAAAATAAAAATATAGATTAACTCTCACAAAAGTTCTGCACACGTTACTTCTCCAGAGCCATTAGGTTTAAGCACCCACAAAGATGTATAAAAACATTACTCAGCAACATTTCTGTATTGCAAACATTAAGTCTCCCAATGGAAAACAACAGTGTGCCATTCAAAATCTGTGCATTTTTCAGTGTTGCAAATGAGCCCTCCTTCAACATTTTAAATTAACACCTATTTCCAGGAAGTATTTTGACTTTTAACCAAGATTCATATTTTTCCAGCTTTGTCATTTTCTGGAGAACACAAATCAGTATTCCTGGTGCAGCATTTAGCCTTCATTTTGCTTCAAAATTATTCACTCTTCCAAGAGGAAAGCACGCTATGCTAATTTCCAAGTGCATTCTGTTTTTTTGCCCCAATTTTCATCCATTACCCCAAAACAATAGCAAACTTTGTAACAATAATGAACGATTGCTCCTACCTGTTCTTATTTAATCACAGAAGTGTTTGGGGAAGAGATGCTGACTCATAGAAGCCTGAAACAAATCCAGGTGCTGTCTTTTAAAAATTTGCCCCTTATATTTTAACATCAAATCAAGAAATGACTTGCTTATATCTATCTCTGTTCTTGTCAGTACTCATTTTTTCCCCCTTTCAACTTCAAAGAATTGCTACTTCACTCAGCTTTAGTACTCTTTAGCCAAAGCAAGTTCAATGCCTGCACCACTGCTACTTCATCCTGCACTTTTGCTTTATTTCCTTCACTCAGATGTATTTCAAACAGCACAATGGAATAGTAGATACTGAAAACTAACTCAGACATCCTTGTAGTTAAATCACACAGTGGCTATGCATCATTTGCTGAATTTTGGTGTTTTCACTATTACATATGAAATCACTAAGGATTAATATAGCCTGAAATCCAAAACATCCGAGTGGGTCTTTTTACATTATTTTCATTTTTCATACATTCTGTCTCAAAGCTGAATCTTTAGATAAGTATTTGAAATACAAACTTATTTATATTCAATTTGCTAGAGTTCTTAGTTATGGACAATTTGTTGTTATTTGTGTTAAGTATATATAAGCTTCTTAGTAGAACACATTTCAGCCAAGCCAAGTCCTTAAAAAAAAAAAAAAAAAAAAAAAAAAAAAAAAAAACTCAACTAAGACAGCCCACAGATTCTTGAACAAGAAGAAATAATTAGAAAGTAAGTTTCTTCTGGGGGCTTTATTACAGTTTTTCTTGTGTGCTTCAAAATATCACTTCCATGTTTTTATATTGCACTAAAACTACAGGATTAGGAAAATATTTATTGTCTTCTATGAAGACAATAAATTATCTTACTAGTAACCAAAACAGTTCATCATATTTAAAACAGAGTTATCAAATGCTTTAAAAACTTTGTTACAAAACACACATTTACTTTTTGAGTTTACTGAACCGAGTTTTTAATAAGTGCAATACTTGTTCCAGCTGCAAAAGTTCTAAGACACTTGCATTTCTGCTATAAACCCAAGTCCTAGAGCAAACTCAGAGAGGGGATTAAGTAACTCCCATTAAAGAGAACTTATCTATTCAGCAGTGTTATTCGCATGTTGGCTATAGCAGTGATATTGCTAAACAGGCTGCACTAAGCCACTGTGCAATTAATACAATTAACTATTACAGTCACTGCTAGCATCCTAAGCAGTAGATCAAGGTCAAGTACTAAGGACGCCCTAGTTTTTTCATTCCTGGGCACATGAAGGATGACAACTTCAAAACTCTAATTCCAATACACACAACACAACTCTGAAAAATGCTTCCCCCACCTCTTTTCTCCCCCTTGCCCCCCACCTCTTTTTCCTTTTTTTATTTAATATTTCTGTTGTGACAGAGCTACCATGAACCTGCATCACAAGATGCAACATAGCCATGATGAAGTTGTTAGTGGTAAAATTGTCTTTTTATATAATCTGATTAAAACAAAATTAAGATCTACATACCAAAAGTTGAGATGTCACATTGTACCACTTCTTGATTCAGAGAATCTGTAGGTCATGACTTGTTAGTAAAAACAAACAGAAGCCCTTACCCAAACATATCTTTTGCAAGCTCTTATGTATGCCCGTGTGTTTTATATCCAAGTGAAAAAAGTCTCCTATTACATAACTGAGCAGGAAGGTATTCAACTTCATAGTTCTGTTTTTTCATGCTAGCCTTTTTTGCTCTACCTTCCCTTTCACATATCTACCTTTTTGTATTTGTCTACCAATATGTTTTTTTCCTTTTAGAGTCTCAATTTTAAAGCTGACTACATCAAAATCATGATTAGGTATTTAAAAATTGAAAATATTTAGTCCATGTATTTCCACTGTCCAAACTCCAAATTTGTTCTGAGAGTTTTGCTACGTTCCGACTTTTCTAGGCCTATGCAACATCAAACATACACTCCTCTTCCTGTCCCTTGAGAAGGGCTTGCCACAAGGCGTGGCACACATGCTTTTAAGACACTTCCCTCTTACAGACAGTGCTTTAAAGACAGTGCAGCAGTTATTCTAATTAAATAGCATTCCATTGCACTTGATCAATATCAACCGCTAAATTACTCAGCTTGATTTCACCAATTAGAACTAACCAATATATCATTAAAGGACTCCCTGTTGCCACTGGAGAGTGGCTTGAAGTTCCCAACCATACTAACAAATGGCTAGTTTCATTTGCTATTTAAAATAAACAAAGCTGCTTACATTTTCATAAAATATAGTTAGGGACAACTAACAAGTTTAATTAAAGCTCGCCTGTGATGAAGTCAGTGTATTGTGAAGTTAAAGAATTAATCAGCAGTTCTGTTACTGAAATAACATCCAAAATAACAGTTTATGTTGAACTACATACAAATCAAGGTTTTATTCATCATTTATGCTGTTGCATCATGTATAACACCTTCCTTATTCTCAGGAGGAACATCCTCATCTCTCTCTCATTGCAGTAAGAATCAAGAAAGTCAGGCACTATTGCAAGCTGGAAAAAAATGATAACTTATGTACCCATCATGATTCATATGAGCAATTACTATACTGCTTAAAAYGCACTTTCTCACTGAAAGATTTGGAAACCATTCTCTCACCTTAAAATCATTTTATGGGAAAGCTTGTTAACCATTCATTCTAACCAGACATTTCCTCACCTGTACTATTTTGAGATATCTGACATATCTGTTAAACCCCTTTTTATAAAAAACATCAGCAAAGAGGATGTGAAACAAAGTAATATCAAGTTTATTCTTGCTAATTCCAACTCAACAATAAATATTATTATTACAAGCTCAATGGAAGCTTTTTTAAAATAAAAACACACCTTTCCTTATAATTGTGCTAACTAACACTAGTTCATCTAATTTTAAATTCAGGATACATGTGCTTCTTCACCAAGATGGGAACTGTCTGGGTACAAGCACATTTCAGCAGTGGAAGTAAACAAGTTTTTCCAGGTTGCTAATACTAGGAGGAACATGGAGGTCCAGACTAGTATCAACACCAAGTACTTCCTAAGAAAAGCAGCTTCAACCTACTTAAGCTACAATCCTAGTCAGCATTAAACTAGACTATGCCTAAAGAGCCATCATTTACATGAAAGTGAAAACCTTCCACTCAGTTTCAGCAATCAAATGCATTAGCTCTAGCAGTACCATGCATAGGTACAGTAAAATTTTTACAGCACATTTTTCTAGAAGCTGGGGCCACTCCTAACCATTTCAGAACTGAGTGCTAGTATCAGCTTAAATACCAAATCCAATTCCAGGAACCGTTAAAATGCCATTATTAGTTGATGGCATCGCCAGATGTGTATACCACCAGACCCAAGGGCTTCTTCTCACCCCGTGTCCACATACAAAGAGGAAATCATGACAGCATTAGTCCAAACCAAGTTAAACAACAACAGCTGCCTTTGTATTTCAGAATTTATTTCTTACAATAAACTAGTCAGCTTAATTTAGAATGAAATGTCATCTTATAAGAGTATGGAGAGCCCTTTGTTTCTGTGTTCTCCAATAGCATCATAGTCTTGTTCATAAACCCCACCAACAGAGGCAACAGCTTGCAGATACTTAAATGACACATTAAACAAGGCAATCTATATTCCAGCTATTGTGCAAAAGGGATGAGAAACCACACCATCCCTTTGCAAATAAAAACCCATATCTGAATCCCCAGAGCTCCCCAAGGCCAGTTACTTTGAACTGGAGTTATCAGAAACTACAATAGCTAGGATTTGAAGAGACTAGAAATAAACAACCTTACTGTTAAAAATTAAAAACTGAGTTTGTCTCAGACCTGAGGCTTGCAGCCCATTACCAGGCAACCCAAGGTCACTAACAACTTCACTTATATTTATGACAACTGGCTTACAAATACTGAACTTATCTTACATTAGCATTTTGTTTAACTCAGCACTTAATGCCCAAACTATATTGGTTCTGATTTGGTAATTGCCTCAGCTTCATTTACCAGTTAGCTAGTATTTTTGTCACCTTATCTTCAAGGATATGTTCAGTGAAGATAAAAACAAAAGCATGCATGAGGGGGAAAAAATCCTGACTTCTAATACGCAATGACAGATTCTTACTAGTGGGATCCTGATGTTAGTATAGATAGTTCCAGGGAAACAAACTTACTGCTCAGAATTGGGGAGGAGGAAKGGGAAGCAAATCAAATGCTCAGAATTAGCAGCAAAGGAACAGAGAACAACATTAGGAACAACATTATACAGCTGCGTAAGTCTGTTGTGTGCTCACATCTTGAACACGATGTGTTCTAGTCCCACAGTACCACCTTCTCAAAAAAGAAAAAAGAAAAAAACTAAGGAAAGTTCAGAGAGCAACAAGAATTATCAAGATGAATCCTTCTGTACAAAAAAAATGGCAAAGTAGAGTAGGAGTCTTCAGCATGGAAAAGCTGGGGAACACAAGAAAGGTTTATAAAGTCATGAGTGGCCTGGGCAGGGCAAATTAATTGTTTGCCAACTCTTCCAACACAAGAGGCAGGGCTATCAAACAAAACTAGAAGGTAGCAGGTTCTCAACAACACAAGGAGGTGGCCCCCCATCCAACATGTAGTTAAGGCTATGATACTCTCTACTACTGGATGTCAGAGATATAGAAGTGTACACAAGTCCCAGAGAACACTAAACAAGTTAACAGAAAAACAAAGCTCTGCATGTCACTAAAATTATGGAAATAGCGTTTGACTTTGGAAGTCCAGCTGAATGCTGGGACAACACAAGGGAGAAGCATGACAGATTTGCCCAATCTTTATAGTCTTTCCTGGGCATCTGGTTTGGCCACCACTGGAGACTGGATAATGGGCCAGATGAACCTTTGGTTTTACCCATCAGGAAAATGCTTCTTCACATTCTTGTAGCTTAAGACACTTTGTAGAAATCTACAGACAGCAATTTCAGCTGCTAATAAGCTATAGTTAACAGCACCTGTTGGGATGCCAGCAAAATATTATAACATGAAATAAGTAGTACTCTGCGATAGCTCATGTCCACAATTTATCAACCAAAATGAAAGGTCCCCAGAAGAGTGCTTTAGTCATTTTACTATTACCTGGGAAACACATTTTCTGCTACAGTACTCAAGGTAGAGGAACAGCTGCTCCTCCCAAATGAGTGTTCATAATTAATGTCAAGGCAATGTGCTCTTTTCTCTGCTTGACTCCCTARGTCACACAAGCAACCTAGTGATAAGGGGCTGCTTTTGCAAGAGACAACACTCTGCTTGGCAATTTGTAACAGAATTTACATTGAGGGACAGGCATAATTCAACCTAACCAAAGCTGACATTTCTACAGGAGTTACATGTATTTGAGTAACACCCCTTTTGAGACCTTTTTGTTAGTATTGACATACGTCTGCAGAATTCAGTAGCTTTGTCACCAAGGGACTTCTGCCCTTGCAGCACTGACTACAAAATGGAATAGCAGAGTAGGAAAGAGGCTGAATTAAGAGACAAGAAAATTATCCCATAAATACTCCCTTTCCTCTCTTCTTTCTAGATGCAACTCCAAATATGGCAATTCTGACTCTGTAGGGAGTGTTTTCAATCATGCCTGACAATTTGGATTTTACAGATGGTCTATTAACAGAGTCAAGCAAATGGTTACAACTCCTTAAGAGTATCCATCAGGGGAGAGAAATGCACTGAAGTTTAGGATGCTGGGAGCTGCATAACAAAACCAGAACATATTGCAGGCTGAGGTACTCTTTTTAGCTCATACGTTTCTTTGAATATCTAAAAATATGCTTTACTTTTACACTTTAAAAATATCAAAACACGTTCTCTGAACAAAAAGGTGCAGCAACAACACAGGTGAGAGCCTTTTCTCTTCTGAAAGAGACTCACACGAGCCAATTCCCCTGACAGATGACAGACTGACTCCCAGTCAAAATGTTTTTCGTTTTCCCTCCTTAGGTAAAGGAAAGGGATGCCTGAAGTTCTCCATGACTCCAAATTGTAACTGTGCTGTTAGCCAGTACACACAGTCCGCATTGAGCTCTCCATGACCAACAGCTCAACTTGTAAGTGCAGCCAAAGTGAATTCTTTCCCAAGACATAATTCTCTCCCTTCACACCCATGATTCTGGAATTAAAACAAAAAACAAAAAGAAACCCCAAAAGGTAATTTTTTAAGATAGAGAACCATTAGTAACACCATCATCTTAACTGTAATACACATTCTTTTCACAGAACAATGTAAACCACAAATGCTTGTTAGCCATACTCACTTATCTAAGATTCAAACTAAGCTATCAATACAAGTATTTATAAACTTACCCACTAAGTCATGCCATTATTTGAACTTCCCTCTGAAGGAAGGGAAGCTGTGCATCAGGTTCCAGTAGGAAATAGATGGCTGCTGATGCTTCAATGTACAGGCACCAAAAGAATTCCTGGAGGACCAAGGTTTAAGTCATCCTCCAACAAAAATATGACAATATTAAGGCACTAAAGACTATGTAGCAAGATACATATTATATTCAAAATTGACAGGTGCAAGTATATTGCCCAGAATGCTCCTGAGTTGAGACAGGGCCATCTTACTGACGATGCCAAAGTCCTCCACCATTTTTCAGATTCATACTAAGTCTTTCTACACCAGAACTAAATACGAAACTTAAATCTGAAAGCCTTGAGAGACCAGAGGAGTTGTCTAAAGCTTTCAGTTCAAACCTTGGGAATTAAACCAAAAAAAAGTTCATTTAGTTTCTTTCTCATATACTGTCAACTTATGGCTCACTAGAGCTTTAAAAAAAAAAAAAAAAAAAAAAAAAAAAAAAAAAAAAAAAAAAGCCAGGCCTGCCTGTCCCATTCTTCTGCCAGAGCTTACCACCTCTGCAGACAACTCTGCAAATGCAAATGAACTCTCCCACAGCAGTTCCTGAGAAATCCAAATTTTCACTCTAGTCTCCTGTCACCCCCTTCTGGGCAATGCAAACACACTCAGCAGCCACAAGAATCTTGGTCCTGAAGCTTTTAGGGTAAGTCAGCAGCAGCCCTTACAGAGATCAAGATCTCAGCAAACCCTTATTGTCAGCAGCGTCCATCACTAAGTCCTTCAGCAGGTCTTCATTAAGTGCAAGTGTTCCACACCAGAATTTTTAATCAGAAYTGATCAATGTTGCTTACAACTTCAAATGCTATACCTCTTCTAGAGATATCCTGACACCCTCCTGTCACCAAAGCCACCCACAGAAAAACGAGAGTGCCAGCACTCCATTGAAGCATAGCCTTTCAAAGCCCTAAGTCAACTACTGAGCTACAATGAAACTGCAGACAGACAGCTGAGACTTCAGCACATACCCTTTTCAGATAACTTTAGTACAGAAATGAAAATTCTGGCAGATGGGGCAAGGAGGTCAAATCCAACTACCACAGCAAGACTGCTAGAGCCCTAAGTCTTACATCAATGCTAGATTGATTAACAGCATTCAATTCAAAAATGTATGCAAGTATTAGGAGCTAACTATTTATGCCCATCAGAACGGGCACAATGTAAGGAACTATCTTCTAGATAACTAGCTTCTGGAGAGAGATACCTGTCATATTGCAAAATTACTGCAGCCAATGATGAATTCTACAAATTTGTAGAAATTTGAATTCTACAAATTCTACATGTGCTTTCAAAACATATGAACTCAATTATTCAAGACAGTTTAGTTACTGAACTCCTTTCTGCAAAAAACATATTGAAGCAGCTTTTTGGGTGAGAATGATTTCTTCAGCATATTTGCATCTGAGAGTCAGTTCAAATGCCTGCTTCTGGTTGTCTTCTCCCAACAGGGTTTATTTGTTTCTTGGCTTTGAGCAGCTCTACAGAAGAAACACCTCAATATTTCCAGTGGAGGAGTGCGAAGTGTCTGCCTTTCCTCCCATTCATGTCTCAACAATACTTCCTCTAGGAGTGAGTGTGTGCAGGGAGAAAACGCCTTCCATCTGATCACATGGGATAGAGAGGAACCCTGAATGTCCATCTCTCTCTAGGGCATTAATGGCCAACTTGTGCTTTTCAGACATGCAGAGCTCTTCAAGAGTTACCAGCCAAAACTTGGACCTGCACAGGGGCTGTGCWGACATGTAATTTAAAGTCCTGGCTACAGAAGAAAGCACAACAGCAAGAGCTGCTGAGCCCTATCCAGTACCAATCTCCTCATCTCATACCTGTAACTCAAGTAGACATCTCTTCCCATTCTTCAGTGCGCCAAGTCCTTACAGCCCCACAACTGTTTTGATACCCCATAAGTAGGGTTAGAAAGATTGACTGCCCTTGCTCTGAATTATGGTCCACTTCTTCAGAGGGATCATTCAATTCTCACAGTGAATTAACTGTCCATCACTGCAAGGTTTTTCTTTGCAGTGCCATTAGAACATCCGCTCAGCTTGACGACCGATCTACTGGCCCTCCTAGGCTGCATCTACGTTAGCTTGCAGCACAAGACAATAAGAGTAGAGCAAAACCTTGGTGCTGAGGACTCAGCCTCCAAACTACATGTTTTGCAAGAGGTTTTACTTTGGACAGGCTGTTGTCTGGTTCCACGCACTGAATATCCATTTGTAACTGGAGTATATCTTTCCATTTAATTTCACCTGAAAGGAGTCCAGTCTTTGCACCTGAGATGCTCCACAATGGACAGGAAAGCACAGTAAATTGAGACAATCAAGAAATTCACTTCAAAAACATAGCCTGATCTGAGCTAAAATACTACTGTAGCTAAAGSCATTAAAGGCTCTAGACACCAAGATTATATGTAGCTTCAAGCCTATAGAACACAGGAGAAAGCAATCCTTTTCCCTCCTAACTTCCGTCCACTAAAAARATTTCTTTCCACTAAATCCCATCACTGAGGTCCAAACAATCTGCACTTACTTCTTGGTTTGTACAGATATAGGTACTGCATCTATGGTACCTCCGATCTATACAGCAATATAGTTTGAGGCTTTAATTTTGTTCATCATGCTAAAGTAAGTTAAGGTACCAAAAATATTTTTTTCAGTGAGTGAAGAAGTCAAGTTCGGGAATAAAGCAAGTTCCCCAAGAAAAACTGTGTGCTACAGTGGCAGTGAGCCCTACTGATTTGCAATAGTGTAAACCACAGCTTGAATCTATCTTGCAGTCTTCCAGAGGAGTAAGATGCCACTGAACTGAATATCAAAGTAAAGCAGGTAGTCTTGAAAGCTTGCCTTTTCACTACAGAAGTGAAAAAATATATATATATATTTTACATGAAAATAGATTATTTTGTCCTCTCCTTACTATATTGCACATGTACTATTCCAATTACTTTTGGCAAAGGTCACATGAAGACGGCAATCTGATTCAGGTAGAGACTTCCTTAAAATGCAAGCATTACCTGGAAGGTTTTTTTTTTATTTTCCAAGACTGGCATCGAGAATATTCTTAAGTTAAACTGGCTACGCAAATCTGTATTTTCATGCCACAGAAATAGAAAGGAAGCCACAATCTCTCTTATGAGAAAGCCACAACTGAAGTAGTTCCCAAGGGAAAACTGTAATCATTAAGATATTTTTCCCCTCATTTTAATTTTCAATTTCAGCCAGCAACAGCAAAACAAAATGGACACATTAGACTAGGCCATTAAAAATCCAGTCTCTTCTTTATGAAAACTTACAAGTTACATGCAATGTTTTTCGTCATATAGAGACAACCGTTTATTTCCCCTCTTAATAGCCTTCTTTCAGTTTACTCATTTTTTTTTCATGCACAGAGCTGCAGGCATTTCAGCAGCAGGGTAAACCAATGAATAACTTTAAAATGATCATCAGGTTTTTTTAACTGCATATAACCTATTGTAACTTTGATGCAAGCCTTGCTGCAGTTGATGAAAGATGAGGGATGAAATAAACCAGAGCAGTTGCAGAAAGAGGGGCAGTTGTAGAACGACTTTGTGAAGGAAAGTCTAAAGTTATCTGCCCCTGTTAATTATCAGTTTGGGAACAGACATTGGTTATTTGTGCAAACGCAAAAAGGACAGTGCTGCTTTTGAAAAGCGGCAGTGAAGCAAATAAGCAATTATTGATTCATGTGTTTGCCAAACATTTTCACCCACTCATAACAAGGAGAGTTTAAGAGGATTTTCATTACACAGTTAGCAATAACACAGACAGCCTCTCAAGCTCCGAAAAGGGAAATCAGAACATAAGCCGGATGCAGAACTCTAACAAATACTGATTCACAGCTCCAGTCACATTCAAAGTCATGTATGAAATGAGCAATTCAGTCATCCAATAAGCCAAGAAGGGGAAAAAGAGAGCAATTATGTTTCTGTTTAACAGAGTGCCATTTAAAGCGTTCCTTCTGATTCAGCACCAACCCTTGTGATCAGTATCCTTGGCCTACCACCAATGAATTTAATTATACAATTACTGAAAAAAATGAAGTGCTCTCCCTTCCCTGCTTGCCCACAACCAGTCCAGTACAAGTCACAGAAATTTGTCAGAGAGCAAATGTAGAGCAGCTAGCTCAAATTTTATTTTAAAGTTCAAATCACAGTAGTGCCATGCATGTTAGCTCAAGCATTACTGGAAATAAGGTATTTCCTTTAATCAAGCAAGTTAAGCCTAACCTTCTATATTGCCTGACACAATGAGAGAGTCTGCAAAAGCTGACATTAAGTTCCTTAGCACCCGCTGGTTAGACAGTTGGTTGAAATTCATCTTTACTATTTAACAACTGTATGTTTGGATCCAAGTCACCTGGCACTGTTTGGCTGGACAGTTGTATCTTCCTCCACTGTCAAGCTCCCAAAAGCAATTTGAGCTTCAACAGCTAAGAGCCCTCTCCCTAATTCTACCTTCTCTTCTTGTAACTCCACATGTGCCTGACCAGCTTTAACAGCTCTGCTACCAGACTTGCTATCTCATAGCCAATGCCACATTAGCCTCCTTAGCTCTCTTTTTTTTGCTGAAACAGCTGTACCAATCAATTGATATGGATACTGTGGCAATGAGCACAATGTGCCTAGAATCCAGGCTGATACAGCTGTTTTTAAACAGGATGGAATTGGGGAATTTGGTACAAAGSACAGAACAGAGCCTTGGCCACATTAAAACAATATTGTTCTGCCACCGACACGTTTATTACTGGTTTTGGAGTGAGATGCTCTCTCCCCTCTTTGAGTCAACTTTGAGCTTTTCCTCCTACATCTGTGAGCTGGTGAGGAGAGACAGAGGGCAAAGAGGCAGCAAGTAAGGAGCACATGGCTCTCCTCTTTCAACTTGCACTGTCTTCAACATACAATATCACTTCACCTTTGTTGTTATAAGGTGAAACTGAGAAGCAAGCACTTTCTTTCATGCAATAAGGATGTACCTCATTTTCAAAGTTGGCCATTTCAGAAAGCTTTTAAAAGAGACAATGTTCTCTTCAATGTCCAAGTGGCACTATCCATCCCAAGTGGTTCCTAATTTTGGATCCTAACTGATGCCCTAATGTTCCAAGTATACCAACTGTATATCAAGCAAAGGACTTCCTTCAAAGGACAGTTATTTAATTGAGGCCATATTCAAACAGGGATCTGAAAGCTTAAGGGAAAGGCAGAGACATAGTGACTAAAATTGTTTTAAAGACAACACGTGCGACCTCTTTCTCCTCAGGAATTCAAATTGTGTAGCCTGTATTCCAATCTATTTTTTCCTCACGCATAGGAGCCAGTCTGACCACAGGACCCTTGTACTAAGCACAGTAAAGTCCGGCATGGAGCCTTGGCTTCAAGGGATCTTCCAAACCAGTTCTAAGAGGCAGGGGGGCAACAGGCAAGCAGCCCCAGACAGCTAAAGAGCCCCCCAAAAAGTATACTATATCAGACAGCAAGCCTCAGCAAAACTTGACTAACAATTTCTAGCTTTAGAAGCTATTACAACTTTTAAAAGTCAGATCAGAACACGTTCACAGGGGGAACCACTGGCAGCACAAGCACTTATTTTCAAGTTTTAGATCAAAGCTAGGCTCTTATGAGGGATATCTAGGATCCTGTTTAGAACTGTGCATTACATTTGCTATAAATTTCTACCCTCATACTTTTGTTTCTTCTAAACAATATGGATTTTTTATTTTTTTTTCCCCAAAACAAACCCTGCACATAAACGCAAGCCTCTTTGCGCTAATCAGTTTTTTCCATTCCTATCATGATAGGATGCCATCACAAAGCATCCCTTTGGCAAGGCCAATTTTACAGGAAAATCAGCGCATTAATACACAGCTATCTTTACAAAACTTATGCTGTTAATTAAGAACAATTTCAAGCTATCAAACAATTAGTAAATTCACACCTTTGGATAACAGACAATTTCTTCCACTAGCTTGGAGTGTTGCAGTATTGATATTTAATTTAAGACACTGACTGAAGTACTYTTGATGGAATCAGAACTCTGACCAAATAAGCCATGAAAGCAGGACATGCAATAGGAACACCGTATATACCTGCTCAAATTAAAGACAGAGAGCAAAAAGGTAGGGGTTGTGGTTTGGATAATTCTTATGGCAATATATTCCTACTTTTACACACCTGAATGCTGTTAAGACTAGATAATCTGCATGTATAATAGGCTTACACAGGGCTTCAATAGTTGCTACTTGAGAACTACTGTGACCATACCCACTTTCTGTGCTAAACTGAAGGCAGTTACAAGCACTTTAAAAATCACAGGGAAGGACAATTCTAATTATGCACTGCAGGATTAGATCCAAGATTGACATCAAAGCAACATCTCAAAATACATTAACTTTGAAATTTTAAGTAGCCCAGGGAGTAAACTCTAGTCAGCTCTTTTCTTTTCATTCAACTTCAGTTTTTCAGCTACAGGACTGTCCTTTTCAGAAAGCTACCTTTACATTAATTATGTCATCTTTTCCTCCAACGATACCTTATTAGAAGGCAACAATCAATACGAAGGTGATTTAGTTGCCTCTTTATAGTTCAATTCAAGGCAATGCATGCTTCACATCTCACACTATTTCTTTTTGAAGAGAAGTTCTCTTTGATGAAGAAAAAACTCCATGGGAAGAAGTCAGCCTGAAATTAGTCATAATCGCTTATTCATTAGGGAACATGCATTTATTGATGCAGTAGATTTTGATCAGTCTCCTTAAAAAGAGGCAACTGTCAGCAAAACAAGTAGTCAGCACCACCACTCTCAGAGCACTTTATTTTCCTACAGTTATGACACTTCTCCAGCTGGAAAGGAAGCTTTATTCTTCTGCTCCCAAGTTCTACAGTCCAAATCAATTCAAAGATGTGATTAGGAATCTCATGTGACCTCAATGAGATCATTATCTAGAGATAATCTAAAAAGATTTGTTAACCTTAATACAGCCTCTTATATATCCTTTGCAGCAATCTTTTGGCAAATCTGAGACTACTGAAAGGGGACTAACCACAGAGTTGTTTACCTACTGGGGTTTCTGGAGAGCTAAGACTGTATCAATGGACTTCTGGAACAACTGAACTGCTCTTCCAACAAAAGGCCAGACAATAAGTTTCTACTGTGAATGGCAGGAATCTGAGGAAGAGTATGAAAAAAGGTCATTTTTGAGGTTAACAGAGGTAAACGGTAACTTACTCTCAAGTTATGTCATCAAGATTGCACTTTACAGTACAAAACTAAGGAATTTATTCAAGTTTTCCTTTCCTCTTTCTTGCTCTTCTCTTCAGGGAATGAAAAAGTGTTATACCTACTTAAGGGAAGGCCTCTTTAGAGCTTGTGCTTCTTATCTGCAATACAAACGTCCGAGCAGCATGGAAGCTGCAAAAGGTAACTCACCTCCCTGGTCCTTCCAAGTGTCAGTTCCCTTTGGGACCTCACAGCACCAGCAATTTCTGCATTTGGTAACCAGTACCACCCTCCCATTCTTCTGCCTTTATTCACCCTTCTTGTGCTCTACTTCATCCAAAAAAACCTTCCCTTTTGCCTTAAAAATCAGTAGTTGCTTCAAGGAAACGGTACATTTTCTGTCAAATGGCCTGTGAAAAATCAGGCTCCCTTGCATCTCTTAATCTGCCTATGCACATTAGTAGAACATTTAGTTCTATTTCAGTTTTCATATAAGACCTTAACCACAAAAAAAAAGACAGAGGCTTTTGCAGTAGGTAGGTAGCATGCAGATTTCCAATATTTCTATGAGCAAACTCCCGCACCCTGACCTGCCTGTTATCTTCACCTTGCTAGATTTTCTCTCATCCCTCATCTTAGATATGTTCCTGCCTGCCCCTAGGTCAAGTATGAAGACTAGTTCTCATGGCAGTGACAATTCTTGAATATATTCAGGCAGAACCAAGATAAGTACAGCAGGGTTTATTCTCTGGAGCTCTGCTTCAACTATCACATGCTCAACAACTCACTCAAAGTCCTACCTCACTGGTTAGAAACTGCTCAATTAGTCCCCAGTGAGAGCTGCTGTTTTGCTCACGTCTTCCCTCCCCTCTCCTGCACTATCAACAGCGTAACAGAAACCTTGAACTTTGACTTGGATCCTGACCTAATTCTTTAAATCTTCTTCAAAAGGAAGAGACACTTGGATGAGAAATTCAACATTTAAATAGAATTATCCCATTCTTGTATTTAATATAGTAGATGGTAATACCACACTTAGCTTTTGACCAGCACACAGCCTAAGAGAACCAATCTCTGACAAAAGGGCTTGGAAACTAATGAATATTGAAATTTTTAAATACAACTCTGACTCTTCCAAATGCTTGTCACCTTTGGTGAGCAACTCCACTATGGAGATATGGGGATGTTTTATGTCTGTTAATTACCTATCTTCCTAGCCACCTTTTAATCAGGGATCCATTTCACTGCATTACCAGATTTAGTTTACTATGGAAGCAGTTATTTCACATATCCAGCTAACTTCTATTCCACCAAACAGGAGTAATATGGCTTTTACACAGCCATGTAATTCTTTGCTATCCTAAAAAGAGAAATCCCTTCATCTCCATTTGTGACCTTCTTTGTAGATAACATGACTGCTCAGTTTAGAAAGCTTCTTATTAAAGTGGCAATTTTACCACCTGTACACTTAATATATCCCACATAGCTGGAAAAGAATTAGTACAGTAACTTAAGTCACTCATTAGCATGTATTTCCACTTAAGTCTTTCAGTGTTATCTACTATTCAAGGGGGGTGTTGCACTTTAAATGTAGCCCATTAGGTTGGGCAAGGCTTCCCCTCATACAAAGGCACTTTACATCATTTAGATTTTAATTACATATAAGCTTATGAAAAGATAATTTGACATTTGGTTCCTTTTTCCTCCTTGACATTTGACAATTTTTACACCTTGCTTTAAAAAAAAAAGTGACAGAATTGACCTGATGCTCAAACAAGTCGATTCAAAATAAGTTTTTGTTGAATAAGCTAGCACTACATGGCAAATTTAAGTTGAGTGTACTGGGGKTTTTTTTGTCAAAAAACTCTCCTGGTAGAGTATTTAATTTGTGTTTATCTGAAGAGATGCTTTCCTGTAATCGACGTCTCCATAAAAAAAGCAGCTTACACGGCTGCCTTGCTCAATATCATGTAGTGAATTAATGCACTTCTACTCCCAGAATAGCTCTGCTATAACACAGTAGTCCATTGTAGTCCGCTAAGACTACTGTCATCCACTATGGTATTAAATGAAAACTTTACACACACACGGAACAACGACTTAATTGAGCTAGGACCAGGCTTGATTGAAGCTGCCACAAAAAGCACTCAAAAACTAGGTAATGTAGCATTAACGCTTCCTGTGCAACCCCTATTTGTCAATGCAGCACACACGCTTTGACACTCAAACCATGCAGCGCTTCTCCATAGGACCCCCTACTTATCTCTGTGCACAAAATGGACCTCCTATGGAGATGAACACTGATGCCAAGTGATTGAGTTTATTGTCTGTTGGACTTCTGTCTTATCTATTGAGCAAAAGGAACAAAAGAAGTGATCACACAAGTGAGGACTACARTGAAAACAGTAAAAAGCCACTCTGGAAAAAGATGGCTATCCTTCCTCTGATACTCATCTCTCCTGCTGTTAGGCAAGTCTCATTAAACCAGGAGAACCCAAAACAGCCAGTTTATGCACCCTGCTATCTGAAGTTTTGTAGCTAGAACACAAGCCAGAATACAGCATATTAGCAAAGGAGGTGAGTAAGAGGGAGATTCCAATGCCAAGTGCTTGAAAACATTGCACAAAGAAACAAATTAAAGCCTAGGATACTATGTTGCCTGCTTGTGATCAAACACACTCATCTTATTCTGGGCTGTATCAACACGAGAGAGCTGTAGCATAACACTGTACGCATAGAAGGGAACTGTGCTCAGGCTGCTCAGACAATTTGAAGGCTATCCATTAAGTGCTCTGCCTTAATGTTAAGGTATATTCATCCTCACCTTCACACACTCAATGTAGGACTCTACAACTTCCTCTTCATTGCTTAGAGGCCATCTACAAGATCACGGAGAGCAATAGCTTCCTGCTCTTTGATCCCTCTCTTGATGCTACCTTGCAGTACATGTCCAGGGAATGTCCTGCCCAGATTCTACATCACAACCTTGCCTACAAGCAGAAGCTTCACCAATTAATTTATCACCTCAGCTAACCAATTGGTCTTTCAAAAACTTTTACAGCTCTAAATTCACAATATTGAGTTAGCACTATGAGATACAGCAACATGGAAAGATCCAATCCAAAAGCATATTCTACAGAAATGGGATTTTAAAAATAGTAGTTGCCACATACTACGTTATCACAATATAGTCCTTAAATACAAAGTTTAAATTGGCACATTATACCACTACTGTGCGTATTCGGGTCAGTTTTCTACAAATCATGTACCACTTCAACAGATGAATTGCTGCTTGGAACAGATACTATTTTAGTAATCAAATAAACCAAATTTGTTCAAAACAACCTTGCAAAAATGTTCTCAAGCTCCTCTGGGAAAAGAAAAAACAAAACAAACGAGCACAGCACTTTATACATCTGACAAGTAAACATTTTATAGCAGGCAATATAGTAAGAAAAGGGAAGGTATTAAATGTAAATTTATTAGGACAAAAACCCTTCATCTCTGGGGGGAGGGGGCAGTTATTGCTTGAAGTTATACACTGTAATCTATACCACTTAGTACATTTACAATGCGCATCAACTCTTTTTAAGGCAACTCCCGATTCCTTGGATGCTACCATTCTAACTCATAAGTTCCTGTTACATTTCCTGGAGAGCTTAGAATTATACATAGCATGGTAAAAGAGCTCTTCTTCACTGGCAGCTGACAAATTCAGAATCACAGGGATTCGTCTGCACTGGCCCCTCTCTGTCAGGCTGGAAAAGGACAATTATTAATCAGCAATATTGTGTGGGTTGCCCTCCCCCAAAAAACACAGTACTGCTCCAGGGACAAGGAAAGGAAGTTTGCTCACTGTGATTTTGATGGCTCTATTTTGGTCATCTAAGAGAAACAATCTAGAATGCTCTTCGCACATTGAGAGTTTTTTCAGTGTTCTCTTGTGTTTAAGACAATTTTTAAACACTCCAACAAGCTTATTTTTTCTTAATCACAAAGGCAGGCTGATGCCTCCCAAACTAGGGTTTGTGGTAGGGCAGAAGGCAAGTCTTTTAGAGATACTTGCATCACACAAATCAATTCTTAAACACCTGGGCTTAAATGCTACCTTACATTTTTACATCAGATTCAGCTAAATGCAAATTTACTACCTCTTGAAAAAGCCGGGGGGAAGGGAGGGGACTACTGCTTTTTTTAATCTCTCAGATGTTGAGGCCAAAAAAAAAATCAATTACTGCCTTAAACCTCCTGCTCAGTAGGATCAGGAGATCTCACTTCCACAGTGGAGCACTTAAGAAAGAAAGAAAGAAAAGAAAAAAAAAAGAGTCCAGGCAATACTTTATTTACATTTCTGGAGAGAGAACTGTGCTATAACAGTAATCAGAGATGATCAGACTTCTTAGTGCTGTCTCCTACTTAAAAGCAATCTTAGAAGGCTTGACATTAGTCTTTACCCGAAGTAGTCCAGTAGAAAGTTGGGGGGGGGAGAGGGGGGCAGGGAGAGGAGGGAATAGAAAGGATGATATTATGCAGTTATGTAATTAACAAAGGTATAAATTTAGATTTCTATTTAGTTCTTCAATTCCCACCCAGCGTTCAACTCAGTAAACTGATCTAATTTTAGCTTTTGACTCTTTTGGACATTTCCTTCCTTCATCTGTGTAAATGCGTCACAGCTTCCCAAATGTTTCCCTTTGGCTAGGAAGGATGCATCTGATTCCAGGATAGAAAAGAATAAGAAGTAGCTGCACACACACCAAGTGGTTATTGTTGGCTGAGCTGTAGCCTTGTTTTGAGTTAAGGATGGCAAAGCCTGACTCCAGGCCCTGCAGCATACTACAGAAGATACTGCTCTTTCTGCACCAACAGGCAACAGCATGTCATGGCTATCCCTCTCTGCAAGGATCACTTGCCAACCCTTATTTTATCAGTTTCTTAAAAGTAGGCTTGGCTTAGCTCTGCTGCCTTGGTAATTCAATAGACAAAGTCGAATTTTCCCATAACAGGAACAAAGATGAAGGTCAGGTTTGTAATTTAGTTCTCAGCCACTGAGCCAAGAAATTCAATCAAGTGACACTATTCCTTTCTTTCCTTCCAAAGATAACCTTCCACTAAATTTGGAAAAGCCTGTCTCTAATATTTTTTAATTAAGCATTAACAAGGCAATCAACAAGTTACTACATAAGCCATTATGGCTGACCTCATCTTTCCATCTGAA
The DNA here is from genome assembly GCF_003343035.1 of Apteryx rowi. NCBI lineage: Eukaryota > Metazoa > Chordata > Aves > Apterygiformes > Apterygidae > Apteryx > Apteryx rowi. Next base: position 391,130 of record NW_020450726.1, read on the forward strand.
AAGGTGCCATTGTCCTAAAAGGATTTTAGTTAGCCTTGTCTTTGCTGTCCTTACAGAAGCCTGGCCCATGTAAACCCTTGTCAGTCAATAATGCACAGGACTCATGCCCTCTTTGATCTTTGCAAGCCATGTCAAGTTCAAGTCTAGCAAGTAGCTTTACCTGTGGAGAACTGGTACTTGAGGTGTGACTCCAAGGGGTGCAAAGCAGGAGCACAAGCTAATGGTGTAAGCATGCCATTTCCATCATTTTGGAACAAATCTGACACAAAATGGGCAACCAAAATGAAGCTGCTAACTAACATCAATAAAACAAATGAATGAAGGCAGAGATAAAAGCTTAGGTGTTTAAGTTCGACTTTCAACATTCCAAGGGTGAGCAGCTTTTGCATAGAATAGGACTATTCACAGTCAACTTATATTTCAATTCACCTTTATTTACTGGCAGCTCTCCCCCCACCCCCTTTTTTTTTTTTTTTTTTGAGTGCCTTCAACTGCAGATATCTATTTTTCTAATTTCAGAAGAACTATAAAAGGCCAAGACATTTCAACTGAAATACCTTAGACTAAATTTTCAGAAGAGGGAGGGGCATCTTTATGATCTCAGCAAACTAAGTCATCTTTGCGCTAAATGTTAAATAACCCAACACGTCCAAAACCGAGTGACAAGATGAACATTTGGAAAGCAAAGGACCTATTACCTTAACACTTTCATTAAAAAGTTATATCCAGTAAGGTACAGGCAAGTCTTCACTGTAAGTACAGCAGAACCAACAGGAGGTTAGCTAAGTAGTATTTAGTATCTAAAGATTGCATTTATTCTCATTCTCTTCTTAGGATGTTAAAGCTGCTGGTCTTGATGTATTCTCCCTGTATCATCTAGACTGAAATTTAAGAAACATCACCTCATTTCCTCCCAAGAGCTAACATCTGCTTTGGCTCTGAAAACAAGCTTCCGCATTTGATGATTTTCTTTTTTCAAGAAATCTAAGCAGAAACATTGCCTAGTCTTTGACAGCCTCAAAGTTATTTACCAGTTACATGATCTAAAGCAAAGCTTAGTGAGAAGCTTTTAACTGACCTAACGCCTTGACAAGCATCTCACGTGGCTATAGTTTCACTGATGTCCAAAAATGCAGGCATTCAGTAAAAAAAGTGCAAGTTTTTCGGATTTTGATTGGCTCTTTTATGCAAAAAATGAGGTAGAGCAAGGTAAAAACAAGTGGGTAGTTAACACATCCTGTTCGTTTTCAGCATTCATAAAATCTCATTTCACTTATCAGACCCCCAAGTGCTCCAGTCGCTAAACAGGCATGTATGAAGTTAGCTACAAAAACACTAGCAGTTGTTTACAATCTGCAGACACCTCAAGAATCACTATTATTGCTCACAGGTGTACTGAGACAACAAGGAAACACGAGTGATTGAGGCTCAGTTAGACTAGAATCCATGCCACTAGACTCAGCCACAATAGTGCTGTCAAGGTCTCTACAGCCCAGAATACTTTCCCCAGCTTTTTGTTTAAAGATTCATCATGCAAATTCAGTTTTCAAACCACACCAAATATTTTGTTCGGCAGCATATAAATACACACACACATATGTATTCATGCAAATTGATAAAACAAACTTTCCTGAAACTCAGCCTCATATTCTGACTCTGTTACACAAGCTGATAACATTAACCCGACTCCTACGTGTATCTGTAAGAATTAAACGAGCACCCTGTTGAAATACTTGAACATAAAACATACCAGACAAAACAAACTACCAGCATATCTTGAGTGCTGGAAACCCAGTTTTCTTCCAAAGATTTACATCTCATTTCCTTATTATCTTATTATCCTTAACAGACACAAAACTTGAGGAATTTTCTCACCTCCCTGCAAAGGTCCCTTCTTCCTCTCAAGAAGACAAAAACCCAAACACTCCAAAACTACTAAGTTCAGGCCTTCTTTAAGGTCCGGGTTACAAAACATCACATTCAAACTACCAGCAAGATGCACAGTTCAGCACTGCTCAGTAGGAAAGTGTGTTAGGTATTTGCGATTTTTTTATTATTATTATTATTAATCAATGCTACTGCCCTTATGCATGGTAGTAACAACAACATAAGGAGATGAAACAAATTTAACTAAACGATTTGAGAAGACTCAATTCAGCAGCCTTGGAAAACTGTCCTACTTTTTAAACAAATGCCCAAAAGGCAATTAGGTTATCTCCTCCTTCTCTGTGTAACCACAAGCAGCTGGGATCTGCAGCTCCAGTTTCAGATGAGTTAGAGTACCCATTTAGCAGATAAGCCACTGGAAAGGATTCATATCTTTAAAGCAAAGTCTATAGGCTCTTGTCACATGGGCTGGTGAAACTTTGTGGACACAACTCATTTATGACCCTCCTCTTTGTATATCAATATAACAACCTATTCCAGAGCCTGAGAAATGGATGCTTTAATGCACTGTAGTGTCTACTGCTAAAAGCACTTGAATTGTTCCTTGTCATTTTAATTCCTCCTCCTCACTGCTGGGTAAGTGATCTGTTTTCTCAAAACAGCAGTATCCTTCCTGAAGGAATATGACTCAGCTTTGCAGATCATGTGTATTACTTCASCAGTAGTCTACTTTTTGATTTCTCTGCACCAAGAAAAACGTTTAAAAGTTAAACAAAGTCTCTTCTCCAAATCAAGCAAATTTCTTTATGAGAAAAAACAAGGAGACATGGACATTTTAGTTGTTAGTTTTGAAGTAGTTTCTTATTCTAACTGGTAGCTTTTTTTTTTTTTTTGATTACACTTAGTTCTCACCAACATCAGGCAGGAAAATTGGTTTCCTTTGTTCTCAGCAGAATCATCACCCACTTTCAAAAGACTATCACTCACCCACTATTGCATTTCCAAAGTTTTAATGTGCTTTCCTATTTTAACACTTTTGCTGACCACATGCAGCTATTTCACAGTGATCTCACTTTTTTTTATTCAAGTTGCAGGGCACAATCGCAGTGCAATTTCACCCTACTAATAAACTGATCTAATGGTGTTCTGCATTCAAAACAGCTCCATTTGTTGACAATTGAATTCTTTACATTTTTTTTTAATTGCAAAAGAGCAGAGCAACATTAATAATTTCTCTCTAATATTGGGGATCAGGTGGGGGAAGATATTTCCTGTCCTTTTTCAGACTTTATTCGCTTACATGGTCATTTTTCATTGAAAAGCTCTTGGAAGCCACATGAGATTTCAGTTTTTGTCCTAACAGTCAATGAAATTACTTGTGTGTGCTGTGTTGCTATGGTACATATTTAACAGGAGAGAAACCACTTCTTTAAGAAACATTTACTCCCTGCTTTGTCCACCCAGTGATCAAGCTCTGCAAACTACGAAAGCCTTAGCTATACCACGTCTTACTCCAGTTCTACCAACTCCTTTCTAATGCTTAGTTCTGAGCACATGAACCCTTAACACCAACTCATCCTCCTCTCAAAAACAGCTTTTCTCCACCTCCCATTTACTTCCACTTCAGATGTACAGTGAGTTTGTTAACTGTGCAGCTATCACAGATGTTACAAGTAATGCTCTGTCCCCTCTCAGAAACGTTCATGACTTCTGCTTCTTGCCCTTTCAAATATAACCAAACCTCTATCTCACACTGTCCTTCAGTATCCCCCCAAAATATTTGGCTGTTCCACACTACATGCAGTTGCTGTTGTGTACCACAGCTGTTGCATCTTACACTGAAATGCCCTGTCCTCCTGTGCATTGCTCCAGGAGAAGTCAATCCAACAACACTATTCCCAGAATAACTTCTCCACTGTTGTTTCATTGTTTCTGCAGTAATTTTAGTTCTGCACACCAGCAGCTATCAAGTTGTGACATTTCTCTATTTCTTTTACAATTTTTCTTTTCAAATCACTTTTTTTTATTGTGTTTTTTTTTCCCCTCAATTTTACCATCTTATTATAAAGGATACTGCTGGAATTGGATTCAAAACTTAACAACAGGACCTGCTTCTTTTTTAACCTGGTTTGACCAGTACTAATGACAGCTATACTGCTACAACCTTCTCCCTTAGCAATGCAACTCAAGAGGACAAAATAAGAGTCTTGAAAAGTAGATACCAGATTTATTTATTTTTTTAATAAAAAATTAAGAGGTTTTAATATCTTGAAATGATCTGCTCTGCCACCCCCAAGAGCTGCGGTCACCCTACCAGCAAAAGTGCTTCCAGAGCAGAGGGAAAGCAAAATAGTCTGCCAACCATTTAAAAGTTCTCAGAGAAACATGTATCTTCATTCTCTCTTCAAGCTCCCTACACTGTTACTATCCTATTTCTTCTGCTGTGTAACTTGTGCACATATTGCTACCCATTAGCTTCGTAAAGTTGATGTCCATACACTCCTCCAGTAACTAGCAGCAATTGACCTATGCACTCCATAATGCTGGCATCACTCACTCTAAGCTGCAGGAAAGAGCTGCTAACTTGTTTGATACTTTATATTCTCCACATACCTCACCACTTCATTAAATCCCCAAACATGCATAGCTCCTCACGACCATGAGGCCAAGAGGCCTTGCAGAGGACAGCATGGAGATACTGGGGGCTGGGGGTGGAGGGGGGGGGCTGTGAGTTTACCACCAATGTAGCTGGCCAGTACTTCACTTTCAGCTTCACCATTAGATTCTTTTTATTAGACATTCGTAGCTATTCTGTTCCAACTGTAATGCCAAGTAACCCACACAACCACAGCTCTGACTACATTCACTGTAAGTTAACTACTACATACTGGCAGGAGATGGAGGAACCATCTTAGAAAGGTCCTACCTTCACTGAAACTCTAGAAGTCATCTTAACTTTACATGTTGTGTGTTCTGCTTCATGGATTTAAGCTGAAATCTGCTTTAAAAAAAATATTTTTTTTTTTGACACCTAATATAAAAGCTATTTTATCCACAATTTAAAAGCTAGCAGGATTTTTTTTTTAATTATTCATGAAAATGTTAGCTTCTTTTTAGTAGTATGCTTACTTTTACATATAATCCTTCCCCTCCCCTTCCCAGGAGACCTTTCTCTGCTTCAGTAGAATTTTTAATATTGTCTACCATGGGCAGTCAGCTTTCCAACCTCTATCACATAGACACTAATGTAAAGCAAGCAAGACAATTGTATATAAAACAAGATGACCAGGGAGAAGCAAAACATAGTTTCTCCCCCTAAACTTGAAATCCTACATTTCTAAGCAAATCTTTTGATTTGTATCTTTACAGTATTATTTGTTAAGTGCTGTCCACAGAAAGTGAGCAAATCACAAGATTGCTATATTAAAAAAAAAAACAATTATACATTTTTACCACTCTCATTTATACTCCATATACACTCTCAGCTACACAAGAAATGATCAGTTAAGGCTACAAGAAGCAACATTTTGTCCAACCAAAACTTTAAGCAGATTGATCCAAATCTCTCAAGTCACTAGTATTTGCAGAAGTCTTCAACTACATGCCCATAATTACAACGTATTTCAGCATCCCATTTTTGTAATATACTGGCATAGACATTTTAGTACCTTCATGTAGTTCAAAGCTTAAAATTCTCTCATCATTAAGCTTACATTAAGAAGTACATACATAAGCACCACCAACAAAGAATAAGTTTACAATGTTAGAAGCAGGTACCATTCAAAGCTATTCTGGCTACCTTGTTCTTTCACTCCCCTTTGAAGAGAGGTGGAACACTGAACGCTGTATTGAGAACGCCCCTCTGCTTCAGACCCACTATGCCTTAACCTTACAAACATATTCCTCCTCCTGAGGAAAGATTTCTGCCATCTGCCTACATTCATTTTCACACTTTGGAAAAATTCCCCTACCTTTTTGTTTTCCCAGCTCAAGTCATCAATAACAATCAACAACAGTTAGGTTGGATTTGATTTCGCAAAACTTGAGTAGTTAACATCTTTACTGAGAAGCCTTCCAGAGCCTGCCTCATTTTTCCTTTGTTCTTCCGGCATTTCAGTCTCTGCCAAAAAGGCCCCTGCCCCTTGCTCAGCATGTAAATTTTGCTCCTTCTTGAAATATGGCAAGTTCGCTAATAAATAGGTAGTAGCAAGAAGAGTCTTCTCAGTCGCTTTGAAAACGGTATCATTAGTCCATACATGAATGAAGTAACTGCACTGCTTGCTGAAGTCACTCACCCTGGATATATCTTATGGGAAATAACAAATACATCCACTTCCATCACAAAATCGTGAAGAATTAATAGTTAATGGCCTGTTTGGTTTGTTTTTGTTTTTCCCACTGAGACTTTCAGAATCATTTGTAAGAGGTACTTGCTATACCATCTAGCCAAGGGTTGACTGAAGTGCTTACAAGCCTTTTTCTCTACACCCTTTGTTATTCATAGATCTCTCCAYCTTCCCAGAAAGTTAATTTAGTTACTAAAGATATGACCAATATCTCTTTTACTCTTTTTGCTAATCTCTTCTACGCTAGATGGGAAAAGTTTTGTTTATTATGCACAAAAGCAAAACTCATGAACTCCAACTAGCAAAAATTGTTTGATTTGAAGGAAGATGTTATAATAGTGTGATTTATACATCAGGGGGCAAGAATGAGGGTTGTCCCTTCATGTCAGTTGCCTGTTTTGGGTGTCACCTTCCCAAAGTACTAAAGACTTGAAGCTGCAAAAGTTTTTTTTTTTTTTTTTTTTTTTTTAAGAAAAAAGTCAAAACAACAGAAAACCCTGTACACTTACTGTCTTGTAAGCCATGCATTGATGATAGTCCCTCAAATTCAACTTCACACCCAAACTTACTAAAAGCCTACCCTTCCATAAAAGTATGTTCATGCAATAACTTTTTTCAGCCTTTCAGAATATACTTGATTTTAAGTTAAAACTTAGAATACATTTTGAAAAGTTTTATCATAATATTTTTTGATTCAGAATAGACCTAGCATCTTTAAACACATACATCAACACCCCTAAACCCAGTCCCTGCCACTAATTTTTCATATAGTAATAGTTCGTTTTCATGTCTTTGAAGAATTTTAAGGGATTCTACTGATCATTTTAAATGCATGGAAATAGTCTTTTTAATTAAAAAGAAAAAAAAAGTGATGCTTGTCTATACATTCTCAGCTCAAAACATACCCTTTCTGACAGTTTAGACAGTCATCTCTAATCTCCAGTTTACATATAAGATAGAAAGGCACTTCCTACAACCACTGAGTTTTCTCAGTCCAAATGTAATCACCATGTTTGGCACCAACTCTGCTTGTTAGGCAGTTTTATTCTTCAATCCTGCCACAAACAAGGCGACCGATCTAACAAGGTGTTCTCATTATTTTCAACTTCAGATAATAATATTTAGGTATCAAATAGGTAACAAAGTATGCTGCCTCACTGTCCTCCAATTCCTGTAAAGGTATTCCTCATTCAAATTCATGACACATTCTGTTTTCATACTACTACCTCACTTCCAGTTTAGCTTCTTTCTTCTGGAACCTCTCTTAGAATTTCAATTGAAACTTATTTACACAACAACTCAGAGCGACTTTACCTTTACATAACCAAAACAGAAACTGGAAATGTACACATTTCAAGAAATTTGAACCTATCAGCAGGCCAATACTCCAACAAAGTATCTCCCAAATAACAAARTTCCATTTGTTAGGCTGCTCTAATTTTACTTCAGCCTTAGTATTACAAACAGACAGGGGGAAAGCTAATAATCCCACTGGTAGTGCAGCTGACCAATTTAACTAATTTGAGGTTAAAACTCATCATTTGGGATTTTTCTTTTCCTCCTGGAAAACACAGTCATGTTTTTACTTATTTTCTAAGTAACAGTTACAGCTTTGCTGACATTCTCTGCAAGTGACAGGAAAAAGGAAGCATTTGTCACTGTAAATACTATAAAGAGAAAAATATTTTGTCTGCAACCCCATACACCAAACTAAGCTTTTTGCTTTTTCATTGATCACTATGTCCAGCCACACTTTGTTGCTTCAAGACATTCCCTTTTGCATTTCACCAAAATAAAAGAAAACCTCCTGTCCAAACAAAAGGAGGCACCAACATCTCCTAACAGACCCTTTTCTTACAGAAAAGCGGATCACGACCTAGAGAACGGAGGCGGAACATAAGGAGCTCTTCCCACTCCCAAAGCCCAGCAGAGAAGCCAGAACATCTTCCAGAGCATGTCACAGCCCAGGCTGAACGAGGCAACCCCTGTAGGCACACACAGAAATTAGAATGCCATAGTTGTTAAATACGGTCTAAGAGGTTTTCAATAAGCATTTGGCATGTCCTTCTGCTGCTTTGAGATTTGCAGTTATCGCAAGACTGAGCTAATGCAACTTCATTGTTATCAAAAGTCATCAGTATCAGAAGTCACCACCGCACAGCTCACGAGCTAATCAAGCCTGTGTCATCCCTCTACCCACACACAAATGTGGAAGCTGCCTATTAATACAGCTGGCAGGATCTTCAGAAATGCAGGATTACCAGACAATGTGTACCTATTTGTAACCACGCTAGGCAGACTGTAAGCCTAGTACTGGCATCCATCATTTTGCTTTCAACATGATTTTTTTTCCCCTGAGAATGAACAAAACCAGTCCCTTTTCCACCGAGGCCAGCCTCTCGATTCGACAAGGAGTTTCATGCTCATCAGTGCCATGCAAAACAGGTTTCCGAGGGAGCATCACAGATGCTTCACAGGGGACTTAACCCACCATTCAGACCGTCTGTCCACGCAAACGCCTAGAGTACCCCGCTTCAGCAATGCCTGCTGCAGATCACACCTCTTCCCTCATACGCCTTAAACCAGACGGATTCAACAGCAACTACRCGGACCGCGAGCAGCACTGATTACACCACTTTTGACTTTCCTCAAAAACCCAATTAACACAGGGTTTGGGTTTTTTTAAATTTATTTATTTATTCACACACCGAACCGGCCACCACCTTCCTCTTCCCAGCGGTGAGTCTGCATTTTCCTCGCTCGCCCGCTCCTTTTAGGCATCCAAAGGGAGCCGGCGCCCGGCCCGGCCGGGTCCTGCCGCAGCAGGGCAGCTCAGGGCAGAGCAGGGGAGGAGGGCACCACCGGCGGCACGCCGGCGTACCGAGGGGAAACGCCGAGCGGGCGAGGCGGCGGCCTCCATGTTTCACGGCGGCAGCGGGCTGCCCCCGCTCTCCCTTCCCTTCCCCAGCGCCCAGCCGGGAGCACGCGAGCCGCCGCAGCCCGGCTCCCGCTGCTGCTCCCTTCGCGGAGACAGGGAAATCCCTTAGCGCTTTTTTTTTTTTTCC
>NW_020450726.1:401367-421427 GCF_003343035.1 Apteryx rowi
GGCGCGCCGGGCTCTGCGCTGCGGGCGGCGGCTTCACCTCCTGGCGGGGGCGGCGGCTGGCGGCTCCGGCGAGCGCAGGGACATGGAGGTATGCGCGGAATGGCAGCCCCGGGAGCGCCCCCCGCAGCCACCTAGGCGGCGGCGTGCGCAGGCACCGCGGCAGCGCTTGCGGGCGGGCGGCAGCCGGGGCGCAGACAATCGCAGCACCGGCAGCAGGACGACAACGACGGCATGGGGAGGGCCGGCGAGCAGCGCAGCGAGGAGCTGGTGGGAGGAGAAAGCAGGGACGTCTCCAGCCTTTTCCCGAGAGCGGGCGGGAGGAGCGGCAGCTGCGCTAGGCGCGGCGGTGCTGGTGGCTGCAGCAACCGCCGTCCTCCATCTTGCCCGGGAGGGGGGTGGGAAGAGGGAGCGGGGAAGGAAGCGAGGCCCCGCCCGAGGAACAAGGGCGGCGGGGGGGGCTCGGGCGTCTCCGGCTGCGTCCGCCGCTGCTCGGGAGGGGCGGGGCAGCGCGTCAGCACTCCCGCCAAGCCCGCTCCCCATTGGCTGCGGCGCGGCTGCCGGAGCGCGGCCGGGGGGCGGGGCGAGTCTGGGGGCGGGGCGCGGCGGGGGCGCAGTGCCCGCGGGGGTTGGGGCTCTGCAGGCTGCTGCCCGGCGCYCGCCCGGGTCGCGACAGCGGCGTGGGGGGCTTTTGTGTGTTTTTTGTTGTTGCTGTTGTTTTTTAAATTGCTTTCCACTTTTCCCCTCTCGCGCGCGGCAGCCGAGCTGTGAAAATGAGGCTGTGAGGAGGCTGAGCCGAAGTACTTTAAAGGCGTTGAAGCAATCCTTTACATCGCTGTCTGTACTGTAACTACTTTTTTTTTCAGTGATCTTAGTGAAACTCGAAAGTGTTTTGTACCACAGACTGGTCCAGCGAACGTAATGCAAATGGACAGCTCATGACAGAAAGCTCAGTCAGGTGCTGTGGTTGGGCTTGGCCGAGGTGCATCCCCGCACAGTCATGTTAAACTGCCAGAATAAGGCAGTGTGACGATAAGGTAGAAGAGAGGGTGATGGAGAAGGCAGTTTAGCAGTTGCACAAATTGATAAAACTGAGTAACAGGTCGCAAATGCTTGTGTCAGAAATATAGCTTATTAGCACAGTTGAAAAGCAGAAATATAGCTCCAAGAATTAACTTCCTGAACCTTTGGTAGGTGTGTAAAAGCAAAGGTAACTTCAAGAGAAATGTATTTGTGTTAGTTTATCACAGCTGGGCAATGTGGAAGTCATTTTCCCAAGGTTTGTGTTTAGCTCAGTTGTACAGCTTGCTGAAAACACTTTTGTGCAACTACCCTTGCCCTCATTTCTCTTACAGAGGAGAGATTAGTTTTGACTGAAAATAAGTTTTCMAAGTGTCTTTCTTTGAGGCAATCGGCCCGGGAGAGAGTCCCAAATTAGCACCCCACTGGTAGAAGCGGTTGCAGGGTGAATTCCTTTCTGGCTGGCCTAGCAGCATCCACCTAGCAAAAAACAACTGGGACAAATGCTGCTGTTCCTTAGCGAGCAGTAAGTTGACCTGGCAGTGGGAATATGGTATTGTTCATCAGCACAGAAGAAACTGCAAGAGAGTATGAGAAAATGGGATAAGTGAAGAATAATGGTTAATATAATTAGTACAGAAAAAAAAATGCCCTGGAATCTCGACAAATTGAGCTGTCAGAGGCTGGAGAGCAAGGAGTGCTTGAGATGATTTGTTTTCAGAATTTGAATGAAGACCTTGATATTCTGTACAGCAGTGGAAATTAAGTAGTAATGACTGTAGAAACAGGAGCAAGATCAATGGTTTGAAGTTTACTAATTGTCATTTGAAGCTAATTATGCCAGTGTTAGCTTTGGGAGACTGTTCTGTCCATTAGCTATTGAAAATAAGATAGTGACCATTTGTTTCCACYGAGCTGCTCATCCTGCATACAGTACAGTTTGGCAGTGGGTGCTAAAAAGCCAAGGTTCATTTGAACAATTTTGAAGGTTATATGACTGAAATTTTGTCCCTTCTCATGTTCCCTCCATCTGCAGAAGATACTGGTTTTGTCGTTCTTGAACATAGGGATGCCATAAGACATGTCCCCCACTAGAAGAGCCTCTCAGCCCTGTGAAAATGAAAGAATCTGAAGTGATTTCCACATCATAGGATTTAGTTCTGTGCTTTGGTTGAGACTAATCAGTTGCAAGTTATTTACCTGCTGCAAAGATGATCCTTACAGAAAGACTTTTAGCAACCAAATATTGCTCATATCCTTTGCAGCATTCAAAAGGATTATAGCAAGACAGTTGTGTGCACTCTAAGGTTGATGATCCAACATTTATTGAAGGATAGGTTACAGGAAATAGATAAAGGCAGGAAAATAACGTTATGACCAAGTTACTTCAGGCATCGTAACAAAGCAAGGATTTCCTTCACGGGTATCCACCTTAGATCTCAGATACCAGATTTAACATTTAAATTTTAGGGAATCAAGTTTCTCAGTCCAGTTCTTCTTGATCATTTTAGGCTTGAAACTCAACAAAGAAAACAAGGTACAGATTGTCTGTATGCAGAGCACTGCATATTAAAAACTGAAAAAAGGTTCAATTGAAAAGTTGTGTAAGCTTGCCTACTTTAGAAGCCTGGCATTAGGCAACAGCCATACTCTCCATCCTCAACTCTGACTTTGCTTGTTTGAATTTTTGTCAACCTGCAAATGGTTTTGCACCAATTGCAATGATAAATTCAGGAAAGGAAAGAATATTCTTTCTCATACAAAAGATATTTTAAGGGTGCTGAGACCTGCTAGACATCAGTACTGTGAAGGCTGAGCTTCAAATTACAAGTTTCTTTAAATTGCACAGGAGTTTTAAAAACCAAAGATGTTGAAATCATGCTAAATTTATGTAGCTACTCAGTAGATATATAAACACTTAACTTTGCAAAAGCAGATTGTTCAATGCGATTTAAACCTGAGAAAAATTAATGCCTTAAGTTAAGTGTTTTTTCCTTTGAATGTCCTTTATTTTTTCTTGTATTTTGTCTTGGTCAGCTTGAATGGTCACTCTAACATCAGTATATCCATGCACAGACATCCTCGTTCCTGGCGAAGAGGTCTCTTGTGAGGGAAGAAGCTTGCCCAGTGCCTGGCTTTCCGTATCCAGGTTGGAAAGTGTTACATGTCACATCATCTTTCATCCCTAAAGCAACATGCAAGTTGGATACCGCTCAAGTTCTTTTCCTGCACCATTTGCAGTCCACTTAATAATGAAAAAAAAATTGCCCCATTTCTGTAAGATATTAAAAAAAACAGGGCAACAACTTCATTTAAAATCACTGACATTTACAAGTTTTCAGAAGAAATAACCTAGAAACTCATTAGTTTGGACAAGCTATCAGGCAGGGGGTGATACCGACCTTGGTGGTCAATCTGAGTTGTCTCCCTGCTCTGAACAAAAAAAACCCTGCAGTTGTGAAGAAAACTGTGTTTTTACTATAGAGTTCATTTCTCATATTTGTTCCCATGTTTAACTGTTTTATTTCACAAACCAAAACAGAACATGAAAGATAGAGTGAGGACAAGACTTCCACGTGGACAGCTCTTTAATGAAAAAGGTGTGTGGACTTCCCTTCAACCTACCGAGCCTACAAGAACCGCTTCTTACAAATGTTTTTTTTCTGCAGCAGGCTTTCAAGGGATTTCAAATGAATCTATAAAACAGGGCAGAAGCACTTCTAGAAGCCAGTAGAGATTGCCATGATAGCTGGTACTGTGCTTTTAGATGACAAGGCTTCTTTTAAGTTTGGAGCAGTTAAGAAAAGCAAGGCAAGTTATTGATGTGTACCGCCTCCAAGTTGCTATCGAAATTCTAATCTAAATAGTGCTGGTGTTATAGCAACATTTCTCAATTTCAAATTAGTCTCACTTCTCCAAGTACAAGATATCTCTCTGTTATCTGTAGCCTAACACTGAGGCATTTTCCAAGTTATCATTATTATCTCCTCCTTTTCTGCAGAAGCATCCATGTCTTTTTGAAAATGCRCTGCAGTTGTCTTCCATAGTACTATGTCTGCATGCTCCATTTCCCTATGCTATCAAATAAAGTTCTCATCTCATTATGTGGTGAGTTCCATCAGCTTTTGAAACTTCCGCCTTTGCCTCTTCATTAGTGTTTCTACTGTTTAAGTAGCAGTTAAATTTTTAGTATCTGATAGCAGATGGTCTGAACTACCTATCACATATGGAAAATATTGCCAGTGTCCTTGAAAATATTTTCCACATACTTCCACTGTGAGACCCTTCACATTCTGACATGCCCTTACAAGCTTAAAACAGTACTGCTGCCACCCGCCAACACATACATTTCACAGATACTCCTGTTAAGCACCTGCAAGGAGAGGTTTAGTACAATTAAGTCAAAAACTACATATGGTCAGTGTTTGATGGTCACTACACTAAAGCTTTCCTGCTCATATGCTCATGTTTGTCAAGTCTTAAGCAAAGAACCATGCAGTTTTTTAATAACCTGCAGACCATCTTGTGTGTTTTTGCATGTCATTTACTGAAAATGTTAACCCTCCTGATTTTATTTATAACTGAACCACAGTTTTTCTAATTCTCACCATTTCAGTGATGTGCTAGCTCTATAAAAATCCAGCTCCCACTTCTGCTGCATGGCATGTACTGGCTTGCCAATGTCAAGTATAATTTCTATTATGTGTAGAAATTACATCAAACGTCTRATGTTTTATAGACTACTGTTGGTCTATAAGCCATCTGTTGACTAACCTCAGCCTAATAAAGTGTTTATTTTTATTTTTTTTCAAGCTAGGCACTCATAATTCTATGTTTATTGTACAATTATTAGCATCTGAACCTCAGCTGCATCTCAGACAAGTTATTCCATTGCCTTCTCTATCCAAATTTTTAGTAATGCTTGTTCTCTCTGTAAGGAAGTATGCATACACATAAATGGACACACACACACACACACACACTCACACATACTTCAGGTTTCTCACCACTAGCATTAACATTTAGGCCACATTGAACTGTCAAAGGGTATATTCCTATTTGCCCAAGATTTCCTAGACAGAAATGCATTCAGTGCTTCTGAGACTTTCCAAAATAATTGAACTTACTGTGCCTGTTTAAAAACAACGTGCATATTCATTATGAGATCACAGCCTAGATGGATCATGTCCAGAAATCCTAACAGTAGGATAATGCAGGCTAAAGACTCCCCTTTAAAAAAGGCTGATTTACTCTGTCTTTTTAATCAGTTATTCTCAGGGTGGCATGACCTCTTGTTCTGCTTGTAAAGCAATTTTCCCTTAGACATTCTGCAGCATGCTCCTCTCTTCACAAATAGATCAATAGGTCAAATTCCATACTCTTGACCATTTAATATTTGTTGCCCACTGTTTTCATCCCTGAAGTTTCGAAGACTTTTGATTAGGGCATGCTGCCAGGTAATTAAAGACCTTTTCTTCTTCTGGTAAAAGAGAATGGTCACACTGCTTGTGTTCATCTTAAATATGTCTTTTGAGTCTTTCTTTAGCTTTAAGAGCATTTTAGAGAAAAACCTCAAAGACAAATTCAGCATTGTCCTCCTCTTGTTGAATTTTGCCTTCTAGTCTCTCACATGTTAATCCTTACAAGAAAAAATATCCTGTTTTGATCTTCATTAGTTTGAGTTACAAAACTGAGCTCCATTGATCTGAACCAACTGAAACAACCAAGAGTTAGCATGGCTGACTTTAAARCTAAGAATGTAACATGCTTGTTGCTTAAATTTCAGAAAGCATCAGGAGCATATTTTCTTCTCAGACTTCCAAAATCTCACCTTCCTAGTGCTGGTTTTTTAAACTAAGTAACTGAACTGTGCAACCTACTTAGTGGATTGTGTCATGTCATTTTCATTCTTCTGAATGTACCATACTGTTGAAAGCCTTTATGTACAAAGTATACAAAGCCCTAAAGGAAAGCTTCTACATCAAGCCTGACATCCTCCATAGATCTTCCATTGCTTACTCCTGTTCAGGAGATTTTATAATCAGTAGAGTAAAAGATGGATACAACAAGATGGGCCCCATCAAGTTTATGTTACGAACACTATGAACAATATGTGTGTGTCATTGCTACTGAACAATATTGCAACATCATGACATTTTATGCATTCAAAGCATCAGTGGTATCTTATTTGATCATGATGTTGTACAGACAACTTGTGTCAGAACAACCTCTGCTCTACATGCCTAAAAGCACTAGTAGGTCCACAGAAAAAGTGTATTTATCTTTAACTATACACCACTGCTTTGTGTCATGGTGATGGAAGCTCAAAAAAATAGGTCACCAATTAAGCTAAACTATCACGCTAATGTTAGCCAAGAGATCAGCAAAACAGCCTTACACTATGTCACTTATTTATACCAAGCATTTTGACACACCCTATAGCACATCTATGGGAAAACTGTTCACTTGGTATCAAGGCAGTATTAAGTCCAGCTGACAATTATCCTTCTGCTGTAACAGTAATAGTCTGTTAATTGTACTGGCGTTGCCTATAATCAAAGTAGTGTGTGATAACAGCCATAGAGTAGCACACAAGAGCTATGCAGAAGATGATAGAATTTTAATTTATGAACTCAGACAAAATGAAAAGTCAATCAGAAGTGAAGCTTAACACAATAGGCATCCTGCTTCAAGAATTATCTCCCAGAAAAGGACTTTCAAATCACTTCTGGTGCTTGTTTTCTTGTATTTCACATACATTCATCAGCCAGCTGATTTAGAGTTGCCCAGATTGGAGAGCATTTTGGATGCCTATGTCTATACCATTTCTGTCAATCAGTATCTTGTAACAGGAATTGAGCTAGTTTGATTAATGCTTATGCAACAAACACACCAAAAATGCATAGTTCCTATTCTATACCCAGAACTGAATTGCAGTTTGAGTCATTTAAAAACTGACAATTTTTTGAAATATTTACGGTACTTTTGCACTTTCTAGTTTTTTGCTAGTTTTGATAGCAACCTATATAGCTAATAAGTATGTTGTTTTTATGACTTGAGTCTTCAAAGGTTGATGGTTTCCCCAAGAATGCACTCCATGCCTGTTGACTTAACTGCTTTGACAGGCCAATGGGAGTACAGGTTTGTCAGGTTTGTCAGCCAGGTGATATTTACAATTGGACCTTGAGGTACTCCAGGTCCATTTGTGTGAGAGTCCAATAAAGAGCCATTTTCAAGACATACAGTGTTTTCAGTCAGGGTATCAATAAAGACTGGTCTGATGCAGTTGATCAGACGTAGTTATCTAGGTTGCATGAATACTCAGCCAGATCTCTCAGATCTGTTTCATTTGGAGAAAATGTATTTGCTCAGAAAAAGACTTTCCAAATTCCCAGGGAGACTTCTTGAGACACATGGCATGGTTTCTCCTCTCCCCTCAACCCTTTGGTAAAGTCACATTTTGCAATCTTATGATTTATCCCTTCCCTTGGTTTTATCAAATCAGTTACCCAAGCAGTGACTGGCTTTGTCGTCAGATTGGTCATTATAGTGTATTCTACATTTTCTGCAGATACTTCACTCTTGCCTATGGTCTCTATACATAGTATGTGATGTGTTCAGTTTATAAGTTAATGGTTTTGTTTAGAGAAGTCAACTTCTAGGTGAGAAATTATCATCCCTTAGTACCAGCTGGCCAACATTGTCATCCTAGCTGATTGTGCTATTGATTAGACAGTAGCTACAGACATTATTTCTGACATTGTTCGGTCTTAATGAATTCTGTGAGGATGCACAGCCATGAATTTTGAACCTTGCCTTCTACCAGGAGCTGCTACAATGGGAAAGAACTGACCAACGTAGAACAAAGTTTCCTGGTGTTTCCTTTATTCATAATTAGAAAGTCGAATTCCTTGCCACGCCTGCAAAGCCACTTGGCTTTCAGCAGCAAAGACACAGCAGCTGCAGCAGTCGTGTGGATAGAGGACAGTAAACAAATTGTTTTTAGGCTTCTTTGTTCCCTCCATTTTTTCAGTTAGAAGACAAATCCTCTTTTATTTTCCTTCATCCTTCTTGGTATATCCCTTTTTCTCCCCTGTATCACAGTAAGCTAATTGAGCAAAATGTAACTGTTTGCCAACATTTTGCTTCTCAAACGCATGCTTTCTTCTCTTTTCTATTTAGCAGTTAATTTCACAGGCAGTCCCAGTTTTCTGTTTTTAATTGAATAGGCTACTTGGAGTGGAACCTTTGGGCACAACAAAGGTAAATTTTTGATATTCATCCTGAAAGGTATCCAGCACATACAGCTATTGACATATTAACTCCAGTTAGAGACAGTTGCTTCACAAGACATTTAGCAATTGGCAGACCATTCAGAGCCCACAGCACTGTCACTTGGTGTTCCACATTCCCTCCAGGGTCTCAGCTGCTGTTTCTAAAGACAGACATGTAGAAGGGGTTCAGCTCCAAGGCTTTCTAGTGAAGAAACTTTCCTGTTAACTACTTATATCTAGCAGAAGTATTTCCTGCATGAGACCTATCAGCTATATTGGCCCAGGTTTCCCCTAGACTTAGACACTTGTCCAGTAGGTGTAGACATTTACACAACAAAAGCTGGGCCTTCCATGGGAACTACAGCAGCTCATGTGAAGACTTGTTATTGTATCATGCAGTGAAGATTAGGACCAAATTGTGTCCTCTAGCCAAATACCAAACTTTAGTTCCTTCAATGCACTTCAGAGATTGCATGACAAACAACCATTTCTTTAAAAAAGCAACTTTTCTATGCTTGGGTATTTCAGCTAGCATGTTGCTTCAAGCTCCATATGCTCATGTAAAGCACCATTTTACATAGGCTTCAATTGTTGGGTTCAGCCATGAATCAATACCACTGCTCACTCCTATTGCTACCAGCCCCTACTTTTTGTCAGAAAACAACACTTGCTGCAATAAGTATTGCATTTTGTAACTATACTTGCATTACAGTCTTGTTTCTTGTGTAGAATTTGTTCATTTTGAATTATTGTCTTTTTCTGCTGTTGACTACACTAACTTCTAAGCTTGTGTAATAATCAAAGCCATGTCTAACAACAACATGATGTAAAAAAATTTTTACATAGTCTAGAAAGCCTATAACAATAGATTGAACAAAATAGAAATGGAGAAGGAAGGAGCTGTTCTTCTTGAAAAAACAGAGTTTAGTAGAAGAGCTTCTCTGGAAAATGTTGACTTGGTTAGTTATGCTAACTGCAATATTACTTTCTATGCTGCTCAGAGGATTTATTATCTGAGTCCTATATATAATTGCATCCACCTTCAGTTACCTCAAGGAAGTAACAACTGTTTGGTCATTGGATTAACTCTTGTTTACCCTACACCTTTTTAACATTTGCATTCATATCATTCTTAACATTTACAAAATTCTCAGTTTACATCACCTGTTACTACACCTTTTCAGTCAAACTGCAGAGCTAAATCAAGTTCTAAGTTAGACTTATACCTTTTACATATTTTAAAAGATGATCTTCAATTCCTTATTAAGAATCCTTTTCCTCTTCTCATCAATTTTTTTTCTGTTTTTCTTATATTGGAAAATTTTGCTGTATTGCTATGCAACAGGAGAGAAGCTAATCCAGTCAGCAATCTGGGGGTGATACTAGCTTTCTTGCAGTTTTAGTTCACCTAAAAGTAATAATTTCTGATTTAACTGATTGTTCTTTTTAGTAGGCATAAATATTAAAAGCCTTGCATAGGTCTGACAAAGCTAGCATACCACGAAATATATTTTCTTTCTTACAAATAAAGATAATGTTAGGCTATAATAAGCTAGAATTGCAAGACTTGTAGGAAAAGATCCACTGCAATGCTATTTTCACCAGTAAGTACCACTCAATGATTAACTAGAGCCTAGATTAACTCACATGATAAAATCACAGTACAAAGTACTTTAGTTACCTTATTCATTAATTCCTTTTTTTTTGTAATCTATTGCCTTACCTTTTGTCATATTTCACAGCATGCAAGGACCTAAGCATGTGGCTTTATCTTTCTGAGGTGAAAAAGATTTGTATTTCCAGTCATTTCACTACGTACTAACATCAATTATAAAAATACTCACAAGCTCTTAAATTATATGCATCACTGTGGGTTTCATTCTTCACTGTTATATCTTTTGCTGTATTTGACAAATGTAATTAGTATTTAACACAGACTTTCTGATTTAAATCTGTTATATATAGCATTCGAAGATGAAAATACTTATACTAACTTTTCAAGACATCTAATGGGCTTAAAGTTTTCCCTAAATCCTTCACACAGTAACAAGCACAATAGTGAAGGATTTAAAATAATTTTGTATGCCTGTTAATAAAAACAAACCTTTGTATATCASGTGTTTTACAGAAATGTGTTCCTTATTTTTTAACTGAAGTGAGAGTAATCAAGTCTTTGCTCCTTTTATGCCAGTTCTTTTACGCCAGATTTAAGCCATCAGTTCTCTCCAATTGTGATTACTTTGGCAGGATTAAAATCTAGTTTCCACCTTTTTCATGCATAATGAAATAAATTAACTCCTTCATCATTCATTCATGAAGCACATTCATTCCTTGTTATATATTTAGAAACATTTTGTTTCCTATTGATTCATCAGCCATATTTTTATTTCTAAATGATATTCTGAAAATAGTTATATCCTATTAATATTTTCAAGTATCTAAGATTATTAATTTTGCTGCATATCTAAGATTTTTAGGTTATTTTAAACTAGGTAATGAACTATTCAGTGAAAAACTGAATATCAAAAACATTCCAAATAGTAACATTTCTCTTGTATTAATATTGAGGTTTTCTGAACAAAGTTGGTTAAAACACCATGAACAAACAAACCAAAACAAAACAACCCCCAAAAGTATTACCAGTGGAGGTAATATGGTGGCAACTGAAGCTGGAGACCAGAAGTGGAGATGCAGAACTGTTTCAGAAGGCTGTCAGCAATCTTTTCATAACAAACTTAGTGAATGAGTTGAAAAACTGAGTGGGGAAGGAGGCAGGGAGAAAGAAAAGTTTGCTGTGCTAGGATAAGCATAAAACTAACTGATATTCATACTTTCCCTAAAATTAACAGTTACAAATGGCAGGCTGACTTTCATATAAAATTGTAAGTGGTATGACTACAATGGAAGATTTCTTCTCTACCCACTAAACACAATTCATGTGCCATAAAGACTGAAGATACTATCCTGTTTCAGAGAGTAACAAATACCAAATATTGCAGAAAAAGAAATGAATATTTTTTTCCAATATTGAAAGTTTCTTTCTGGCCTTGTACTGCTGTCATAAATCCTAAAACACAAGGATTACTAGCATATATATGCATTGTGACCATTGTACCTGTAGGTGATAGTTAGGAAGTTAATTGGAAAACTAAATAGGGAAAGGTGGTATCTTCTGTTAGATGAGCTGGTATAACTGGAAAAGCCAGACAAGATTTTAGACACACATGTTCATCAAATCAGATGAAGTAGTTCTGTATGCCTTCCTTTTCTCTTTCCCAGCAACACTAGCTGGTTTAAAAAAGACTTCTGTCTCACTAGACATTTTGTTTCACTTGAATCCTTAGAACACCATGGCTACAAAAATCCTGTTTTAAAATGTTATGAGGTTCATAAATTGTTTCTTTTGATCAGTTTTGAGTATATGGATTTTTAGCTAAATAGATGCTTCTTTTCCCTTTTGCATTAGAAAAAACAGTAGAGGACTGAATCCCTCTAAATCTCTCCATTCTGCTTACTGAATTATGCTTCTTTGTGTATTAAATTGTCTTAATCATTTACATGTATTCTCTTGTTTGTTTTTAATGCTTAAAATATTTTGTTCATCTTCTCTAGGCTCTGTTGTTCCATTATCTTTTTTTTTCAGATGGCATACTAAAAACTGAACATATTTCACAGTTCATCTCAAGCTGAGGGTTTCCTGTGTATTTATGTAATTGTCATATAAGTTCCAGTACCAGTATTATATAAGTTGGTGATGTAATCTTACTTTAGTCTAAACTGAGTTGTGGTCAATCTGTCTAAAAAGATCACGTAACATAAATACATTTATTGCACCTTAATAGTATCTTTATCTTATAGTGCACAAAAATAGGGATTTATTACATTAAGCTTGGTGGGAGGATAAAGGTTTCTATAGTTTCATAAGTTGATATTTTTTAGTTCTGATGTGATAATACTGACAAAATAAAAAAGTTTAGAAATACCAGATAAAAAAGAGAGCATTAATATGATTAGAAGCATAAAATAATTCCATAAACATAAGAAGTTTAGGAAAGGGTTAGACAAATAAGTATGAGAAGTGAAATAAGTTTAGTTCTTCCTGCCTCGGGGTAGTGTTCTAAATTAGATGACCTCTTAAGGTACTTTTCAGGCCTATAATTTTATGGTTTGAAATGCATCTTTAAAATGTTTAAACCTCCCTGCACTTCCACTAATCTAAGTAATTTATGAATATTTACATTTAACTAGTTGCCCTCTTTCAAATGAAAATAAGTTGAATAGATAACATTTGTTCTACCATAGTGCCTTTCTTTCTTCATATCAAATTCCCACACAAAGAAAGTTGAACCGTGACTCCTATTATCTTTTCTTGCCTCTTTCTCTGCTTACCTTTTTCCGATTGTTCTTTATGGTGTGACTTGTTTCTTTTCTCCTTCTAAGGAATTTATCTAAGAATTTTTTTCACATGGAAAATAATACTGCATGCATTAACATGTCAATTTAAACTGCTTTTTTATATCAGTATGATTCCTTTTGTAATACTGGAATATTTTCTTCATTTTATCCTATATTGCTTTGAAAGGAGTTTTAATTAAAGCAAAAAGGCTTCTTTTATTCTAAGACAATCATAGCCATGCAAAGATTGATACCGTTTTAATGGCTACATGTTGATTTAACAATATCACTATAAAATGTACAGTGATATAGCTGTTCCTATAGAAACAGTCAAAAATTCCAATGTAGACAGGACATGTCTATGTAATATGTTTATTTAAATCAGCTGGCTTCAGCGAGTTAGATATACGTGAGAACCAAAAAGTGAAATTCTTACCTTCTTCTGGTATATGACTGTATCTGTTTTCATGAATTTTAAATAAATAAATATCTCTGTAGACCACTGTAGGTGTATTCTTCTGTTGCAAAGAAAAAGCCTCTAGATTTGTTATGAGAAACAGTAAGACCCCAACAAGATGTTAAAATGAAGCTTTGAAAAATCAAGCTTTAGCCATACACAAACCTAGATAGCATACATTTACATGCTTTCTAAGTCCATAACTAATTTTAATGCTCTTCTAAATCTGTTCCACTATCAGCTGTGCTGTTTATTTTTCTGTGTTATTGTTTGAATAATTGGGGACAGGCTGTTTTCTATCAACTGTGCATATGCCACTGGACAAAGTTACCTCTGCCTAAAACCTGTGATGCAAGAAGCCTTCCAAGTTGGATGCACACTTTCCAGCCAAAAATATGTCTGTGTTAATCATGTATCTTTGTCCTCGAGTCCATGACTTTTCAATCTTTTTAAAGTGAAGGACTATTTTTCCCTTTTTAAAAAAATCCATGGATGAGCCTATGAAGATACATTACTGATCTTCACTTACAACCAAATTACATTAGCTTGAACCTCAGATGTCAGTTTTGTACTTCTTTTTTGTCCCATTTTCTTGCCTGCTTGCCAGAGAATGTATGTATAGTCTGCTTAGATTTGTAGGGGGGTTGTTGCTTTTTTTTCAGACTGCCTTCTGATGTCTTGTGATCTGCTCACTGCAGTTTGAGAACCACAAATCTGCAAGCACTCTTTTCTTTGGTAGAGAACCGAAACTGAGCATGGCTGAGTTGTGTGTGGTCAAGGAGTTGAGGAGACAACAGGTCAGGAACCATTAGAGGGGCTTCATGGATGCCTTTGCCTTTTTCCAGTGAGCTGTCATATTTGAGAGCAGGCCCAGAAAAGATGTCTAAAGAGGTCTAAAAATAATCTGTCCTGAAGCAACAATGTATATGATTGGACTGAAAAGATTTCCTCCCTTTGCTGCCCCTTCTTTAGGTCACAGGAGAACCACATAAGAGGTGATCTTGCTCAGCAGTTACCATTCATATTTGAACAGGTTTTGCATCACTGTTATCAGATGTTAGAATCTACTCCTTGGTGACTTTTTAACTAATGATATCTGAATTATAATAGAGCTAGATGACATCTGATAAGGCATAGATCAAATGGACATGTAAAAGTGCCAGGCAGGCAAAGCCAATTTATACCTGCTAATAAAAGATCCCAGAGATGGATCTTGCACTTTTAGCTATTTTTTATTGGCACCATTGAGACCTTGCCTTATAACACATAAATCAATACTTTCTCTTGTGGCCAGAAGAAACGCACTGCCAGTTTAAGAATAAAGAATAAGGACTTCCTAACATTAGTTTTATGTTGGTGTAATGTCATGAAGCAGCTGATGACAACAGGGAGCAGCAGGTGCTCAGTCCCTTGCAACACCAAATGGAAACATTATGGCAAACAAGTTCACATTCCCCTCGTGCTGCAGGAGTGCTCCCTCCTAGCAGCTACCAAGCCAACCTGCATTGCATGGTGAGGACAGTGCCAAAACAAATACCTGTCTCCTTTTTACAGACCTTGTGATTCACAGCAATGCACATCAGGAAATAAAATACAGCGAGGCAAAAATGGAAAGTCAATGTCAAGCCCTACAGTCAATTGGTTTGATAGTAGGAATCTGACCAGCTGCTGGGTTTCCCTGCTAGAGAAACCATCTTTCTGCAAATGATCTACTTCAGGCCTTTTACTAGGCGTAGGATGCTTTACGTTTCCCACTTGCTCTCCCATAGTGTTCAGTGCTCGGGCAGGTCAGGATCATGATGTGGCCTAACCCCTTGTCTTCTACAAGTTCAGGGCTTGCAGGAGGGCGCTGCCATGTGGCAGCATTCCCAGGCAGCTGGAGCACATGACAGAGGACKTGCCTGGGCAGGTGCTGCCAAGATTAGATGTGCACTTGAAAGAAACCATAAGCATTACTTGTTCATACCTGGCAGAGGAAAAGGAGAAAGAAGGGTGAACTGCACAGCCATGTGTCCATACTCCTCTACACTCCCAAAATGAGTTAGTCTCACCATTTTAAGTTAGAGCCCAGTCTCAGGAAGCCTTGAGTGTCTCCAGCTCTCATTATCTTCTGGCATGTGAGTCAAATTATGTAGCAGGGTGAGTGGTACTGCTTCACTTTTTATTAAGAATTAATAGTAGGATGCTCCAATGTTTCCTAAGTTTAATGACTGGACCACAAGTGACAATTTGAATTGCAGATGGTGATGGTTCCTTCCTCTCTGATTTGGCTTTGATAGTTCCTTTGATGTAGAAGAACTGTGAGCTTAATTTGCATAACATTACTCTCACTCCTATCAGTCTGTTGATGAGCAATCTTTATTAAATTTTTCACCATTTTGGGATTATTTACATACTTCCTGATTTTATAATGAAATCCTGTTTTACTACACAGGGAATCTACTGATGAACATCTGGTACCTTATGAGTTTTTTACTCTGAGCATGGTATTTAAAATTTTGCTCCTGTTACAAATTATTCCACTCCACCAGAAATGACTATCATTCTTAATTGACATGCAGTATCTTGTCAGGGAAACGGCAACTGCATAGGATAAAACAAGTAGCAGGATAATTATTAACAAGTTCAATAAGTTTTTTTGCCTTTTATGAATATGAACATATGGAATATTTTCAAAATAAAAACATGAAAATAAATATGTTTGTGTTTTTACATAGTCTCTTCTTAGTTATAATGTTCACTTCTATTCTAACTCCAGCTTCCTCTGTTTCTTTTCTGCAGCAGAATGTCTTCTGCAAAAACATATCTCCTTACTGCTGAGAAAAAAAGTGAAGGTCTGTTTTCACAAATACTTTGAACAAAAAGAAGATCCAATCTTCGGCCAGAAAATAGATTAGCATTTTTGAAGCTCTGTTAAACTTTGCGAAATGCACGCTTACCCTTCCTATTTCATGAACTGATTTTATACTGTTACGCTTTTTAACATTTTCATTGAGAATACCATGCATGGATAGCACTCACTTTCCACACATTTTTCTCTTCTTCTGTAGCATTTTGTACTTTGTTTGTAGACAGCACAAGGAAAAAGAGGAAAGAAATTCCAGCTATGCAAACRTGAGAAAGATTTTCTTCAAAATTTAGCTTTTAGAATCAGTTCAGGAAATGGAGTCTAACTTSTTGTCCAAAGAAACCAAAAATCCTAGGAGTTGTTTTAATCTGATTTGCAGAGCTCCACCATCCCCTGAGCATACTGCTGGGATTGGAAAGAGGGAAATTACTAGTGCAGGACCAAGGTCTAATACTGGTAAAATTTTGAGGCTTCCACTGGAAGTATTCTCTCATTCCTATGAGAGAATATTACTTGTGTGATGTGCAGCCTGTTCAAAATACATACCCAAGAAAAAGATCTTATTCAGCTACAGATATACACATGCATTAAAACAAAAATTCTGGGCAACAGCATGAAGGAGTTGTACTTTTTTTTTTTTTTTAAGGAAAGACAATATTATAGACAACTCAACTTTCAAAGAATTATTTTACTAACAGAAACTTTTGTAACCTTTTATTTCACAGCTTGCCAGCTTGCCCATCCTTTAACTCAGAGTATCCTGATACATGTGAAAGTCTGAAAAGTGCCCATTACTAATGAGGTTCTTGCTGTAAATAATGTATTAAATTCACTGTGAAATTTTAAATATCTGCTTTTTTCCATTTTAAATAACAGTCTCTTAAAGAATAATCTACTGAATAATGCAAAGTATTACAGGAAATCATTATGCAGGGTTAAATCAAACATCAAAGAATCACATCACTACCTTGTTACTAATATGTCTTTTTTTGTAATCTGTAGAACATGTCCATGTACAAGAGAAAAACAATTTATCTGAATTTCTAAAGGGTACAATCATTTAGCCTATGTGATTTAATTTGATTGGAAATTTCTCTGCTTTTGCCTCTTCCAAAGTAACCACTAATTTATAATTTCAGTGATAATGTGTAGTAAAACATTAATATTTCAAATCATTTTTACATATCTAAAAAACAGGTTCTGTAATTAAAAATAAGGCACTATTTGTAAAACTGTAATATATTTTAAAATGCATTGCCTTTTAGATTATGCTTTTCCTTCTTTAAAAAAAAGAACACTAGGAGTTTTAAAAGAGTACGTGAGGAGAATCACTTTTTATTTGATGAATCAAGTTTATAATAAAATTGCTCCAAAGACCAAACATAAAATATTTGAGATGGTAGAAGGCAGGATATTAATGTATTGATATAATCTGGATAATAATACAGTATGTTCCTGAACTTAGAGGTTTTCAGAAACTTTGAGAACTAAGATGACTATGTTTTTCATTTATCAAAAAGTTATGAAGTACATTTTATGGCTTAAAAGGTGTACTTAAAAAGAGGTGACATATATTCACACGTGCACTTGTTACTGCAAAACTCCTCTCCTTCTGCAATGCCCTGGTGAAGCTGCAGAGTGCATCCATAAAGATCCACTCTCTCCCTCAGAAAATTTCCTCTACACAGATGTAATTGGTCATGTAGGACTCATGTAGCAGCTTCATGCTTCACAATGCAGGAGGCAATGATATAATATGAATAAAAAAATGTAAGACTGCAATATATAAATTTCGCGGCTGTCCTCAGATGCCAGAAGAGCCCGTGAGGCAGTGGGCAGCTTGAGTTGGTGGCTACATTGATAAAACAAATAAGGAAGCAAAAAGTTCCTTAAGTCACCTTTGCCCTCTTCTTCCGCCCTCAGGCCAAGCACAAGTCAGGCCAAATTAGTTGACGCCACATGTTCACATCAGGGCTGAGTTACTTTTATACTTACCATGTTCCAAAAACACTCCTCTTTTCACTGTTCTCAAGGGTTAACTTAATAATACAAAAAAACATTAAAAGCTACTAAAAAGTCTGGAGCAGGAAGTAAGCTAGCTTACAGCTCTTTGTTTTCCCATGCTGCCAGTGTACTGAATTGTCATTTTCAACAAGATGGCCAAAGCCAGTTTAGAATTTCACTTTTTCTTTCTTTCTTTTTTTTTAAGTATAATTAAGACTTAATATATGGGTCCTGAAAGCATGAACCCTCATCGTGGGAAGAGGAGGAGACAGAAGACATTCATTGCTGATGCACTCATGGAGAGAAGATGCTCCTTTGAAAACATCATCCATCTTGGATGATCAATGGGGGACAGAGTTAAACACCCATTCTTCGTCGCCTGGTTACAAAATTTCCTTTAATGTCTGTGAGGATAGAAATCTGGCTTTTTACTTTACAAGAAAACCCATAACTTCTTTCATGCTTCCCAGCTCCCTTGCTCTACCTGCCACTTAAGCTTGTGTATAGGAAGGACTTTTATCCCTTTCCTCATGTGTCTTATTCACCCTCTTATGGCTGTACTTTACCTTTGTGCTTTCTATGTGCATTTCGTACTTTCAAGTCCATCTAAGTGTTCAGGTTGCTTTGCTGAAAAGCTAAATGGTTTTTAAAAATATATATGTCGTATTGAAATATATTCTTCCATAACCTAATTGCACTGATCATTCCACATACTGTGCCAAGTCTCTGATCACTGTGTAAATTTGAATTCAAGACAATAGTTGAGGAAAACTGCTTAATTATTTTTATACAGCAGACTTTATTTTTATGTAGATTTTTCTGGGTATGAATGAAATACATGATAATAAAGAAAACTATCCTGATAGTACCTGGACCTTTAACAGCCTTGAATAAATACAGCTTGTACTGTATTTGTCTTCAACTCTATGTTAATACACGCAAGCCTGAGCTGAGAAAGAAATCTGTAAGAGGGTAATTTTTGAAAGAAGTATCTTAACTTCCAGTCATGCAAATACTTAATTGTTCACAAGATATTTTAAATTATATTTAAAAATTCACCAGCTAAATTCATACTCTTTGTACTGAAAAGACTTGTTCCTTTATTCAGCAGAGTTTTATACTATATAGGAAAGCAGGGTCTGCACAGTACTTGAAAGTTAGGATTTTGTTTTACAAAATATTATGTGCCTCTGGGACAGGAAGAAAGCCTGCACAACAGGTTTCTGCACCTTTGCTGACTGGTTCAGACAAATTTACTTGTTATGACCAGTTTTGCTTGGTCTTCCTGAGGGGAGACAAAGGAGAATGGGGTGTCATAATGCTGCCTCACTTTTTCCCAGTAAATGTCTTTGATTTGTAGTTATTTCAACAGATTCTTTTTACATTGTGACCCCCCCCAATCAATTTCTGCAATTTTGTAGACCTTATGTAATGTAAGCCTACCTACTTATCCTTGGAGTAGGTACCGACAGATGTTCAGATCTTCCTGGCAAAGGATCCTATTGGTCTCACCCACACTGGATGCACATACATGGTCTCCTGGATGTCCGCAGCCAGACCCATCTGGCAGGATGGCGTGGTGCCCATCCGCAGGCTTGTTTGATATGTTCACTGCAATACAGATACAAAGCAACCATGGGTGTAGGGCAGGCATTCTATACACCATAGTGAACAATATCTATTATACAGGAAATAACACCTCTGGGCTATTAGCACCATATGTTTATGTAGCATATATGTGTTATGTAGATACATGTCGTGGGATATGTGGATACAAAAGACACAAGTCAAAATATTTGCACCTGGAAGCCTGACATTATACTGCTATATATATGTATATATGTATATATAGGTCATGGAAAGACTGCCAAGGCTTGTCCACACTTCGGACTATTACCCACTGCTGCTCTTCCATGTGGGCACTAATGACACCAAGGGCAAACTGGAGACCATCAAGCAGGATTTCAGAGCTCTGGGGATGGTGGTCACGGGTCTGGGAGCCCAGGTCATCTCCTCAATCCTGCCAGTGAGGGGGATGGATGAGAGGAGGAGGAGACGGACTTTC
>NW_020450726.1:424507-449985 GCF_003343035.1 Apteryx rowi
TGAAACACAGGAAGTTCCATCTGAACATGAGGAAAAACTTCTTCACTGTGAGGGTGACAGAGCACTGGAACAGGCTGCCCAGAGAGGTTGTGGAGTCTCCTTCTCTGGAGATATTCAAAACCCGCSTGGACACGATCCTGTGCAACGTGCTCTAGGTGACCCTGCTTGAGCAGGGGGGTTGGACTAGAYGATCTCTAGAGGTCCCTTCCAACCTCAACCATTCTGTGATTCTGTGATTCTGTGATATGTGTCTGTGTGTCCGTGTATGTGTGTGTGTATACACAGACATACACTCACACACAGATATATACACATACACACACACATATACAGACACACTTATATGCATACATATATGCATGTGTGTGTGTAGCCTGATTTTTAAAGAGCTGAACACATTGTGGCTCCTTGTACAGATCCCTCAAAACTTCTGAAAATCAAACCACTTCAACATACAGTTTTGAGAGACACCTAGCATGGTGCTCATTTAGCAAGAAGTTCTACTTAAGATTCCTCCTTCCATAAATCTTAGCTATTTTGATACCACTCCGGATAAGAAAATACCATCTTGAAGTGAAACTTTGAAGAATAAGCAGAGTCAGACAATGCACAGAATTATATAGGAAACATTGCACTCGCTGGCAGCTGTTAGGCAGAATTGCCTTTAGAATGCCAGTTCACAAGTGCAGAGATAGATTTGTGCCATCTTTTTCAAGTAACGGAGAGTGGGACTTTTGCCAACTTCTCTTTAGAGGTCTGTATAAACTGTTTTCTATGCACCCTCAGTGTGAGGTCTTATGACTTCTTGCTCTGTGTTAGAGTGGGTTTAATATTCTTTGAAAATGTGTACTCAGTGATTACAGTGTGCTGGCAGCAGAGCAGCAGGAGGTCTTGCTTACATCCACAGGGCCAAACAAAAGTCTCTTTGTAGGGCCCATTGCCGTAGGAGTGTGGCAGCTTAAGAATACACTGTCATCAGCAATTATCTGGGTGTCATAACTGAAGATCTGCCACAATACCTACAATCCTGAAACAAAGTATACCTCTATCATGTTGCTCATTTTTATTGACTCATTATTATGCTAAGTTCTGTTAGTATCAATCTGATCAAGTATGAGGCTTTATACACTACTACGTACAAATGACATACAAAGGTCCCTAGACACTGTTAAATGCTAGAAGGACATAAAAGAGCAACAGAGTAAATGAAGATGAACCACATATATCTTTTGGTATATTTATAATTATTGCTGTATAGAATTGTGTGAATTCCCTATTGTATTAAAGAGTCCTTTTTGAAACACAGAGAGTTCCCTTTGTAGCCTCAGAGACCRTTACAGACCACTTTTGAACACAGAAAAACTATGAATGGTCACTGATACCATTTTCAAATATTTCTCTTTTTTGACATTCATTTAAAAGAAGAAGTTTATTCATTTATTCAGTTAAATTCACCAGGGATGGCCACACAGGAGACGGGACTGAAAGCTCCAGTTCACTTTAATTTGTCTATTTGCTTATACTCCGCATTGGAATGCAGTAGCAAGCAGCCAGAAGTTTTAAATTCATGAACATAATCTTTGAACAAGTACATTTGAAGATACAGATTTAGTTCTGTAACCATGAACGTAAGTTTTGGTTCCAGTAAAGCAGAGACAATGAACTTTATTGTAAATGTGCTCTAGAATTAAGTTCTTTCTGGGCCTCAATATGGCAGAAAGTGGAAATATAAAAATCTGTAGTTCACACTACTGAGTGCTCTTTGACATAGCTACTGGGGATCTACTCAAAGTTTGCTGTCAAACCGAACTGTTATGTTGGGCCCAACTTTAAGCAAGCGTGAAATCTAAATGAATTCAGTCACAGCTGGTGTTTAAGTGCTGTACTGCATTGTGTCATGAGGGGGCTAGCAATCCAAAGAAACAAACACAAGAAAAACAACAAAGCAAGGGGGAAAAAACACTCTGCATAAAACTTGAATAGTTATCACACTTAATAATACTGACTCTGATTATAGGCAAAGGAATGACAAAAACACTTCCTATGGTGTTGATGTGGCAGGGCACAACTTTATTCACATATACAAAACAACCAAGAGCCATGTAGACTCCAGGGTGCAGTTCACAGGTCCAGGCAACCACCACCACTCTCCAGCTAAGCAGCCTGCTTGCTACAGCTCTGAGGCAAGATTGCAGATCCCTGGCTGAGGTAATGCCTGTAAATCCTTGTCCCTTCCCCCAGGCAACAGGCAGGGCCCTCCAGAGCACTCTTTCACTCCCACTGGGCAAAGGACCAGCCAACCCCCTACCTGGTAGGTGACCAAGTGGGGCCTTCTGGCCCGAGGAACAACAAATTATAAATGTTGTACATCCAACTGTACATTTACTTACATAAATCCATGCAGGAATCATCAGAATTACATAGCTCCTTCCCTCTTTTTTCTAAATATGTGATCTAAAAAGCAATGTCATGTTAATATAGGCAGATAAGCATGTGACTTTTTTAGAGAGCGTATGTTGTTTGATAGATCTCAAGTACAGTCTGTCTATCTGTCTGTCCATGTGTCTATGTATGTATCTATTTATCTATCCCATAGTTCTGGTCTTGTTTTGTTGCTTTTTTTGCAAGCACAGAAATGGAGTGATATTTGCAAATATGACATATAAGTCATAATATTTTATACATAATTCTCTGAATGATAGCATAAGATATATTAAAAACAATAATTATGATCTGAAGTATAATTGCAAAAATGAGATGCCTGTTTAAATAATAGCGTACTGCTGTACTTAAATGGTTCTTTCCTTTCCATGTTTTCTTTAAGCTTAGGAAGCCTTATTGAAATTTTTGTTGAAGGTAAATTAAAATTTGTATTGAATCTATAGCCCTATGTCCAGTTTTCCCTTTTTTCTTCAAATCATATTACAAGATATACACTTTGTGATATGTGTCTGTCTGTCGCGTGAAAGGCAGGGACGGAAGGCCCTTCCTTATCTTTATAATTTACGTTTGCCTGCCAGAGCCCCCCTGTTTGAGGACTTTCCCTGGGTCAGTTTTGCAAAGTAAAAAGAATCTTTGTAATTTACGTTTGCCTGCCAGAGCCCCCCTGTTTGAGGACTTTCCCTGGGTCAGTTTTGCAAAGTAAAAAGAGTAAGATTTTATTAAAGCGACAGATACAACAGGTTCGGAATTGCCGTTGATAAATGCACTTGCTGCTACAAATTTTCTTTCTATGAGCTCAAACTAACAATTAAGCGCTTTCAATAATAATAAATTTTCCTGGGTAACGTCCGACATTTGTCGGAAGTGCAAGTCTTACCAGAGCCTTCTTAGTTGTGTTTAAGCATATTAGCAATATTCCACAGTCTGTCAAATTACTGTCCCACTGGAATTTTTCTCTGGATGTTAAAATAAAGGCCTGCTTGTATATAAATGAAATATTTGTTGTTGTATAAGGGTACAATCATTTCCTAAATATGCAAATTAAATAACCACTAGCCTGGCCTAATGTACAGAGAAGGTGGGACAAAAAGTGCCTTTGTACGTGCATGTCCTCGTTGACATGCCAGCATCTCAATACAACACTACTACTATCAAAAAATCTGCTGCATTTCTCTGCAGCCTGGAAGACAGCAGTGACAAAGAAATAAGACATGTCATTCTGAAAACCGCTCATATTTTACTCTCACTGTCAGAAACATCTCCTGTATTTTTCAGGCCTTGAATAAATTACAACAGTTTAATTACTTAATTCAGGGGTAATTTTTTGAGGTAATAAAACAATTTTTAATGCTTGCACATACTGACTGAACAGCTGTCCATTGTTATCAGATATTTTTGCTCCCTTGCTGTCAGCCTAAATGAAACATTTTAAGCCTATGTAGTGTGAGCAGTTGTTCTAGGACATTTCTTTTTTTTGGTAATGGTGCCTACGTAAGCAGTTCCCACCTCTTAGCCACTGACTTCTATTTCCCATTCAGTCCCCTCTGTTTTGCCAGCTGTTTGTGGAGCCACACAGTGAACTGGATGAATGAATTTCTTGATGCTCCAGGTTGCCATATCCACACTGGTGTGGACCTCAGGAATAGCAAAAGAGAACAGTATAGGCACAGACTGCGGAAACTAGTCACAGAAGAAAACTGCCATCTCAATACAGTTATCTTTTCCACCTGTTATTTACACTTTTCCCAAGACTTTCAGTCAGTTATAGCATAGCATATCTCATAAAGCAAATATTTCTGTATCATACCACTTCATGACAAGATCAGGACTTTGTTTATTGTCTTGTCTCTGAATAATTGGGGTAATTTTGTGTTCATGCAAAACTAGGTTCCAAGCATAAAATGAGAAGAAGCTTCTAATTCAATATGCTTCTGGAAGCTTGCACTAGGCAAAGTAAATATACAACTGAAAACTCACACTTTTAGTCCTTAAGGACATCTAGCATTAAAATGCTTTTGTTATCTGCACTGAAATCAGCTTTTATTTTGGCCTTCAGGTCAATTTGGAGGTCACTGATTCCAAGAAAACCCAGACGCATAGCTTGAAAATACAGTATTTTCTGAATGCACATTTCCAAGTCTAAGAAGAATCATGAAGGGACAAGAATTAGACAGCTCAGTCACTCATAGATTGACGTACCTGGTTTGTGCTTTGCCACAGGCAAAACTGAGTTAATTACATCTATGGAAAGGTATACCTCTCCTGATATTTGAAGACAGAACATGTATATCTAAATTATGAGTAATACAGGTGTTAAAGGCACATTTCTTGCAGGCAGAATTTGACCAAGCAGATGGTATGCATTCCTTTAGTATTAGTTTAGTCACCTTCACTGCAAAACTTGTTGACACACTTTGAATTTTAGCAGAATAAAAGATTATGAAGAATTGTTATGCAGTGTTATAGGCCTGAAGTCAACAGAAAAGAAAGTCGCACTGGAAAATCATCATTTCATCATTTTTCTCCTAATTTGTAATAGGGTAAGAAATAACCTGAACAAAATGCCTATTCATTTGGACACTGTGATGAACCTTGCAGTCGTTAAGAGTGATCTAAATTATGCCATTGATACAAATGAATTTAAAAAGTGACTATCAAGTGTAAAGACTAATTTATGACTGCTAGAAATCTGCAGTGCTGTTAGAAAAGGTAATAGCAGATACTGGCAGACAGACAGGATCAGAGAGAGCAAAGTAAGAACGTGATTATAACTAGAAAGGGAGATGTGGTTGTCCAGAAGTCTTACATAAAAGCAGCATGCCAAAGAAAAATGCAAACTGAGGTAACTTTCTCATTTTATGATCTTTAGAGAATCAGCTCAAAGAAAAGAGCTAAGGTATGAAAGTTCTTTAATACAGCAAGGAGTATTTCAACTTTGAACAAAATGTAGCAATGTTAAGAAGCCAAAATGAGAGAAGTTTTATATGGATGCTATTCTTATTATTTGTTGTTCTTATTTAAAATTTGTCGTTTAAGTAGTTGTAACTGTCTTTGTGGCATGACAGATGAGGATGTGATCCAGTTATGAAGCTGCAAAGTTCCTTTTCTTCAGAAATGTGGAATTTCCTGAAATATCCCACTGAAGCTGAGAAAGGTCAGATATTGACCACAGCCTTAGAACGTCTGTAGCAGCCTGAACTTCTAACTGATCGTCTCAGTTTAGTTTCACCTACCGACATTTGAGTAGAGTTAAAAGTTTAATATTTTTTGGAGGGAGGGCTCATTTCTAGAGACCCTTCTGGGTGCTTACTTTGTCAAAGAAAAATGTGTAATTTTTGCCCTTCAGTGAATTCACTGAGCTAAATACACTATATACATCTAATACACAAGCCTTTTATAAAATTAAGAGCTACAGATGGATATCAGCAGCTTCCTGAATTGGCACCACAGAATTTGAATTTTGCAAGGGAAAAGGGAAAAAATTTTTGAATATGTAGTGTCCTGCCAGTTAGTGTAAAGAAACGTGATCTAGTTCAGTTAACAACAGTATTTAAGCAGTCAGTGATTTCCTTCCTGTATCTTTTCTCTTAGGTGTTTCTGTTCTGCCCTTCATCAAGATATTAAAATGACAGTTATTGCATTTCTCTCTCTTTCACACAAAAAATAGGTCTCATAATGAATCATTGTCCCATGAACAAATAATTTCCTATGGCTTAAAAAATTCATTAGAAAAAATATAACTTCTAGGATGTATTTTCCAAATTTTATTGTGTCACTGAAAAACATTCTGCAGCAAGTCACAACATAATATCCACTGATAGCTTGACTTTTTTTTTAAATTAGTGTGAACCAAAGTTTCTAGTCCAAAATTTTTGTTAGGTAAATGTTTCCAAAATTGCCATAAATAATGAAATAAATGGTCAGGCTTTTTTTTCTCGATGTTTCAGAACATTGTTTTTATGCCTAGACTAGAAATAGTTTTTTCCTATGTTTCTTTTCAGTGACCAGTGGTCAGAAATTACTGATTGCCTGGTAGACAATTTAACTATTATGGTTTCAAACAATTCTCTTTTTCCTTACTTAATATCCTTAGTCTCTTTCTAAAGCAGTCTATTGTTAGAATAGGTATTTGGAATCAAAGTGACCACTACTGTATTTTTGTGGCACCTTGTGTACTTTAAAACAAGTATTGAAAATAGTCTGGGCTTTTCTCTCATTGTGAAGGAATTTCTTTCTGTTTGTAATTTCCTGTCATGAAAGATTTCATGCAGATAATGGTTTTCAAAGAATGCAATTGCTTGCGCAATTTGAGATGACAGCTTATTAGTTTTTGTTTCTGGTCTCAGCCAAAGAACAATAAGGAAAACCTAACAGAAGCATGGCAAATTTTGGACTGCTTTATCCTTCTGCTGCTGCAAAACAGAAGTAACCTATTATGATAGAATATAGTTTATATTAATTCAGTCAAAATAATTTTTAAATTTACTGACTTGCTCTCTCAATCTTGCACATTGCAAATTCTCATTTTTAAGTGGAAGTTCAGAATATATCTCAACACTGCATGAGGTTTTATTTAGTAACAGAAATTCTAAACTGGTGCTTTTGGTCGGACTAATGCACAACACCATATGACAGATGCCAGGCTTCCAGATAATTCTACTTTGTAGTATATTTCTGTATGTCACAAACACTAAAATCAGATTTTTAATTGTACTGTCAATGTATGTTTTGTCAGCTTTATAAATGTATTATGTATTATTATTTTTATATAAAAACATTTATAAACCCAATTGTTTTTGTATTCAAAGCGCGTGTTCCCCTTAGTTTGAGATATTGATGCCCAATGAATAATTTCTTATGTGCACTGAAAGAGCAGGTTTACTCCTGGAAAATCAAAGAGAATTATGAAAAGTAATTGCCCATGGAATTTCAGTTTTGCATTAGTGTTTCATGCAAGTTACTTGTCAATGCTGCAGCCTTCAACACTTCATTAATATTCAAGAACATTTAGACAACACATTATAGCCTCTAAACACTTTATATAAAATGTTAATATAATCAAACACCCATAGTTTATCCCCAGGTTCTATTCTGTGAACATGAAGCATACTGTTATATTTAGCTAGTGGAGTGTTTTATTATGAAGATAGTCATTTCCTAAAGCTATACTGACATTATTAATGTGCATTTGTATTCCAGACAAACAAAAAATGATCTTGGCTGGTTAACAATAAAGAATGAATATTATACGTACCAAGACTCAATTTTTATTTTTGGAGAGATCTTAGTCTAGGGAATAAAAAATTATTCAAGTAGAAAAAAGGAAGTGATGATAGTAGTAACAACTATAAGGCAAATTAAAGGAACAAATTA
Source organism: Apteryx rowi (assembly GCF_003343035.1). Lineage (NCBI taxonomy): Eukaryota > Metazoa > Chordata > Aves > Apterygiformes > Apterygidae > Apteryx > Apteryx rowi. The sequence continues at coordinate 432,323 of NW_020450726.1, forward strand.
ACAGATAAAATAAAAGAAAGAATTGCTAATTATTATTCGTGTAAGCTTTTTGTTATGGTTGTGTACTTTGTTTTAGCATCCTCAATAGCAGAGACTGGTGAAATGTTCACTTTAACATTAGGGTTTCACACCTATCCAGTTTCCTGAAAAAAATCCCAGAGATACAAACTGTGAACAATGTTATATACAGTTTTCTCTTTGAGGTAGGGGCTTCATGTTCTTCTTACTGATATAAATAAAAGTTCTATTAGTATGGGAACTACATATTAGCAAATATTTAATTTCAAATTTATTTACAGTTTGGTGGTGTGGAGCATCCTGGATGTTTTCTTCTAGATGAGAGCAATGACTTTTTCCCTCTGTTCCCTTACTGTAGATGTGAATGAAAACTGTGGGGAAATTTTAGGGGAAAGAAACCAGAAGAATCTGAGAGCTGTGAGGAATAACATCTTTCCTTCTCTCCCTCTCTTTTTTTTTAATGATTTTGAATCTTTTATTTCCTCCCCAAAAGACTTCCTCMTGTTTCCCACAAAATGTTTTAATGTTATAAAATTTTCTTTCTCACTAGACACGTTGTGTCAGAGAATCTCCCATCATTATCCTATTAGCTTTCCTTTCTGCTGGGCCTTACAGCTACTTCTCTCCAGCCCTTTTCACTGACATCTCCAGATGCTTATTTAAGAAAGAAGGTGTGAGGGAAAGTATAAGGATTTTTTACTCCCTGTGCAGTACTGGAGGAGCCAGAAAGATGTAAGGGATTTTAGAGCCAGCCAGTAGTAGTTTCTGTTCTAGCCCTGAAATCCTGTATACAAGAGGAGAAGACAGCAGGAAGCTTGCATCATTTGTGGAGGAACAAAGCCACCACAACACAGGAGACAGTGGTGTTTGTCTGACTTTCCAGAGGATATGGGAGAAATAGGGGAGGAGCCAACCAGAAGTTTGACTGGTTCCAAAATAGATTTATTGAAGGGCCTGAAAAATCAGTATTTATGAGACCCTCCCAGTGGACTTGGTCTAACAATTGTATCCCAGATTTATCGTGATTGCCATCACTAGTGTGTGACATGATCTCAAACATACAGAGGCATGATATACCCATTCACTAAGAAATAGCAGGCATGATGTACCCATTCACTACCCATACTAAGAAATAGCAGYAGTTTATCTTCACAATAAGATTTAGCCCCTAGAGAGTCATGGATCTGGCTTTCTATTTGAAAAGACAGTGATACATTATACTCATTATATGTGAAAAACAGACTGGTAAGCACAATACATTAGGAATCACTGAATATCAATTAGTTTACAAACAGTGCTTTAGAAGCATTTCCACCTTAAAACTCATTGTTTTCTAAGCTCACAGCTTTCCGAAGTGTTTATCCTTGAGACTGTCCACATTTCCCCAAGAAAGCCATGGGGTTAGAGTCTCACCCTTTGTTTTGACTTCTGCTACACTACAGGAAGTCAATGGCCCAAGTCTGAATTGCCTGCTCTGAGTAAAGCTTTCAAAGGCTTCTCCCCTGCTTTGTGCCCTGTCCACTGGGTGTGCAAGATGTGCTCAGCGCAGCTCCACTGCAGGAGCTCTCAGGCGGCTCCAGCCTCTTCTGGGGCTAAGTAGGGAGGATATGGCTTTTGAGTCAGGAGATGTAGAGAAGCATATTTCAGCACAGAGGGATTTTGTACCATCATGGTCAGAAAAGAGAAGGGATCACAGTGCAAACTGTTTTGTGTTGCACACAGAAAATATCACAGACATTTAGGCAGATTAGACTCTATTGATTTTACTACGTGTTAATCCAAAACTTATTCTCCAAATAAGATTGTACTAAAATATGTCTGTTCCCTCTATCAACGACCTCACTGTGACAGGAATCTTCAGGGACAGCTTCTCAGTGGCTGGTGTTCTGCCCTTCAAGACTGAAAGCTGACTCAGTCTATCCTTGAGTCTTTTCTAGGTCTATAACCTTTCTGGTGACCAAGAGAGCCATTTTGGCCCTTCTCCCAGGAAATGTTTGAGAGCTGTGCGGAGGAGGCAAGCTGCATACCTTTCCCTGCCATCAGAGGCAGGGCAGCATTCCTCTGCTCATAAACCCAACCCATCTGTCCACCATCAGCTGGGGGATACTAAAATAAACTGGGAGTGGGCTGATGCAGAAGCAGTGTTACAGCAAGCACGTCCTCCACAGGAAATGTRTAAACAAATTTTTGGAAGATCTAAAAATATGAACGAAGAGGCCTCTATGACACAACAATGAACCTTAAAAAGTCTGCAGCACATGTTCTACACATAGTCGTTAAGCAGCAAAGTTAAATTGCTAAATAAAAGTAGTTTTAAACAACCAAAGCTACAAACTCTTCAACATGAAGGCAGCATTCTTAATAAATTATTTTTTATTTTACATCTTGCTCAGTTTCAGTATAGCCCTGACAGCTTAAAACAGTGAGATTAGACACATTAAAAATAAATACTACTCCCAAGTAGCCTAAGAGAATTTCCTTGGACTCCTGTATAAGGTTCTCTTTTGGCATGACCTCTGTTAAAGAAGAAAATCAAGCTTACTTCTGCAATGCTTTCCAAAAAGTTATGAAAACAGTGATGGAGAGGACTGTATCTGTCCTGAATTGTCTCTACTGCTAATCACTTCAGAATTTCCTGCCTCAATACCAGCAGTCCCTCTCCCTTATTGTATTTAGTCGAAGTGTGTTAGAAGCACAATGCAGTAGTACTAAGACATTTTTACTTGTCCAGTCTTTTTCACCACCCTTTCTTCTAATTAAAGTACACAAGTAACTCATATCCTGTTGCTCCTAGTCTGTCCAAGACATTCTGATGTTTATTACTCTTTTCCTTTGTGTTGACTCTCTGCCCAGTTATGCATCATAAGCAGATTCCATTCCTTTATTGCCATATTCCTTCTCCCTGGCCGAAGATGTATATGTGAAGAATGAAATCACTCCCAGCCATTACTGGTCTCTGTGGCACACAGCTCATCGTATTTCTTTAGCCCAAACTCTTATTTTACACAATTGCTCTCTGCATTTGCTATCTAAGCTAGTTCTTTGTCTGTGTAATTAACTGACCCTTACAATACAATTATTTAATTAGCTACTTTGTAAAGAGGTCTTTGACAACCACTTTAAAGAGGTTGTAAGACAAAAGTGCTGTGAAAGGTCAGGTAAATTAGGAGCACAGTTACACAGTTTTGCTTTTCAAAAGCAGTGTGATTTGTCAAAGACAAACTTCTTTCTGTGACTTTAAATGAATTACCTCCAGTTAAACTCTGACTTTCTGGGAGCTTCTTGAGTTTCACTTTAAACACTCACTTTTGTACTCTTCTCATTGTTCTAGTATGACCTCTCTTGGCAATGGAGGACTGAGGTTTCAGTGACAGGATTTGTTTGTATGGTCACAGCCTTGTACACATTTAAACATTTTTTCCTTTGTTAACATTTGATATATTTGTCTTATAAAGGCTTATTTTAACAGCTGGAAACCAATCTCATGCAGATCCTTACAGCCTCCCATGATACCAATGCTAGCTACTACRACACTAACCTTTCCAGCTACCAACCAGGTTTCCTAATGAAAAGGATCTCCGCCCCTCATCAACAACACTGTTTGGTTTCAGGGATTGCCTCATTTTCCTCAGCATGAACTCTTCTGAATCAGTTGTTCAGGCACTTCTCTGCTGCTCCCGTCGCTCTACTGCATCAGCTTATCCCAGATGTTGGACCCACCTTCTCCTAGAATCAGTAAGCAGATTTAGGAAAGGATATTCTCCTACCGCTGCTGCTTTTCTAAATTGTTATCAATGCTTCGTATTTCTACCATGTAGAATTGGCTTGTATTTACCCAGCACAGCCCATACAGCCCCATTTCCCAAAGGGTATGGGAAAATCTGTTGCTTCATCTTCTGCCTTTAGAAAACCAGAATACATTTTTCATTTGTTATTTTTTAAAAAGAGATCAGGTTTATAACTCTGTCAGTGGAGTAGTTTTTCTTGCTCTGCTTAAAGTACATTTCATGAGTTATCTATCTTCCTGTAAGCTCAAACTCTTTCTTCACTGAAAAATTCCTGTCTGTTTCTGAGGATGACCGGTAACACCCTCTATTTCCAGTTGCCACTTCTTGCCCTTTCAGTCCATGTAGTAATTATATTTCCTCTTTACTGCTTAGACCTCCTGTCTTGATATAATTGTCATTTTCCTCAATATTTGTTTTTCCTCTTCTGAGAAATAAATGTATGCTAATTTTTGCTGCCTGACAGCCATGCTCAAAGAAATACATACATAAATATATATATTTATTGTTTAATAATATTCCTCCATCAGCAAATTACTGGTTTATCTCCAGCTATAACATAGAATAGCTCCAGCTGCTTACATCACCCAGTTTGTGAATTCTTTCTGGCCACYCACGCGGAATGCTAAAAGACATAAAATCCTCTTTCATTTCTTCACCTTGTTTCTGATCATTATTGTAGTGGGTAAACAGTCTTTGCCAGCCTGCCATTTACCTTTCTTGATTGATGGAGGAGCAAGTGAGACCAGGGAACTCCTGAAATGTCCAGAATGGTATGCTGATGTGCAGGACTGTGCTAGAGCACATATTCCTTAGTTTTGTTTGACAAATTGCCTTTTGGGAACTATAACAACATACTGTCTCATGTCACTTTCACAAATTTGCCTAACAAGCTACAATAAACTGTAAAGTAGTTTTTCCCATAATTGAATGTGATCATGTTTGTCTGAGATGATTTTATCATAGCTATATTGGTTTGATTAAGTTTATTAACATCAGAGATGTGGATAATTACAGTGTTCTACGAAGATCCATTGGTCTTGATTGTTTGTGATATAATACAATATAATACTTCCTTACCTTAACTATTGTGGGCTAGTGACAGCTATAGAAATACTCTGATCTAACTGAAATACACAGAAGTGGAGAAGCGGTAACACTATCATCATTAACAAATCATTGGAAATTTTTTATGATCATGGTACGTGGACAGTACAGCTTCATCTACAGATTTACTATTCTGTTAGTAAATTGACATTTGCGGTAAGACATCCCAAGTCATAATATGGCCTGCTGAATTTATAACAGACATTATGATTATCTCATTAAAGGTGTTGCATAAGTGCAAAGTGCCATAGTTCTGTGGTCATTTATAATTATTGAACCTAAGATTGATAAAGTTGCTAAGAAATTAAGATTGCTTAAAGGAACATTGCTGAAATGTACAGTCTCAAAATGGAATCACCCTTCCAGAGAAATTATAATACTTGACAATTACTGAATAAATAAATAAACAGAGCCTTCTAAGGAAAAGCTTTTGTTCTGGCAAAGTATTCCTGATTCATGTGCTAGGTGACTGAACAAGAAATTCCACATGATGGATGTTTAAGTAAAGCATCCATTTTATTTGAACATTTGTATTGTGCTGTAAATACCTAGATTTTGGACTTGAGGTCATGAGTATAGTTAGAAAGCAGACTGAAATGTAAAACACCTTCTAACTAGGATTAGATCTGTGTGATTGTTTGGGATTATCACCCCCTCTAGTGGTTGACCTATGTAAAGATCTAAAACCCGGGATTATTCAGATTTGCTACCATTTTTTCCAGCATTCAGAGAGAAGAAAACAAAATGCTCTGTTCTGTTTTACAGTGTTGGATTCAAGGGTGTTAATGTAAACCAGAATAAGATTTTCAATTCTTGAATATCTAAAAAGCTTGAGAGTCATTTGGATAGGTAACAGGCTAGCACACAAAACTATGAACTTCATTTTTTTGAGGTATACAACCATATGTTTCCTTAGTCCTGCTGTGAGCTTACACTTTATTATTCTGGATTGCTCAAAAYTTATCTTGAATGCTATTCAAGGCCATGGTAGGAGTTTTTAAGGGTTTTATGTATTCTGGGTGAATAATATTATTATTGGTGGTATTGGTTGGGGAAGGTGAATGAGTTGCGATGCTACAAAGGGAGGTAATGTTCGTTATTATTATTATTTTTTTCATTTATCATGTCCAAAGTCTTACCCTTCATCCAARATTAGTCCTTAAAAACATTTGGGTCCTAAAATATTGTCACTGAGGAGCAAGACCCTATGATTATGATAAATAATTAAATGAAAACATCATCTTAGTGCTCAGCAGCAGTTAAAAAAACAAATCAAATACTAGTAATTATCAGCAAAGGAACAGAGAACAAAATGGAAAACAATTACACCACTGTATAAATTGGTTGCCCACACCTCATCACGTGAGTTTTTTGTTCTTCCATTTCAAAAAAGATATAGAAGGGCAGCAGCATGACCAAAGAATTTCTATATGAAAAATGACTGAGTTGACTGGAGAAGAGGTGTTTTTGCAGAGCAAGATATGATTGAAGTCTATAAAATTGTGAGTGGCATGGAGAAGATGGATAGGGATTGAATGTTCACCATGTCTTCCAAATAGAAATAGTGGGGCCATCAAATGAAGCTAGTGGGAGCTACGTTCAAAACAAATAATAGAAAGTACCTCTTGCAACGGGTAGTAGATCTGTGGAATTCTTTGCCAGACAACTTTGTGGATGACAAGAAGTTTGCATGAGGTTAAAGGGCAACAGAATAAAGATTTGGGAGAGACTTCCATTGTGATTTACTAAGCACATAAAACCAAATAGGTGTCAGGTCCCCAAGGGCACCCCCGGCTCTGCCCAGCCCAAGGCCTCCCCCGCCCCGCAGCCCCAGGCCCCCATTTCAGCCCAGCCTGGAGCAGTGAGTCCCTACCCCCTGATGCCACAGTGGTGCCGGCTCCAGCCCCACCACGGCCCTGCCCTTGCCTGGCCATGGCCTGCCCCCGTCCCCGACTTCCAGCCTGCCTGGTCAGGTCTTGGCCCAGCTCAGCCCCATGGCAGTGCCCTGCTCCCTCGGGGGGTGGGGTGGGGAACGGGTCCTGGTGGCTGGGAGCCCCCACGGCTCCCGGTGGCCCAGCCCCAGGGAGCTGTTGGTCCATGCTGCACTCTGACGGCAGGTTCAGAAAATTCCCTAAGCTGAATATGGTCAGAGCCTGGGATAGCATTATGAGAAAATACCATAAATGCTTGCCCTGTTTTTTTCCTTCCCAAAGGTATCTTGTGACCACTTTTGGAAACAGAATATTGAGCTATTGAATTATTCCTAAAAATGCCCCCCTAAATTTATTTAGATAAATAACAGTATAATTTGTGAATAATCCTTTCTTTTCATTCAGAATTAGTACAACAACATCTGGAATGCTGTTTTTTCTACAGATTAAGTTGGGAACAGAAAATACTTTTATGCTTAAAACTTTAGCTTATACCTGTGAAACATGCACAAAAAACCTTCAGATACGGAAATGCTTATTAGCAACACTTTCAATGCAATATATTTCTATATTTATAAGCACCAAAGAATAAAAAAAATCTGAAATCCAAAGGAAATTTTTGTACAAATCACTTCTGACATCAGTTCCACCATTTCCTTGTGCTTTGTTGTTAACTTAGCTAACGGAGGTGATGGGTGGCAGTAAGCGACTTCCCAGCAGATCTACCTGAAGGAGCTGACCCCACTGAGAACTGACGTGAGTGAAGCGACTGCCATCAGCAGCTGAAAGGAGCTCACCAAGTGACAGGCCAGATTTGGGTAAATGATTGAGGTGAATCGTGTCACTTAGGTAAACAACTGATGTGACTGAAGTCAAAAGTGACACAAATGAATTGAGTGACTGAGAGGACTGTGATGATTCAGGTGTGACTGAGGCTGAGGTATTCTGAGAAATGGCTGGACATACATATCTATATTGTCTGTGAGCTGATATGTTGGTCAGCTGGATGGGCTGGTATGAGGATTGTTAACATACAGATTGTTAATACAAATGTATGTAGTAAATACAAATATTTAATTTTAATGGCATTGATAAAAAAGGTCTACATAATGGCATGACTATCAGTTCTGAAAGTTTGAATTTTATGTGACAACATGGATTTATGAAGGGGAAATTGTGCTTAACTAACCTGATAGCCTTTTATAATGAGATGTCTGCCTTGGTGGATGAGGGGAGAGCAGTGGCTGCTATTTATCTCGACTTTAATATGGGACTGTAGTTATGGGACTGTCTTCCATAACAGCCTCATAGACAAACTGATGAAGTATGGGCTAGATAAGTGGACAGTGAGGTGAACTGAAAACTGACTAAACTGCCAGGCTCAGAGGGTTGTGATCAGTGGCATGAAGTCTGGCTGGAGGCCAGTCACTAGTGGTGTCCTGCAGTGGCTGACTGAGTCAAATGCTTTTAAACATCTTCAGTAATGACCTGGATGATAGAACAAAGTGCACCCTCAGCAAGTTTGCAGATGGTAGAAAACTGGGAGGAGCGGCTGATACACCAGAGGGTTGTGCTGCCATTCAAAGGGGCCTTGGCAGGCTGGAGAAATGGGCAAACATGAACATCATGAAGTTCAACAAAAGGAAAAGCCAAGTCCTGCATGTGGGGAGGAACAACCCCCTGCACCAGTGCAGGCTGGGGGTCAACCTCCTGGAAAGCAGCTCTGCAGAGAAGGACCTGGAGGACTAGGGGGGACCAAGCTGAACATGGACCAGCAATGCGCCATTGCCCTAAAGAAGGCAAACAGCATCCTGGACTGCATTAGGAGGAGTGTCACCAGCAGGTTGAGGGAGGTGATCCTTCCCCTCCACTCAGCAATGGTGAGACCAAGTCTGGAGTGCTGTGTCCAGTGGCGGGCTCCCCAATACAAGAGAGACATGAATTTACTGGAGTGAGTCCACTGAAGGGCCACAAAGATGATTAAGGGATTTGAACATCTGTCATACAAGGAGAGGCTGAGAGAGCTGGGACTGTTTAGCCTGGAGAAGAGAAGGCTCAGGCAGGATCTGATCAACATGTATAAATACCTAATAGGAAGATGCAAAGAAGATGGAGCCAGACTCTTCTCCATAGTATCCACTGAAAGGACAAGAGGCAAAGGGCATAAATTGAAATATAGGAAATTCCATTTAAACATGAGAAAACATTTTTTTACTGTGAAGGTGATTGAATATTGGAAGAAGTCACCCAGAGATGTTACGGAGTCTCCACCCCTGGATATATTCAAAACTCAACTGGACACAATCCTAAGCAACCTGTTCTTGTTGATCCTGCTTTGAGAAGGGGGGGGTGAACAAGACAGTCTCCAGAGGTCCCTTCTATCCACAATGATTCTGTGTTACAGTGGCGCCTTCAGTATCCTTAATGATATTAAAACCTTAGCATGAGGGGATTTTGATGTGTTTGGCCTGAAAGTTAAAAAATAATCATATGAAGAATAGGAGTGCTAAGGATGAGCACAAACTATAGAGGTGTTTATAATAAGCAAACTGTGAGGCAGTAACATCAGAAAGAGCGATGCAGAATAGACAAAGGATATAGTGAACAAATAGTGGGTGGCAAAGGGAAGACCACAATGTTTAATGCTGCCTTCTTCAGTCTTAATAAAAATGAAATTTATGACAAGATTGTAACAATTAGTAAACAGAGGTACGTAGGAATATAGCCAGAATAGGAAAGCATTGAATTAAAGAATATTTTAAAATACTTACATAAGTTCTAACTTATAGAACTATTCAAGACAATAAGATTTGACAAAAGATACTTTTGAATACTGAGAACAATCTCCAAAACAAGATCATTTTTTTCGAGAGCTCAAGAAGTCCTCAAGAATACTAGAACAAATTATTATGCCATCATTTTTAATAATTCAGGGAATAAGAAGGGGAAAGACAATGTACCATGTGAATTTGTTAAAAATAATTCAAGTCAAATTACCACCTTTGACAGTTTAGCTGCTTGACAGGCGTGTATTCACCTAGTGGGAACTAATACCTGTGACATGCCCCCATATTTTAGCAAACTTTCTGACATGACTCTTATTATATTTTCACAAGAAACAAGACAGATACAGGCTAGTCTAAATTACTATGATGGGGGCCAACAACTGTTTGAGAAATGGTGTTCAAAGACAAACTGTAAATTCTTTTCAGATAAACTCTGGAAAGATATTATATATGTTCTTGTAGGAGCCTGACTTTCTAGGACATTGATCGTAAGGGAATTCAGAATGTATATTCACATACAATCCAAGCTGGGAGACCTGATCCAAATGTGGTTCAGAGGATGGGAATGAAACTCAAATTAGTTTTCACTAAAGAAGCAGAGCATGAGAGAAGAGCTCTGAAATTCAGTGAAGACCAATGTAAAATACTCTAGAGAGGAAAAGTCAAATGAATAAGTATAAAATGGAATATATCTGGATATACAAAAATAAATCAGAAATGGTATGTGAGAGCCTGTGGATGTTAAAGTGAACATGCAAACAATCCAAAGTAAAAAGAAAAAATATTATCTGACAGTGTTTTAAGAGGTTAAATCATTAGTGGAAAGCATTCCTTTCTTCTCTGTGCTTAAAAGGTCACAAGAGTTTTATGTCCAGTTTTGTATGTCACATTTCAGCAATAGCCTAGACAACCTGGAAAATAATAAAGAACAACAGAACCTATGAATTCTGAGGAAATGCTGGAACAATTAGCTTTGTTTAGGAGAGAACAGACTGAGGGAGAAAACAACGTTTAACACATTAAAGATTATGATTATGATGGTCACTTTTTCTCCCTAGTCACTGAAGAAGAGAGCAGAAAAAGTATGCTTGCAAGTAATAATTGATATTAATAAAATGTTAATCAAAAGGATAGATGTAGACCGGACAAAGTTCCCTAGGAGGTTTGTATAGTCTCTGTCTTGTAGAGATTTTTAAGAGCAGGCTGAAAAAATCTGTTCAGGTTTGTTAGGAATAGTTGATCCCATATCTGGGCAGCAAAATGGTGTTTCTTCAGCCCTTTTGCAGCCCTGCATATCCATGTTTCCATTAAAAGACCAGTAGGACACTCACTGTTCCAGACTTCCAATTAGACTGAAAGAAGGAGGAGAGAAACATATTGCAAAGTGAAATGGCTAGCTTAAGTCTGTGCGTTGGGTTACTTAAAAATTTCTGTATAGAATTTCAGTTTTCCTGATTCCTGAATCAATACTCTGTTTTACTTCTAGTTTTTAGCCTTCGTGTTCTCATGAATGTGTTGACTTAGATTCTCATTGAATAAAAGTTGCTAATGCCTCAGTGTCAGGCTGTGCATATTCAGTTTGTCCTTCGTGTACATTTAATCTTAGCTTTCATTTCTTTTGTGCATGCAGTGTAGCCCCTTTTTTATAGGGTGATCACTACCCTCCACTCTTTTTCCTATCATGAGTTTAAGGAGATGGAGATTTCCTTGGTGACAGATTTATTTATAGACACATTTAGAAACTGGTTTCCACATAAATGATTACTAGATCAGTGTGCATAATGGAGTCTGTGGGATCTTTATCATTGTCAGGTCTGGGAGCAAGCAGTGCTGGAAACCTGACACCAAGGAGCTTCTCTGTTTACTTAAGCCTCCCTGCCTTATCGAGTTAGGAGACAGCATATTACGTTTACCTGTAGCATCCAAGCATATTAAATTTCATTGCTGTTTTGTCACACTGTTAGAATAGTATTGTTTGGAGCTTTTACTCTGTTTCCTCTCTTCAGCCTCCTGTCCCCCTCCCCTAATAATGCCAGGTGCGGGGATTACAAAAACATAATTTTGGGAGTCACTGAAAATGAGATGTTAAAAGATCAGCATTCTTTTGCTTCCTGTGTCTTAAATACTAAGACTGCACCTGGCACAAGTTTTCAGCCTTTAGAGCACTAACAAGCTGCGACTCTGCAGGTCTCTCCTTAGACAAAGCTTCAGTACCAACAGCAACAGTGGCGGGATTCACAAGAAAACCATGAGAAGTTGGTTACCCTACATACAGGTCAACATTGATACTCAGTCTCGAATATGTGAATAACTATATCAGCTTCTGTGTGCATCACCCGATTCCCATTTATTACCGTGACATTGCTTAAGTGTCTCTGAACACGATGTTTCTCATGCAGGCGATGTGAAAAACGACACGGTTGCGCCCGCACAGGATTTTGTCCCATTCTTGTACCGGATGGTGATAAACTCAGGGCAGAAAATCCTTCTGGAGAAAGCCCCTGGATTTCGTTACCTGGCTGCGGAATCAAGCTGTAGGAAGAGACCGCGTGATGCTCCCCGGAACTGGCAGCGTCCCAGCGGGTTTGGTGCCGCTGCCGGGTCGGCGCTGGCTTGGGGACGAGGAGCCGGCGCTCACCACAGAGCCCCCGCGGCGGCCGCGCCAGCCCAACAGCCAGCTCGGTTTGAAACAGAGCCACAACGCTCGAGGGGCTCGCGGGGGCGGGGGGAGGGCGAGACAAGCCAGCGCGAGGCCCCGGCCCCGACAGGCGCCCCCTGCCGCGCGGGGGGCCGGGCCGCGGGGGGGGGCTCGTCGCCATGGCAACGGGCGCGGGGCGGCCGCGGGAACATGGCGGCGGCGGCCTCCCCTGCCGCCCTCCGCGGCGGGGAGACGCAGCCCCCCGCCAGGGGCGGCCGCCGTCACCATGGGCCGGGGCAGGCCGCCGCGCCCGCGGAGGGCGCCAAGGAGATGCAGGTGCGGCGGCGGCGGGACGAGAGGGGGGTGGGCGGCCCGGGGCTGGGGCTCCTGCTTTCCTGCGCCATGGCTGGGCGTTGATCTAGCGGTAGGGGAGTGTCGGGCTCCTCTTGATATCGCTGCGCAGGTTGTCTCGGAGTTAAAGTGCGGGATAGCCGCAAGCTCGCGGGCGAAAAAAGGACTCCCTTTTTTAGGGGAGGCCGTCCGGGTGGAGTGCATTTAGCCGTGTCGGAAGTCTATGTCGAAAATAAAAGTTTTAGTGTGGCTCTTTGGTAGCAGTTTTCTCCCCCCGCCCCCCCCGCAAGAGTTTTCAAAGCGAGGCATCGGGAACACTAGGCTGCGTTTGGACAAGAGCGCTTTTGCACGGATGTATTCGGCTTGTACTGCCTGGCAGTTAACCCGTTACCTGTTGGTTTTTCTGATATATCCGTAATTTTGATAAAAGAAGACCACCGGGGGTAATTTCCCCCATTGCGTTCTCTCTGAGAAGGTATTTTTTGTCTGTGATGAAATTCACAAACTTTTATTGCTTATAAACAAAATATTTGTTGTATTTTTAAAGAGGGTAGCTCATTTCAATAGCTTGAGTTGCGACTTTAGGTATGAAAACATTTAAGATTCATCTTTTTATTAGTTCTCACAGCAACAGTGACAGAATATGTTCTTGAGATCTGCCATAAAAGAAGAGGAATAGACTTTAAACAACAAAGTGTCTGAGATGGAAAAGATTAAGCACTCTCTGAGCGCAACCATAAGGACTTTCAAGTCCTCTGGGGAATGGAAAAGGCTGTTATCCTCTATAAAATTTACTGACAAATCATGTTTCATGTCTTATGCTGAATGTTTGTTGCTTTCAGCTCTCCTCTGATAATTGTTTTATTACTAGTTTTGTTCAGTCAAAACCCATAATTAATTATACAAAACTTTTTCAAGACTTAATGTTGAATGATTTTTTTTTTTTTGGTAAACTATTTGTTTTCCCTTTGTTTTGGCTGGGTCCTAAATGCATGTAAAAGTAAGAAAGTTTTCAGTATGGTCTTTGGATATCAATGGAAGCTAACTTGATTACCTTTTTTCTGGAAATAGCATGTAGTTAATAGTTCCTGGGGTTGGTTGGATTCTGTTCGATTTCCATAGTGTAAAGTAATACAAATACACCTCACTGTTAGTATTTGCAGTAGCTTCCAGGATGCATTCTAAGACGGGTTGAGCTGATGTTTTTGTACAATTACAAATATAACAAGTTAAGTTATTATTATTTATACCTTGCAAAAGTAATTTGTTTACTAGAAGGCCTGTACTACCAAAACTTGAATGTGTCAAGTCAAGACACTGAACCTAATGTAGAAGACTTGACTGTGCTAACATCATCCTAATGATGACACCCCCAGAAAGATATAATATTTTCTTAATTAATCTCATGTAAACCCAATAATTAATTATTTAATTAGTTGATACATGGAGCTATGGATAGAATGAAGCCACTGTCTTTTTATTTGCATTCAGTTAAACTTTGATCATAGCACAATTCAGCGGAGAAATATGCAACTTGAACTGTCTCTTTTTCCTCTTTCCTTCATCAGTATGTATATGCAATATTGAATAGTACATTGTGTGTGTGTAGTCTTATTACAGCTAACATTTAATGCCTCCTTGGGCTGGAGACTCTGTTGTTATGTAACTTGGTAATGAAATCAATATTAGTAAGTACGTGTGTCTTGTTTTGTCTCTTTTCTGGAAAAGTGACTTGACAATGTAACTTCTCAATTACCAAAAATATCCTATGTTTTAGCAGACTATATTTTTTTAGTGAATGGGATGGAGAAAGGTAGAAATAAAGGAGGATTTCTTCACGCTTAAGCAATGAACAGCTTAACCATTATGGACAGGAAAGTAACCAGGTTACTATTCTGTGCAGGGTGACCTTCATTAATGGGAGTTTTTATTAGACAAACCACAATAATGGTTATTAATCTTTTCATTTCTATCCTAAATTTTGGGATCTTCAGGCACCGCAGCCTATGTAGAAAGAAAGGCTCCTTTTCTGCTGCCTCCCTAACGTGATACGTGCATGTGTAAAAATAATAATGGAAAATATGTAACTCCTCTCCACTATTGGCACTTTCCCAGTAAAACAAAGCGARGTAAGGTTTTTCTGGAAAACAAAGGACGTTAAGAATTGCTGAATACCAGGTGTAAAATCATTTAAACAGGGAAAGCATTTGAGGTATCAGTGAAAATAATGATAAGCTTTAAGACCATGACAACTGTTTTGCAATAAATCGCATTGTATGGTTTTCTTTATTAAAAGAAGCAAAATACCCTGCCCCTCAATATAAGATAAGGCTTCAGTCTAATTCTATATGTCAATAATTTGGGGACTGTCTAGACAGAAACTATCCTGAACCTTTTTCAGTGTTTTTGTTCAGAAACGAACTACAAGAAAGGGCATGTGTTCAGCTTCTGTTAGAGAGAGATTGCAGAATGCCCAGCTCAGACAGGATTTTTCTTGGTAACTACTTGCTAAATTATAGCTGCTGCAATTTGTCCAACTGAATTCAGCCAGTACAGTGACTTATGGCAATGTACATCAAAATGAGCAGAAGTAGAAAGCTGCATGATTTGTGTCTTTATGAGGACTAAAAATTATTGACTTGCTAACTGGTGGCAGGTGATACCATTAGATACAATTACCAAATATCAAAACATTCAACAAATTGCATGGAGAAGCAGTTACATTAATATAAAATGACTAAGAAATCTACACAGTGGCCTAATGATAACTAAGCGTTGGAAAACAGGAAAAGCAGTGTTTTTGTTTTCATCAGCAGTAGGATACTACAAGAAGTTGTAAGAATATGCAACTGGAAAGAGAAACCAATGCAGTAGTACGAGAACCATGAATACGTTGTTTAGTGATGCTTGTTAGAAAATTGAATATGGCAAAGTATGACAGCTTATTTGGAACATGATGACACTTGGGCAATATATCATGTTGGTTAAATATATTTGAACAAAATATGATATCAAATGTTTAGATGGAAAAGAAGGATTTTTCTTGGTCACCATCAGCCTGTTACTGGCTTAAAGAATGTCAGAGATCCCAACTAATTTAGTTTTGCAGCAACCAAATAATATATCTGAAAATGCATGATATAAAGATGACACACTTTATAAGAATTCTGACTAGTAATGAAGGAGAACTTGAAAACATAGTTACTATTAATATTCAAAGGATTATAGATAGTGAAGACCTATCTGTATTATCTATTAACTTATGAGTTAATCTAGATCAGACAATGTGGCAGATGATGTGTAAACTCCAAATGCTTACATCAACAATGATAACATTTCATGATAAATAAGATTCATGCACCACAGAGGTAGAAAGAGGTTTAATAAGACATTTAGCTGTAGGGAATTGTGCATGTTGTCCAACCTCTTTCATCCCAAATATGCAAGGAAGAGATTGTCAGCTGGACAAGTAAAAATTGCAAGGCTCTGGTTGCTCAGCAACAATTCAAAATTTCTGCTATATTTATCTACACAGAAGGTAGAAGAAGTGCTATTTCCCCCAAAGTTTTAATTTACTGCCAGGGAAAAGGTTTCTTTCCAATATGCCCGCTACCCATGGAAGGTATGTCATGTAAGCATAGACTGTTAGTATACAGCTCTGAAAACCCAGGATAATTTAGAACTTTGTGTTATTGTTGCTTTTATGTAGTTGAATGGTTTTGGCATTCATCTGTGTAAGGTTGAAATCTGAAATCTGTAATTACTATAATACCAAACTTAAGCTTATATATAAAGGGAAATGCTCAGTTATTATTGTTATATATTTCAGCAATTTAGTCATAAAGTTTTACTTCTTATCTGTTTACTGCCTTAATGAAACTGCAGCCTTCTGTTCTACAGTTTACGTATGTAAGCCGTGATATGCAAGGAGATACAAGAATGAAAAAAATAAAATAACAATGTGTCCTAAACTGGTAAATTTTCCTGGGTAATCACAACAGTTATTTTATTTGGCAAATATAATTCCATTTCTGTATTTAGATTTCTGAGTAGAAGTTTGAAAGATTTGGAATACATTGGGCAAGGATTGAACCATGGGGCGGCAGACAGTATTACATACGTTCTAGTTCTTTGCAGCAGGACTGCTGAAGCTGAAAGGCTGTAGGCTGGTTCAGTATAACCAAACAGAGCAAAAAAGGATGTGATTAATGATAATAATTCTGGAAGTAAAAGCATAGCCCACATACTATTGTGTTTCTAGGATGTACAACAGATTGTAGCACATTATGAGCAGCAGATTAAAAGTGAACAGAAAGGTTAAATGGAGACAATAGCATTTAGCATTGCTTGTGTCTTGCAGGGTAAAGAGGGAAGGTCAAGTTACAGAAGAGTTCTTGGATAGTCTTTCAGAATTTCTTAAGCAGGACAAGGAAAAAAAAAATCTTTAATTTCTCAAATCTGTCCTCAGATTATTGAACAATAATAAAATGTACTCAAATTTGTACTCAGTTTGTACTCAAATCAATTGATAGTTGGAGCTGTCTTTCCTGCTCGACTGAAGAAATCAGAAGGGAAAGGCTCACTAGGAAGATGTCAGAAGCATTCAAGACTGTTAAAAGAGCTGAAGACATTGCTGAACCATCATAATGAAAAATAATGTATTAGTATGCAGTAGAAAGACTTTTGGAAACTTTATGGTCTTGAAGCAATAAATCCTTTAGGATGTTGCATATTGATTTGTGTCTTCTAATCTGTATCCTGCAACAATTTATCCTTGCTGTTCCTGTGCTGTTTTTTTGGTGCTGTTATTCACATGGCCTTGCGGCTGCAAACTGGATAGTATTGTAACAGCAGAATATTCTGCCAGAATATGCCAGCCATCAGGTTGGCCAACCTGGTARGGAGGTCTTTAAACTAGGAAAGACAGGGGAAGGGGAGAGTTATAGTGCCAGGGTAGCTGGCAAAAGACAGCTCAAGTCAGGATGCCTCCAGCAGGTGAATGCAGCCAGGGAAGTACGCATGGGATGTGGCTATGGAGGATCCTCTT
>NW_020450726.1:452097-518550 GCF_003343035.1 Apteryx rowi
TGAGGCCACATCTGGAGTACTGCGTCCAGTGCTGGGCTCCCCAGTACAAGAGGGATGTGGCACTACTGGAGCAAGTCCAGCAAAGGGCTACTAAGATGATTAGGGGACTGCAGCATCTCTCTTATGCGGAAAGACTGAGAGAGCTGGGCCTGTTTAGCCTCGAGAAGAGAAGGCTGAGAGGAGATCTTATCAACGTGTACAAATATCTGAAGGGAGGGTGTCAAGGGGATGGAGCCAGACTCTTTTCAGTGGTGCCCAGCAACAGGACGCGAGGCAACGGGCACAAACTGAAACACAGGAAGTTCCATCTGAACATGAGGAAAAACTTCTTCRCTGTGAGGGTGACAGAGCACTGGAACAGGCTGCCCAGAGAGGTTGTGGAGTCTCCTTCTCTGGAGATATTCAAAACCCGCGTGGACACGATCCTGTGCAACGTGCTCTAGGTGACCCTGCTTGAGCAGGGGGGTTGGACTAGATGATCTCTAGAGGTCCCTTCCAACCTCAACCATTCTGTGATTCTGTGATTCTAAGTTGCTGAAGAATATTCTAAATTGCAATTCTAGAATAATTGAAGGATTTTACTTTGCTTAGCAGAGTATAGGAGAAGCTATTATGTTACAACTGCGGTATGGCCTCTTGGTTCTGCAGGTTGGATAATAGTTTACAAAAGAAACGGTATCAAGTTTATTCACAGCACATACCACCACAATGAATTTAAAGAGCCATCAGATTTTGACTACAGAGGGAGTGTTTACAGAGACACCTAAGGCACTATCAACAAGAAGTTTTCAGATTTGTTCAAGTCTGAAATTTAAATCTGTTGTAATATATCAAGGGTTTGGCAGGCCTTTAATAGAAGGTGAGCTTCACCTAACATGTGCTGCATCTATTGCATCTACCTTGCAGAAGATGCTGATTAGATTCTGGGCAATTATGTACCTACGGCAGGGAGGGAGTTCCTGTTGGAAGTTGAGAGAATGGACTCCCACTCGTGTTGGTTTAGCTGCACACAGACAATGCAGAGAGTAACGTATGGGAAAAGCTTTTGGAATCTTGTTTGTTTTTCTCCATAGTACTGTGGTAAGGGTATTCAAATGAGAGAAGGTAATTTTAAAGATCTAGGAAGACGTGGAGAATAGGGCTGAATGTTAGCTTTTAATTGCTTTGGGGTAGGGTTCTTCCCCCCCTCCCCCCCCAAATTGCTATGCTGCAGTCATAGTATCATAGTCAGTAAAAGGTTTTGGAAGTTCTAAGTAAAAGGGGAATCAATTGTTATGACAATATGTTGGGGAAGTGCCTCCAGAGATGCAGTAGAAGTAGCAGTCTAAATCTTGGGTTAATCAATAATAATTTAAAACCAAAAAGCCTTGGAGGAACAAGTGACTTCTTAGGAGAAAAACTGTTTTCAAAAAGAACCAAGGACAAAGTTTTACCAGGAAAAGATTAATAAATAAATAAATAAATATATATATATACACACATACACACTGTGGAAAAAGAAATATGAAGCTACCTTTATGGCCTATAATTATTAACCTTTTTTCTCCAGAGAAAGAGAAAAGATGTTGTGAAGGCAGACACTACTATATTGACTGGTTGACAAGCAGTATGGTTTTCATACCATAATGACTACCACTGAAACTCACAAGAGAACTTTTTTCTTTTTCTTTTTCTTTCTTTCTTTCTTTTTCTTTTTTTTTTTATTAGTCAAGCAACTGGGTAGCTTTGATTAAATATACTTTGTTGTTTCAGTTCTATTTCAGTGAATTTTTACCAAACTTAAATTGGAAGGAAAATAATAAGTAAATATGCATTAAATGGTATCTTGTTTAGTGTTTAAATGAAGACCTCCAACTGTACAGACTGAAAAATGAGCAAGATATTTTCTTAAAATGTATTTGAAAACAAATGTTAGTCAAGGAAGTGGTAACCATATTTAATGAAAAATACATTTTTTTTCCACTTACTGCATTTTGAAATGGATGTGTTGAAGGAGTTAATTTCCTTTATTCTTGCATGTATTAGTAAATTGCAGTTAGGGAGGGGAAAAAAAGGATATATTTTACTTGTAATAAATTTTCAAATTAAATGGAATTCCTGTATCAGCTACTAATACAGCTGGACAAATAGCTCTTTCTGAGCTACTGTGGAAGTGCTCTGCAACTTCTATTTCTGCCTAACGTGTGCAGCTCTTTTCAAAGATGACCCTTATCAAACATGCACTGGTTGGATCATTATTTGATGGGAGGGAAAGCACCAAATTAAGATAAGTGTGGATGATCCACAGAGTAGATGGAGATTATCTAAGTGACAGGAAAGAAAACTCCAAGCTCAGCATAGCTGCTGGATTATTTTAAAGAATGTGTTGCTTRTGATGGAGTAATCACTTTCCTTTTCTGATAGAGTATAATAGAAATAGCTCTTTGTTGAAATCGCAAGGTATGTTATGCGTAGGTTATTTGTGTCTTGATTGCTATATGGTCCAACCTACCCAACTTTGAGCATAGCAGATCTTAGCTGCTTGGAAGCTAGCATCCACATCTCTAGCATAAGATGTGATTTTCTTATGACCTATAGGTCAAATGAGTTACTCCTGTGAGCTCAGTACAGCTGTGAGCGGAGTTTTAAAAAGCTTTAGAGCAATTTAGTTCAGCTGTGTCTGAACGACTGTAATAGCCTTTGATTGCAGTGCAAAAATACTGCTAAACGTGTGTAGTAAAGAAGCCTGAATTCAGCATAAGTAATCAAAAACCTCTAAATGTTAATGTTGCGTACTAAAAGGGACATAAATATTCCATCGATGGTATCCTTTTGCTTACTTCTGTGGGGATCTAGCTAAGGTTCCAGTGCTGGCTACTAAGCCTGAGATAGGTTTATGCCAGTGCCATGGAGCAACTTACAGGGCCAGAATCAAGTGGTCTTGTCTGATTGCCATGAGACAGCAGACAAAATGTGAGTTTTGAATTGACAAACCTCTTTGGTTGTTCCATGGAAAGCAAATTCTGCAAAAAGACATTTTGTCTGCAAAAAGACATTTTGTTGTTAATACCAAACTACCCAGAAACATCCCTGGTTAGTACAATTAAGCTTAAAAAAAATTTTTTTTTTTTGTCTTCTGTGGTTTGCATATTAGCACAGAACAACTTAGCAATTCTTTGCAAGTAACAAGTCATAGTTATTTATTTGCGTTTTTTTGAAGTCAAATACTTCACTTCAAATGTATTGGAATACCCCAGATGTCAGAAAACAAATGTTTCAGGGCCTCCTAGAAAATATACACCAACAGCATCACTTAGCAGTGGATTGTCGACCCCGTGTGGCATAAGACAAAACAATCGTTGGAAATGCAGTATTACACCTTCTGCTGTTGTGCTGATTATGAAGCAGAAGTTTTAGTTCTAGGAAGAATAAGGATATACTTACTCTTTTTATGGTAGTATACTAACTTGTTTGTCGGGATAACTTGCATGTCGTAATTGAGTTGGATGGTCTGTTTTCGTATAGAAATGGTGATGAGCACAGCATCAAATGAAGGTTACTGCAGAAGGAAAGCATGCTTAGATTGTGTTAAGAATAGAGGCAGGTATTTCAGGTTCCGTATATGTAGCAATAGTTCCTTCCCACTCCTGACCTGGTGTGTTGCTACTGTCAGGGAAAGGGATGAAGATGCTAGCATTAGCAAATATGTGTGGAGAAGAGAACTTGATGCACCACAGTTCTATTATGTGTAAGTTTACATAGTCATGACAACAGCAAATAAGACCTAAAGGGAAAGCTTTTAAAGAAATTGAATACTAGCAAGTTGATGGTATAAATCAAGAGCTATGCAAAGCAATATCAAGCTAACTGGATGTTGACAATACAGGAATTCTTTTTGAGAACTTACAACTGAAATTTGATTACATTTACAGATGTGATTATTAAAACTGAAAATTAATTATAGGTGCTGGTGACAAAGACTGATACAATAATTCTCAAAATATTTTTTTTCAGCATGGACTAACATATGCAGCACTTACTGCTGTACAGATTATAGATAGTCTTTCAATGTTCAAGTCCTTTTCTCATTGCCTGTTGAACTCTTGTCACAGTAGTTAAAATAAACCTAATTTTAATCCCTAGTATCAGGATTCCTGCTTGAGTAAGGTAGCTACATACTTTACTTGAGCTTGCATACCATAGCTTACATACCATAGGTATAAAGCTTGATGTAAAGATTAAGATAACTGTACTGAGTGCACCTGATGAACACATTAATTCAGTATTTGGGTTTTTAACACTGTCATTCTAGTTTTATTGTTCTTACTTAGACAATTCAACCCTATGTCCATGCTTGTGAACACAGAACAAGGAGGATGTTTTCAACCAACTAAAAATTATCTTAAATTCCTCCTGACTCAAAAATATTTGCCTTAACATTTGAGGGCGGTGCTGTCTTAATAATGAAATTGTATTTTCCATATAAAAATGCTGAATGAATGGATGTTTGTAATAGAGTCTGTAGTCTGATGATAGATGGTATATCTCATTTATTACTAGTGCACTTGTAATGAGCTATGTCGGCAGATTACTCCCTGCTCCATCAAGAGAGATAAGCAAGCTGGGGAAGTATCTGTGAAAGGTCTTATACCTAATGCAAATGGTGGAAGTCTGGGGACTTGAGCAGGAACATAAAAACACTCAACATCCTACCAAACATTTATGTGGATATGTGACCTTGTTACAGCTAGCTAGTTACCAGAAATCAATTCATTAAAAATGCTCTTCTGTTGGTTTTGAAATCAAATGAAGAGAGATATGATTGCAAAATTCTAATACTTGAGGCTGGATATGTCTTCTCTTCAACTGGAAGGGAGGCTTCATGGATAGGGGACTTAACTGCAGTTTAACAAAACTCCTATGCATAGGCAACTGGAAAGGAGGTCAGATGTTAAACTTAGAAATTCTAATTTAGGTCTTACAAGGATTTGACAGTTTTCTAGTCAATTTAAGTTTTAAATAACAGTCTCTACAAATATTCAGAGATATATGACCATAGATGACTTGGTCATTTCGTTGTAAAGGAAGTGGTAGTAATACTAAAGAAAAGCAAGATTTGCTGTGTAGCTGGAGCTCAAGAGCAGCTTAAACTTCATGATCACTCCGAGTAAAATTTGTGTTAATATGGAATCTCAACTGGGAAATATTCTTTTTTGGTCGTCTGGAAAGAAAAAAGACATTTATCTTTCCCTGCTGACTGCAGAGGCAATGGTTCTCAGCTTGACTGCACATATGCTTAAGAAAAGTAACACACCAACAAAATTTTGTAAGAACTGCTCCTTCAACTATTGAGGTATAAGTTAACACCAACTAATGAACAAATACGGAGTGGGATGAGAGTTAATCTCTTGCTGAGTTCACTTTTAAAATGTATGATTTAAAACTAAACCAGTTCTGATTTAATCATAAAAAATGCTGATTCCAAAAATATGCTGCCAAGTTAATGAATAAAAACACCCTGCCTTAGTTTCCTGGTGGGGGGCTATGGGGAGGAAAAACAACTTCATTTATAAGGCTAGGTGAGTAACAAGTTAATTAACCCATGCACTGTTAACTACAGTAATGCTTTTTTGCCATACGGGAGCTTGGAAATTGGAAATCTTTTGACTGCTTAGTGCTAGGTTAAACCATTTTAGTGCCAGTGCCAAACTACTGAATATCATCATTTGTACTCTAATTGCAGATGGTATTGCAGTGTTGTACCTCTGCACAGGAAGCTGCCAGCTTCTTTGCTGTAGGAATGGCTGATATATCTGGCTCTTAAACAAATGCTGTTTGTTAGGTGTTTTTCTAACTATAACCAAAGACTTGCTGAATTCCCTTTTTGGAGATAGAATCTCTACAGCTTTTGTGGTTACAGAGAAAAATGGAGGTAAATTAGCAGATACCCTAAGAAAGAGAAAGTAGTTGCTACTTCATTGATGTTTGAAATATTTGTGAAGAAGCATTGTAATTTATGGTAATTTGGAAGGCCCTCAAGACTGGATCGTTAATTGGTAAATGTTGCTTCCAAGGCAAGTAATCCTAAAGAACTCTTCTGAAAAGAGCAGTCCAAGTCTTGGATCCTGTTCCATAAAGGAGACCTTTGGACTTAGCTGCCCATTTTATGCTGGAGGCTTGTATTTCCACGTTAGAAATGTGAGAATGAAAGAATGAGGATCTC
Source organism: Apteryx rowi (assembly GCF_003343035.1). Lineage (NCBI taxonomy): Eukaryota > Metazoa > Chordata > Aves > Apterygiformes > Apterygidae > Apteryx > Apteryx rowi. The sequence goes on from NW_020450726.1 coordinate 458,300, forward strand.
CAAGCTTCTGTTCCTTTGAGGGAGCCGTGTGAGGAAGAAAAGGGAAAGAAACACATTCTCATGAAATGCTAACCAACTAGTGAATCTTATGTGATAAATGGATCCATCTGTGCAGATATGAAGAATGGATGCAAAATTTGTGGTGAGTAGTTGAGAATCAGGTCCAGCCATCCGTTGAATATATGGTTAGCTTCTTCTCACACAGAAAAGAAATCCAGACAAGCTAGAGAGGCTACAAAACTTCAGGATGAAGTTTTGTGCTGAGACTGTGCCTGTTTAGTGCTTTATTGCAACCAGAAAAATGGTCTTGATCTTGCTCTTTCCTTGTGACAGCCCTGGAGTTTGTGATCATAGAGTGAACTTGTTTGGTGAGCCAGACTAGAAGAGGAAGAAAAATTTGCCATTTTTGCTGGTTATTATTTAAAAAGTGAGCAGTTCTCTGCCAGCTCAGTAAGCTGCATGGGGTCACTGCGCAACTAGATAAGGATTAGAGTGCTGGTGGTGGAAAGGACAAGAAAAGCACAGCCAGGAGTTAAGGGAGCGTTAAGTGCAGTAACTCCTTTCATGGGAGCAGCAAGCTGCTAGCTGTCTCAGGACTAGTGTGGAATATTATTCTCCTTCACAAAAAGCCATAACGAACAGCTTGGATGATCATATACTGAGAATGATGGAAATACAGCAGCATGTCTTGATTTCATAACCTTGAGACCTTTTCTGCCCAATTGCGATTTCAGTGGAAATTTTTACAGTGTTTGCCTTTTGCTACTGTTAGAATCCCTTTCTGCCACTGCAAATAAAACCTATTAGTTTTCACACTGGTGAAAACTATAAAAACTCTAATTATGTTACCGATTTTCACATAACCTATTTATGGGACAGTGTGCAACTCTCTTATTGCAGGAGCTATTCATATAGATGGAGACTGAGCATGTCCCTCCTAAAATTTATCTGAATTAATTTTGTTCTATCCTTAATCATAAATCATGTTTTCTGAAGTTGGAGGCCACACAAAAGCAATAGCAGTGATCAGTCTAGTTGCTCACTTCCTGAAGCATAGGGTCTGCAACTGGAAACAAAACTTCATGAGTAGTGATAGACTGCAAGGTTATGGTTGCTCAAATGACTTAGTTTGTCATATTTTATTTGATATTTTATATCTGAGACATGGTAGCTTAACTTGCAGTTCTCTTGGTATGCATTTGGTTATTGGTATTCTTGTGCCAAATACTATGCTTATCACTGTAAAACTTGTTTCTAAATGGAAGCTGATACATGCAGGTACCTCTAGACACAAGAATGTTTTAAGCTTTGTTTTCTTTGAGAAATCCAGGTTTTACCTTGAGGTTGGCATAACATTCGTTGCAGTCCTATGACATGTATAGGATAGTATTAAACCACATCAGACTTTAACCTTCTAAGAAAGAAAGAGGAAAATACATTAGTGCTATTAAACTAACACTAATGACTTAATCTAACCACTGCTCTAAAGCTGAATGGGCTTCGTCTAATGTATTGCTCCTGCCGTGTTAGAAATATATGCATTATTTGAGGGACCTTTGGCCTGCACTAGACTAATCAATCCAAACTCTACTATCCTTATAATCCTCATAATCCATTTTCTTTTCAGAAAAACAAGTAGCTAAAATAATTCGGTTACTGCATCTTGTTCAGTGATGGCATAGGATTCTTAGATCTTTAAATGTAGTCAGCCTTTCAGTTTCAGCAATCTGTCATTGGGTTAGGATGTCGTTGAATGATACTTCCACCAGGACCACTCAAGTTTTGTTGAGAGGTTGATGCACTGTAAATTTTACTTACAGTTGATATAAGCTTCTGCAACTCACAGGTATGAGGTGCTGCACCAGTTGCTTGCATTGGTTTTAAAAAAGGAAAATATAGTGACTAGTAGGATAAAAATAGTGGTAGCTTACTGCAATAGACTTGCAATTTTTTTCTGTATTCAAACATATTGAAAAATCAATTTTTCAGGGTAAATTCCATCAATTTATCAAAGCCAAATATTTTCAAACTGCAGCTCTATCTCGTGCAATAAAGTGAGTTATCAGGTTTATGTAATAGGAAATGTTGGAAAAGCTTGATTTTCTTTTCATCTCCTATGAACCCTTAAGAAAGGGAAACAAATATCATCTTCAGGCTTCAGTGCGTCTGAGGTTTTACTTTAAAAGACAGATGAAGAAAAAAACCTTAAATTGGTACCCCATCAAGATGGAGGTGAAAACATCTTTTCCATATAAGGGTGGTGATCCAATTAGCTTTCCATGATTTCAGGTAATCCTCCTTCACCACCAATGCAGTATATATATTTTGTCTCACCTTTTGCCTTTTCAAAGCATAAAAAAATTGCTAGTACTGAAGAAAAGCTAAGTTTGAATTGCAGTGGAAGAAAATTAAATTGAAGGTATATGATTTTATTCCAATCCAAAGAAGAGGTTTTTGCTTAAACCTCTGCCTTACTGTAGGAGGAGTCTGAACTCTTAAAGTCTTTTGTGACTAAGATACCTAGGCCAAGTGACTGTTACAAATTCATAGAAGATTTTCAGATACTTGCACACGTTTAGTCTTTTTACAGAAGATCTACCTTAATTCAGCCAACTCTTCATACAATAGTTGCTGCTGATGCTGCAGCCTTCCAAGCCCTCATTTACATGGAGAAATGAAGGAATGGCTGTGTAGTTGGCACAACAGAAAAAAAGGGCAATCCAGAAAGGCATTAATAAAAACACAAGCTGTGAACAGTTGATGGATGAAACATTTAATTGGAAAGCTTCTCGGCAACTTGCATTTTTCGTTATTGCTACATGTTATCTTTTAATTGCAATAACACCTGACTTCAGCATTCAGAAAAATGGACATAGCTGAAGATACAGCAGCAACCTACACTGTAATACAAATAAAGGTGATATTGCCAGGTGGGGAGCACCCTGAGGAAAAAAGTAGGGTAGCAGTAGTAAAATGTTGCTATTGGTAGTGTGCAAAACTACAAGGTTACATCTCATCCTGTGGCGATGAGCAGAGGTTACACATGGCTCTGAGGTAAGTGGTCAAAACCCTCCAACCCCAAACTGAGCCTCACAGACTCAAAACTCAAGTTTGTCTACTTTGCTATGTAGTAGGTAGTGAGTATTCATGGCTTCCTCTTTGGAACAGCTGAACAAAGCTAGACTTGGAAGGAAAATCAAAAGTAAAATACAACCCTAATCGTGAGTGGATAGTTTGGGGACTGGTGTTCAGAGTAGTTTGTGATGCCATAGGTCTGTATAACTGAGCCCTTATTCAGGATAGAAAGACAGAAATAGACTTCATGATAATAGTGATCGGCTCAGAGACCATCACTTTATATGTGAAAACAGAATTGTTTCTGATCCTTTTACATTTACCTGCAAGAAATTTTCATCTATCACTTAACACACAGTTGCTCAGTTTTGGAAAATTCTATAATTCTTTGCAGTCATCCTTATTACCTTGAATAGGTTAGTTAGTCTTTGTCATCCTCACAGGTTTTCCCTTTTCCAACTGAATATACTGAACAGTGCACATCCCTGGAGAGCTCCACTAGTGACTGCTCTCTAACTGTTCATTTTACACCTATTGTCTGCTTCCCACCATTTAATCAAGTTCTTTATCCTTGGGAGGGTCTTTTCCMTTATGCTTTTGCTAGAAGCATTTGACAATGGATCTTGTTGAAAGCTTTCTGCAAATACAGGTCATGTAGGCCAATCTCCCTTACATGAATGCTTATTAACCCCTTCAGTAAACCTCAGTAAGTCATGGTGAGTGTCTCTCCCTTTTACAGAAATGTTGTTGACTTTTCCTCAGGAAATCAGGTTAATAGACATGCCCCTTAATTCTCTTCTTTATTATAATTTCTATTGTTTTACCTAGACAGCCTTTCCCATCAGTAGTTTCTCATTCTGCTTTGCAGCCCTTATTGAAAATTTGCATTTTATAAGCCAGGGACCCGTTCTCTGACACTGATGCAGATTACATGTCACTTTAAGTAGTTTTGCTCTTTTGTCTTTGACTTGTGTTAGAATTTTTGGGTGACTATCCATCTGATACATCAGTTACCACTGTTTTTTGTCAGCTTGTTTTATAACCTGATCTTTTGAGCCTTACTATGTTGCTATTCAAGTGGGAGGTTCCTACAAAGGAAATTTTGAACTTTTCTGTGGCAAAAATGTATACAAACTTAGTTGTCTTCTGTTGCCTTCTGGCAATATTATGATACTTTTTTTTGGAAGACTCTCTGAGAAGGTTCTTACTTCTGTGATGCACTGTGAAAGAGACTTCGTTATCACAAATTATATCTCTTATTAGCTGCTCTTCAAAGTGGTTCACCTTGGCTTATTACATTTTTGTTTAAGCTGCCAGATTTTGTCATCTGGATTTTCTTCATTTCAGTGTTACTTCAGCTTTGGAGGATGCCTTCTTGGTTTTACTCTCTTGTTCAGCTATGCTGGCTTACTTGCACTCTTTCTTAAGTCTTTCTTGATAGAAGCTGTGCTATTGATCTGTGTTTCCAGTATGGTGTCCTTGCATGTTGTCTGCAAGGATTTTATTCTTTTAACTGCTTCTTTTTACCTTCTCGTTTTTATGCGGTTCCTCTTTTTGAAGTAGTGTTTGACTGCAGGGCATTTTTTTTTGTTTGTTTATCCTGCAAGGTTATTGAATTTTGTATAATCTCTTTAATACTAATATTTTGAACCAGATTTTGTGCACTGTTAGGGACCAAGGTAGGAGTCACTTGCCTGCTTGAATGTTTTTTCTGGCTAGCTTTCTATGACTATTAATGTTACCTAAAAAATTTAGTATCAGCAYCGCAATCTGAAATGGTATTTTCTTAGTGTACAAGGAACAGCTGAAGCCTCTTGCTGATACTGTTTCCTATCCTGAGGGCACCTCTGCCATTAGCATATCATAGTCACTACTTCCATCTTGGGGTCAGGCAGTTGTAATATCCTATATTATGTATATTTTATTTATGCATGAAATCTCACTTCACTGGGCTCTGGTTGGCTTGTTAATTTGCTTGAACATTGAGTTCCTTTACGCTGCCATAGGCTTTTTCATCTTTCCTGTAYAGTTTATACCTTGTAAGTACAGTGTCCCAGTAATTATCTTTTTTATACTAAATTTCTAATACTATTGTTACAGCAATATCTTCATTCAGAGTTAGGCATTCCCGTTCACCCAGCTTTGTTCCTAGGACTTACTGTGCTTGGTTAATAGAGGGTATGCCCTTATTTTGATTTTCTGTTCCCTTCTACCTTGTTCAAAGGGACAATGTCTGTCTGTCAGCTCTTTGCTACGATTTCCTATGTGACAGCTGGCAACCTTTGCTCTATGACACGTTTTGAGGACACAGGGGCCCCCAAAACTTCATCTAAGTGTTGTCTGAAACCACGTGCTCATTAGTGCCTACTAACTTTTCCCTGCTTCGGGATTAAAAAATCCCCACTAATCTTTTTTTTATGGGTAAGAGCTACAAAGTTTCCTTAACTTGTCTCTTCCCAAACTGCTCCATTCATTTCAGAAGTGTCCCCAGCTTCTAATGAATCTGGACCTTGTTTCCCTCCTGATCTTCAGTTGCACATTGAGATTTATCATTCTCTTTCTTTAGTCTGCTCTTGCCTAAGATATTGGGAACATTTGGGCAGTGCTGGGGACATTCGAAGAATCTGAGTTAGATCATCTTTGGCTTTGATCAGTACCTTACTCTGACTGAAGCTGACAGGCAGAATCTACTCAGAATTGGGGCTGGGAGAGGATGGAGAAGGTGAGCTATTCTGTAGTTTCTTAAAGTGGGAAAAGTACTACTTGCATGTGTGATGGTTATTTGAACTGAAATTTTCTGTCCCCAGAATGCTGTCTCTTCGTTTGGTAAGACGGACAAATCCTGTCTACCTTGGTAAATAGAAGACTAAATAATAGTTAATTTATTTGGGGGATTAATATCTGTCTACTTATAATTCAGAGTTTTTGCTATCTTTTAGGTTGTGTTTTATTTTCTTAGCAGTGGATGATGTGGGCAAACAGAGCCTGGAGAACAGATGTATTGCCTAAAGCAGAACACAGAATTACACTAGGAGTTCATAAGTGGTAGATTAATCCTTTAAGCAGTGCCATCTTTCACCATAARAGGTTTGTTGGGCAGCAAGGAAACATTATCATAGATTAAAATCTTAGTCATATCTCTTACCTCATCATACAAGGAAGGGATATTCTAACTTGGGAGAAGTTGTGTTTTTGAGCAATGATAGCCTTTTCTTGAGCTGAAATAAGACTTAAGTGGCTGAGCACTTGTACATGCATTAGATTTTTAAGACAAAAAGCTTCTTTCAGAAAGACAAATAACTCTAAATGATTAGGAAATCACTGAACGTGCTGAAGTTTTTTGTTCAAAGAAACAGTCAAAAATCCTTACCTTAACCAAAGGTAAGTATTAAAACCTCAATGTTATTTGACCTTGAAGCAATGGCAAATATCATAGGAAAGTCCACTTTCAGCTTCAATTATTGTCATTGCAGTTGTATGAAAAGAATGCAGCAGAGTATGATAGGTTTTTCTTTAATTTCCTCCATTTCCATTCAGCATAGATTTTCATCTATGATATGTAGGTGATCATTTCCATAAAGGACAACTCTGTTCCTATTTCAATTACTACATTTTCTCAAGACTGTATTTTGTGCTTGTGGAAAAAAAAAAAGGCATAAAAATAATCTGCATTTTAGGCTATCAGCCACTTGATGGCAGCTAACTACTATCTGTAATTAGCCTTAGTAAAAGAAACCCARCTACTAAAATTGTGTGGTATAACACTGTCAAAAAGTCTTTTGGCACAGTGAAATGAATTTTCATAATTTCTTAACTAATGTGACAACCAAATATTTTCATCTGAAAAGTATTTCTCTAATGCCAGTTAATTCTTAACTTCCTGGATTTACTGTCCTGTGGTGGCGGCTCCCCCCAAATCTGACTTCAATGTCTTGCAGGGTACTGAACACAGTCAAAGACTATCCAGAGGCTATGCAGAGACATAGGATATATAAAGTATTTGGAGAATGTTGAGAAACAATATAAGAGTTCATATCCTCCTTAATGTGTATCCTACATTATTAAACAGTAACCCAACTTCACCATGGATCCACCTGAAGGATGTGGGAAGCAAATGTGTTTAAATCACAGACCTGATTGTGGACCCCCAGTAAAATAAAGGGTTAAAGAGCATTTTTTTAAAAAGACTGTTAATAAAAAACTGCAAGAATACCTTTTGAAAATGCTAAGAATGTCTTTATAAATGTTAAGCCTGGTGCTGTGATCAAATAAGGAGTCAGTAAATATTTTGTTTAATATTAGCTCTGATTTTCCTCCCTAGTCACTGACCACACAGCCCTGCCTTGGGAAGAACTGTTCTGTCCAGAGATCATTGAATGAACGTGGTGTATTAGGTCCATTTATATAGCCATATTACAGTATCCAAATTAATGTTCTTGTGGATGTAAAACAAATCCCCAAAGCAATCTTCTTATAGTAGTTTTTCAGCTATACCATACTTCAAGTTGAACATTATTTGTTGTTGTGGCTTGTAAGGCTGAAAAGTGGTAAAGGTGATGAGAGCCTTGAATATGGTTGCTGACTGAAAGCTTGCTACTTAGTCTTCTGGGTTGTAGGTTGTATTGGTGCAATAACTTTGGCTCTGCTGGAAGACTCTGCTGGCTTTTGGTACAATGACAGTAGGTGACCTGATAATGGCAGTAAAGTACAGGCTGAACCACTTAATTATTTTCAGATTTCCTTTCTAACACCTAATGAATTGGAAGATTACAGGAAGTTGCTTTCCACATGTTTAAAAAAAAAAATTAAGACTCTAATCAAGACCAGCATCTTATCTAATTCTCTATAAACAAACTACTTAAAAGTTCTGAGTGAGAGTTGATTTATGATATATTACTGCTGCAAAGAGGTTTTCTGTGTAGGCTAATGATTTATGGTTATTTGATATTAATGCATATATGGGTTCAACTAACTAGTCTATTCCCTGGAATAAGTCAGTCATGATTGTATTTCAATTCCTTTAAAAATCCTGTACTTAAACGACTGAGATTTCTTGAGTTTAGTGAAGACAATTTTTTCATGCAGAGGACCGAAGAGCCAACAAACAGAGATGATCTGCTGGGCTTGCTACTCACAAACAAGAAAGATCTAGTTGAAGATGTGAAGGTCAAGGGCAGCTTTGGCTACAGTGAACATGAGGTTGTGGATCTTAAAATCCTGAGAGAAGGGAGCAAGGCAAATGGTAGAATGACAGCCTTTGACCTCAGGAGAGCAGATTTTAGCTTCTTCAGGGATCTACTTGGCAGGACCCCATGGGAGACTGCCCTAAACAGCAAAGAGACCCAGGAAAGCTGCTTGATCTTCAAAGACAACAGTGTCCTTGGCACAGGGACAGGAACAGTGGCACAAGGACGGGCCATTCCAATGAATAGAAAGACGAGTGGACCTGACAGAAGGCCAGCTTGGATGAATATGGAGATTGTGGCTGAGCTCAGACACAGATGTGCACACTCCACAGAAGATGGAATTAGGGATGGCCCACTCAGGAGGAAGATAGAGACATTGCCTGAGTGTGCAAGGATGGAATTAGGAAAACCAAAGTTCAGTTGGAGTTGAAACTTTTAAGGGAGGTGAAGGGTAACAGGAATGTCTTCTGTAAGTACACTGGCAGCAAATGGCAGGCAAAATAAAATGTGGGCTCACCACTCAGTGGGTCAGGGGACTAAGTAACAAAGGGCACAGAAAAGGCTGAGGTACTCAGTGCCTTTTTTACCTCAGTTTTTTTAACCTCAGTTTACGTCAGTAGCATTTGCCTTCTGGCCTTCTAGGTCTTTGAGCCTTTTTGCAGAGTGTGTGAGAATGAAGGGTTACCCATGGTAGGCAAGGATAGAGTTAGGGAACACTTAAGCCAGCTGGACATATGCAAGTCCATGGGAGTAACTGGGATGTACCTGAGGGTACTGAGGGAGGAGACCATATCATTTTGAGGCCTCTCTTTTGTCTTTGAAAGGCCATGAGCATCTGGGAGAGGTCCTGATGATTGGAAAAAGGCAAATGTCACACCCATCTTCAAGAAGGAGAAGATGGAGGGTCTGGGGAACTACAGACTGGTCAGCTGCACCTCAGTCCCTGAGAAGGTTGTGGAGCAAATGCTCTTGGAAGCCATTTCATGGCACGTGAAGGACCAAGGAGATGGCTGGGAACAGCCAGCATAGATTTACCAAAGTCAGCTCCTGCCTGACCAACCTGATTGCTTTCTATGATCAGATGACTTGTTGTGTGGGCAAGGGGAAAGCAGTGAATGTTGTTTACTTTGACTTTGCCAAGTGTTTGGCATAGTCTCTCATGGTATCCTTAAAGTAAAACTGGTGAGATATGGGCTAGGTAAGTGGTCAGTAAAATGGGTAGAAATTGACTGGACAACTGGTCTCCAACTGTGGTGCTTAGTGGTACAAATTCCAGCTGGTGGCCAGTTAGTAGTGCTGTCACTCAGGATTTTTGCTAAGGCCAATACTGTTCAGTGTCTTTACTAATGACCCAGTTGATGGGAGAGACTACACTCTCAGCAGGTCTGTTGATGTTATTGTGGAGCTAATGGTTGATATGCTGGGGGGCAGGGCTGCTGTTCAAAGTGACCTGGATAGGCTAGAGAAATGGGCAGACTGGAGCCTCATGAAATTCAACAAAAGCAAATGCTAAGTCCTACAATTAGGGTGGAATAAGCCCATATGACAGTACAGGCCAGGGGCCARCTGGCTAGAAAGCAGGCTTACAGAGAAGGAATTGGGGGTCCTGGTGGACAACAAGTTGAACATGAGTCAGCAATGCACCTTCCAGCAAAGAATGCTTACCACAGACTGGGCTGGAATAGCAAGAGAGTAGCCAACACATTGATGGAGCAAGTCCAGTAGTGTGTCATCAAAATGGTCAGAGCCTGGAACACATGATGCATGAAAAGATGCTGAGAGAACTGGGTTTGTTCAGCTGTAGGAAGAAAGGGCTAAGGGGAGATCTTATTGCAGTCTACAACTACCTGGTGTGATGACAGAGAGAAGACTGAGCTGGATTGTTCTTGAAAGTGCATGGTAATAGGACAAGAGGCAACAGACACAAGCCAGAACATGGGAAATTTCAGTTAGACTGAAGCAATCTTTTTCTTAGCAGTGGTCAAACACTGGAAAAGGTGCCCAAAGAGGTTGTAGAACCTCCATCCATGCGGATACTCAAAACTCAACTGGATGTGTCCCTGAGCAGCACACACTAACTGGACTTGCTTTGAGTAGGAAGTTGGACTAGATGACCTCTGGAGATCACATTCTTCTACATAGTTCTGTGATTCCATGAGTTAGTTGCTATGATCTTACATCATTTTATGAAACAGCTCTATGATTCTTAGGTTCTTCTTTAAGAGAAATTTATTCAAGTCAAAAAAGCTTTTGTTGATGTATAGCAAAATTAAGCCTATTGGGCTGAGTTTTTATGTTAGAGATCACATATATCCTGTGAGGAATTCATTAGTGCTCTGAAATATCTCCAGAAATTAACTCATTGTGAAATATTTTTAATAGCATGTTTAATTTATAAGAGAGAAGGATATAAAAGGTTCAGAGAAAATGACAAATGTTTATTTTTACACTAAATGCAAGTGGTTGCATTCTTTCTTTTTCAAACATGTATATGTTAATCAGATTTGACTACAGTAGGTGGGGAAAATTGTATGGAGAATCAACCAAATAATGCAAGAAAAAGGTTTTTACTCATGTGGTTTTTATCAGCAGTGAGGTTGTTGAGTGATTATAGACATGATTCACATTGATATCAGTGAAAGCAGAAATATTTAGGCATACCCTAAATGTGAAGCAGCTGTAAAAATTTCTATTTGTTTTTCCTGGCACCTAATATTGATTATTTTAGTTTGTTTTCTTCCTGATATTTTCAAGACGACATTAGATTGCATTCTGTCATAGAAGTGAAAAAAATAAGGCTATTTTAAGAGGGGAAAAAACTTAAGATTAGTTGCTGAAGAAAAACTGTTATATTAAACAACCATTGTACAACTGAAAAATAACTGAGACTAAGTGTGCTTGTATAAAAAACTGAGTAGAAAACTTGGTAATTTAATAGTCTTAAGATAAAAGCTATGTATCAAGCTATTTGAAAATGGCTTGACTGGTGTTGCTATGCTAAACAGTCATCGGTAATGAGAAGCAAAGATGTCTGTTGACATAAGGATTACTCAAGAAGGCTAAACAGAAACTAGATAAGCAGTTATAAAGTTGACTTTTGCTAATGGTTACATTGCCCTTGAGCATGATGATTGTATCAAGTGGTGTTTGTATATAAACACTATCACCTTAACAACGCTGTGTTTGGTATCTGTAATTTTCAGCTCCTAATCTATAGACAGTAGTTTCTGGTGTTTAGAAACCTCTAGTTTCTGTAGTAGTCCAATTTAGTTTTTAAGGGATTTAAATATGCACTAGAATTTATTAAAAAAAATAGTTTTAAGCTTAGTTGTTGCTGGCTTTATAGGTCTATATTTTCTAGGTATTTTTTAGCATTCCTACAGGTAAGGAATGGAACAAATGTGAATGAAAGGTTGGAGGAGGAGTGTAAAATGATGAATAAAGAAGCTTGCACCATGGTTTAAGGCTTATTGATTAAAAACAGTGCCTGAGGCTCATGTTGAATAGTGAAATGTTTAGAGCTGGAAGAAAGCAGCTTTGGAAACAGAGCATTGGCAGAGTTCTAAAGGTAAGGAAGGCTGAACTTTGGACTACGTCCAGGCTAGTGACTGTATAGCTGGTTTAAAGGCTTGAATTAAAAAAAAAGTGTGTTTTTAAAATGGTGTAAGTAGGTGATATTGGTTTCATACAAAATTCTAATTTTATAAAAATGGATAAGCTATTTCCTTTACAGCAAAAAGTCGTATTTGGGACAAGCATTTGTTGTGAGATGTAGTTTTATGTGTCACTGGTCTTATAAAGTTGGGTTTAGATACATGATATGTTTTGAAAGATAAATTTGTCCAGGGAGATACTTTATGTACTTGGCTATATGTGCTTAAATCTTGTCCAGATTGTTGTAGTGGTCTGGTAATGGTGCAATTTCACAAATGTTATACTGGCACAAGTAAAGAGTTTATAACTGGACCTGGCAACAAAAGAAGGATGAGCTCTGCCACCAAGACAGATTCAAGTGTAACTTTACTCTTACAAAACTTGTAAAATGAGAATAAGCTTTTGTATGCACTACACAGCACTGAGAAATGATAGCAAAATGTAGAAGCCGTTAAGAGTCTTTGATCAATTTAGAAAGTTGGTTATTTGAACTAACTGTTCTTGATTTAACCTAATGCTGGTTGAAGTGACACATGCTGGTTGAGGTGACTGCTCTAACTTTTGTACAGCGTGTGTATTTTTGGAGAGGAGGGAAGAATATGTCTGCTTGTTAACATTCAGGGTGCTTGGAAAATGTAGTAAAATGGTTTGCAGTTTACAGAGAATGCCAGTGCAACACTTATGCAATATAAAGCATCTTGGTAGGTTAAAGGAGAAGCAGATGGCTATCATGTTGGTTAAATACATTTCTTGTAAGACAGTAAATTGACAATAGAACTAGGTGACATTTTTTACTATTGAACTTCCCAGTAAAGTTCAAGTGTAATGAGTGTCCATAAGACTTTGATCTGAGCATGTGTGAATTCAGTAATGCATCTGACATAATTTGTTGGATAAGCTGTGTTCAGGAACAGGTTTCAACTTGTGCAGATAGGACTCGCACACTAAATAACATTTATGCTTTATGCATTTATGCATTATGACTCTGAATATTGTAGCTTTTTAAGAAAGGCAATGTGGAAGGACTCTTAATTTTCCAGTTTCTTGATTATGAGTCATTAAGTTATGGGATGTCCTTCTTTTGTAGGTGAAAAGTGAGCTCTGCAGCCACATCACCAACTGCACTGTGTAATGGAGAAGTTGACAATAGTCAGAAACATCTTGTTTCTGAGGCTATTGCATCAAAAGAAAGACCCCTGACATCTGATCTTTTATTACTTTCTCCTTAATAAATATATTCATATATACTCTGCAGTAATTAGGAAACACTCTTTCCTATTTGTTTCTTCTTATTGTTGGTATGATTGTTATGCTTAAGTGAGTGTTAGCTTGCTTAACATTTAAGAAACTTAAGAATCTTCCCTTTACTCTGGTTGAGGAGCAGATGTCTACTAAAATCAGCTTGCTGTGCTGAATTTTAGGTACAGTTAACTGGGCTTGTGTCTGAGCAGAGCATTTGCAGTGAGATTCTTTGGAGTTTTGGTTATACAACGGACTTAATTTAGGTTTTGTGTAACTAAAGCAAGTTACTTGTTATATCTAGGACTGATCATCAAAAAAGGACTTTTCAGTTAATTAGTTTAAATTAGAACTTGCATCTGTTGTGGGAGTGTGTCATATGGCTTTTCTTATCTGCTTATTTCTTTTTTTAATGAATGCAGACTAAGGGAAAAAAAAAACAACGAAATTAAAAGTGTTTGTGCTGTTTTTAAAATGAAGAACTGAGATAAAACTGTGCTATATAATAACTTGGACATTCCTTCCAGGCATCTAAGTGAGAAAGTATTTATTTCTTGCAAATGACAGTCCATCTGGATCCTCCTACATAATGGAACATTATAAGGAGGCTTTGGTGTATGACCTGGAGTAGAGGTGCTAGAGGGTACCCCCCTTAGGGTTTGCGTGAGACAGTTACTGCACATACCAACAATTCCTCTCATACAGAAAGAAAAGGTAGTTTAAGTTTTTTAGCAGTGCTTCTGTTTTCAAATCTTACTCTCATAGTGTTCTTAGATGGTGTTTATTTGAATTACATAAACTGCTTGTTTGTTAGAGGTGATGTTTTGGGGTATGAACTTTAGTGAATCCTGCAGGGCATAAAATAGAAACAAATTCCTAGGGTTTGACCATACTGCTGTTTTGAAGCAAGATGGGAGGGCAGCTACAGTTAAGATTTTTTTCAGTCCAAAGACTGAATTTTGAGAATACAGACTGCTGAATTTATTCATTGAGGTTCTAGTTGATACAACTAGATTGAGTGTCTGAAGGCCTGAAATACACCCCTATGCAAAAATAAGGAAGGAAACAAATCTGGAGTAGAAATCTATTTGTACCTCCCTCCATGTGCTTTTTGCTCATTGATGTCTAGCCCTTAAAGATTTAAAAAAAAAAAAAAAAAAGAACAAAGAGGGAGAAAGCTCAATATTTTTTTGCAGTTCATTTTCTGAGATAGCTCATCCTGAGTGAAGAATATCTTAAAAATTTTTCTTTAAAATGTAGGCAAGTGGAAACTGATGTTTTCACCAGCCTACTGCAACAAGGGCCTTGACTTGGTAGCACACTTGGTGATAATTCTGAGAGAAGTAGTGAGATAGTTTCAAGTGTATTTTAGACAGCAAAGAAATTTCTTACTATGATAGACTAGTATAATTGAGCTGCTTCTGGCTTGTCTAATCTATTCTTAAACTGAAAAAGAGAAATCAAAACATGTTTCTGATGACTAAACCTTTCTTTATGGGAGCTGAAAAGGAGACACTAATTGATGCATGCTTTAAACCTTGAAAACTTAGTAGTAGGTCTATAAAGGCAAGTCTGAGGCCTGAAGTCTCTCATTTGACGGTCCCAACATACAGATGTAAAAAGACTAATGCAAATTATCTGAGCTAATGTTACCAGTCTGGCAGAACTTCTGAGCATTTTAACTATTTAAATTAATAACCTGCTATTAGCATTGAAAGCACTGAAGCTAGGTCTGCTGTACTTTTTTGGGACATCCTAATCCTAAATTTTTTTTTTTTGGTATTCTTTGGGTTTTTTGTTTTCTGTAGATGATGTTTTCTGAAATACAGTTGATGTGCAACTGAGACATGTGGAAACTGAACATTTTGAAGGCCAAATCAGTATATATTGCTTAGTGTCAGAGTCCAACACTCTCTGAACAGGTTCTTTTACATATTCCATGCATGGAAGGTATAATGTTTAATATCAAATTTACTTACTTGACGATGTTTGACGTTACATGGATTTCTGATTCAGCAGAGTGATACAGCAATATACTGAAGTCAAAATACAAGTGTAAGTTACACTTAGCAAAATAGAGCAATTGCAATATACAGTTGAGTCACAATACAAATGTAATTCCCATTGCCAGTCTCTATAATATCCTCATTGTCATGACGCTGGGTGTCCCCAGTTGTCGGGAAGGAATACATGGATTGAAACCAGCTCAAGCCCGTTGCTCTCTTCAAAATTCTATTGTTATTTGTTCATTTTTTACACTCTGTGTTAAGCTGAGCCTTGTATACACTCCTGCCACGCAGGTCTGGCTAACTCAGGGGAGACATTCATGCTCTTTTGATGAACTCGGGGAGAAACATTTATGCAACCAATTGATCCACTCAATTCACATAGGTGTTTATCTTAGACAAAAGCCACCCTCTGGTCCCCTTTGTGTCGAGATGAATTCAGCTTTTGGTGCAGCAGCTGTGGTCAGTCACCACTTACATTCGTCCCTGAGCTTCATAGGCACATTGTTCATGCCCATCTCCTTCTTCCATTTTAGGGGTTTATTCGTTGGTGACACTTAGGCAGCAAAATGGCTGTAAGAGGCCACAGTACAAAACTGAATAGATCACGTTGATGTACTCTGGGAGTACAGAGGACTGTGTTGTCACTCTGACATGTATTAACAGCCTGTCCTGTGTAGGACAGGAAGAAGTTGCTCTGCCTGTCTCAAAGCTGGTGAGTCAGCTGGAGTTCTGTGTCCCACCTAAGGTGTTCCTGTTAAAACTTGGAGGAATCCTTCCAGGAAACACTTGCTCCTTTGTCCTGTTCATCCTGTGGTTACCTCATTTAATATTTCCACACAGATAGCCTGCAGCACAGCACAGCTTTTAAACTAGACATTGAAGATTAATGGAAGACTGTTCTCCAAAAATCTGGGTTATTACGGTCTTCTGTTAGGTAGCTGGGCATTGGGAAAGTTAGCCAGTAACTCATCCTCAAAGCTTTGGCTGGAACTATCCAAGCACTCCTGGCTGGCATTCCTTAAGCAAATCCCACAGATTGCCTGTGTAACGGGACACTTACTGGGAGATGAAATTATTTTTATGTACCTACTGTTATTTTTGGGAGCTGTCTTCTGATTCTATCCCTTCCTAAGGGATTTTCTGTAGTTTATAAATTTAATATTTAAGCAGCCAAATGTCTGTTAACACATTTAAAAAATGTCTAATTGCTCTTAGCCCAGGCTTTTGAAATGATGGTGCACTTTAGCAAGACTAAGGGGAGTTGTTTACCATCGAAAAACTCTCAGTTGAATCTTGATGCAATATTTAATAGTGCTGAACTTGGCTGTGAACAAGTGGATTAACCAGAGTGAAAGGAGTTTTTTTGAAGGCTGCCAGGAAGGGGATACCTCTCATTGTGAACTGAAAACTGTATTTCATGTCAAAAGATAAAATGTTGTTCCAGTTTATATTGATGTATAACTGCACTAGTAGCAGTTAATTATAAAACCTTGAAGAGCAGACTGAAGAACTTCAGTCATGTTAAGAGATGTGGAATAAATGATCCCTAAATTTGACCAGTGCCTGAAGAAATAGTGTAAGTAACCTGAGGGGGATGGGAGGAAGTCTGTTAGCCAAGAGTATAACTGAAAGGGTTGACATGACTGTGTTGATCCACAACAAATTAGGGACAGGTTTTCTATTGCATTTTACTCTTAATTGGTAAGGGGTACATATGTACATGTTTACTTCTACCCCTTAAAATCTCTAGAAATTCCCATTTCTCCTTGCTGTTGGTGGTGAGAGCAACAAACCACATTAACTAATACTCATCTGGAGAACTCATGATACTTGGGAGCTGACATATTAAATGAAAACAATGCTGTAAAGAGCAGTTTTGTTACCACTGAATGTTAATGAGTTAGCAAGTGGAAACCATGCATGACACAGTAAACAGTTTTAACATAATATACAATACTTAGTGTTCTGAAAGCAAATTTTATCATTATTATTCTTCCAACTAATCAGATAATTTCAGACTCCTTATATGAGTTAGGGCAGATACAGAACAGTTTCTGAGGAATGAGTGTTTAGTGGGCTTTTTGTTTTTCAGCTACTGTTCTTGTCTTCTGCTTTCACTAACTGTGGCTAATAATTCAATGGAAAAAGCAGTTTTTCAACACCAAACAACTTCTTGGTTCATTTTCTTACTTTCAGCTCACAAACCAACTCTTAAAGAGTCATGAACTCACAACAGCATTTTAGAGATGTTGTGAATCAACAGCCAACTGAATGGAAATGTTTTTGATAGTTGTCATTGAAATATTTTTTCAGCCATATCTTGAGAAAGTTGCCACTTCCTGACCCTCTGCTGAAGAAATGAAGATGATTGGTGTGGCACGCTGATGCTGGATCAAAAACCTGTGGGCTGTTGTTGAGAAAAGAAGGCCGCTTGTCATGTTTGTCTAGTATTCAGATTTGCTTGTAAGCGTGCAGACACCAGCTTGGTTTGAGCTTCTCTCAGGAGGGGTAAATGAGAGGTAGTGCCCACAATTTCTGTGAGGAATGTTGTCCTGATTCTTCAGTGTTCCCGAGTTCTGAGTATGAAACAGGTGATATTTTGAAAAATGGGTCTTGGCTGTAGTTTCTGGAAACATACACTGAGCTCTTCAAAGTGAAACCGATTTTTTGTGAAGGTGGAGCTTAAGGCCTTAGTGTGCCGAAAGTGCTTCTGCTTTGGGAATAGCATTACTGATCCCGTCAAAACATCTGCATGTAAATACTGTCAGAAATATCGTGCTTAATGAACAGTTTGCTAGCCTTGAAAACTCTTGATAACTTGGAATTAGCAGAGCACATTAGGAATAGGCGCCAACTAATGAAGTTGTTGGGCAGTAGGCTGTGTATAACGCTGAATTTTCTAGACTGTTGTCATCTAGCTGTGAGTAACAGTGAGGACTGAGAGAGCCCTTCTTAGGCTGAGTGTTTTTTGCTGTTGGCAGAACTGCTCCTTTGTCTTTGTGTAGTTTTGGCTTCCAAGTTAACGTTTATTTCCTCTTATGTGTGGACAGTTGTCACCTTGCATGGTAAGATGTCTCTTGTTGAGGCTCTGGATGGCAACCTCTGGTGACTTTGCTATTGTCTTTTGGATGTGTAATAATCTGAAAACAAGCAGCTAAATAAAAATGTAAGCGTTTACCCTGCAGAACCTTTGTTTTAGAATCTACAGCAAAGATGCCCGCAAGCAGTTAATAATCAGCAGGTCTTAATCATAAATCAGTAATGCGCAATGGAGATTTAATTCCCACTGAATGTTTGCTTGGTGTATGGGGTGTTTTTTAGTGTAGGCATTGATATAAATCAAGGTCCAGCAGAGCTGGTGTATATATTCTGGCACGAGGTGTCAAGTCAGCAAAGGTGGAGGAAGAGGGTTGAGTCAAGGAGTTAAATAGCCTGTCAAAAATAAATGATGTGCTTGGGTCTTGCAAGGCATTTTCACCTTAAAGGAAGTGAAGGAAGACTTATCTCTTTTAAGGTGAGAGTTAAGGCACTGCTTATTCAAGGGCAAGGCAAATCTAGAGTCACTGGATACTGTAGCAAGGATATTATTGTGGTTCCTGAGCTCACCTTCTTATGCAGTGGTGACAAAAATGGGATTCTTTTGTAGAGGCAAGGGCTAGGGTTGTAGAAGTGTCTTCTGATGATCGTAGCAATGGAGAAGTAAGAGTTTGTGATGGGGAAACACTTCATTTGGAGAGGATAAGAAGTTCTGAGAAATGGAAGATTATCAAGATATAGAAGCACGACAGAAAGGGCCTGTTCTTGAATTGCACTGTAGAGACGATCAGGAAAAAAACACATGCAGCTCATATTAATTTGAGAGAAATCCACCAGAACAATGCAAATGCCTTCCCAGGGTGATACATGATCAATGCGAGCAAATGCCATAGTCTGCATGCAACTATAGCTTTACTATCTAGTTAATAATTCCCTGTTTTCTGTTTATAGAAACAACTCAATAAAAGAATTTAAGTTAATTAGACTTTTAAAACTTTGTGATATATCAATGAATGCTCTTATTATTGGACTTAGACATCAAATACTGCCTTGTTCTATGTGAACAGCCATACACAATTGCTAATAGATATGCTATAGGATTCAAGAGACTGAAATTTAAAGAATTGGGAACCATTAAAATAACTGAAACAAACATCAGGATATGATCACCTAGTTTGAGAAGAAGGTGCTTATGATTTCAGCTTGTATTAACTGGCAAGTTGTAGGAGAAGTGGAAGCTATGAACATTTCAATGTCTATCTGAAACTAGGTGCTGATAACTGTGGTAAGATGAATTCCTTGTTTTGCAATATATCTGGAGTTCTACCCTGAAAACATAGCAAAAATGCAAAAGACTAAATAGAAAATATCTAACCGGTAGTGGTCATATTTTTCCACATTAAGGATACGTTGCTGGTTATGCTCAAATTACTGAAATAACAAAGCTCATCTGATTTTAGGATTCTGGAATTACCCTCTGGTGTGAAGCCTACCCATCCAGAAAAAGTTGCCTTTTGTATATCTAATTAGGGGAAAAGTTTCTACCCTGGCTTGAGAACATGCAGGAATGGCCAATGCTGTGATGACACTTCACCTCTGAGAAAGTGGAGGCCATTTTAGGGGTTGATAGAGCTAAAATTGCATAAAATGCATGTACAAATTAATCTGCTACTTCGTTCTTCAGCCATATCTGCATAAAGAACATGATTTGTATTTTTTTCTTTAACATGAAAAAAAAATTCCAGTGCATTCAGCATATGTGTGAACATGTTAGTTACTTACAAGTTTATCAAATATCTGAAAATTCCTTCAGGAAGTAGGAAAGATATTTACATAGGGTGTAAAGTAAATTATGCAAGTCCTATTGGCTCTGCAGAAGCTTGTGGATAAATCACTTGTGTGTACTTTATAGAGTTACCAGGTTTTTCATAATCACTGGGGAAATAAAGATCGAGTTTAAACCAATGAAATGTAATTCTAAATTTCCTTTGAAAATGGAATGATATTAAATTTTGTAATCTGCAAGCACAGTAGTACCAGTAACTACTCCAGAAGGCTATTTTGTCTGTAATGAGGTGTTTTACATATGGGAATTCAATTTGATTAGAAGAGCAACCATGCTACTTGAAGAATAGTATAATAGCTACAGTTAAGCATATTTGTAAACACTTGTGTACCTTGAGGCTTGTTGCTTTACTTCTCATTACATTAGAGAGATAATGTATGAAATCCCAGCTTCCTCCAGGAGCATCTCTGTCTTTATTGGAGAACACTTACAATATCTGACATGAGTAACAAACATGGGTCAGATTCTTGYGTAGATTTGATGGTTTTATGTGAATAGACTGAAAAGCTAGGACTAATGGCCTGAGGAGTTGAAGATGACTGTGGCAGAAAGAAGTAGCCTTACATATAAAATATCTCTCTTTTTCTAGATTGACTTTCAAAAAATAAATACTGCTATATAAAAAAAAACATTGATGGAAATTTTGTGCTAAAGCTGATAATAGAACACAGGAAATCAACTGTAAAATTTTAACATGAGTTGCTTTTAAAAATTTCATTTGATTGCGTTTAGAAACATAAATCACAAATATGGAAGAATGTAATGTCCTTTACGTTTTAAAAATAGATTTCAAAGTTTTCTTTATTTTTTCTTCAGAATAGGTTGTCAGTTATTCATTTTCTCCTTTTTGTGTTTTGTAACAGCAAAAGCTCAAGGAGGAAAGAGAGGCTAAACGTGCACAGCTGGATGGCAGGCATGATTACCTACTGGATACTGTTGCCTCTTGTGTGAATCTGGACAGAGCAGAAGTAGAAGATGCTATTCTTGAGGGTAACCAGGTAATCTGATGCATTTGATAAGTGAAGCTGATAGGGTGCTTTAGAACTGATATTACCACCAAATACTTGGTGATATAGTTGTCACACTTTACGTTTTTGCATATTGAAATTAGTCAGTCTTCCTTCTCATGGAAGAATATTTCCCACCATTTTGTAATTAAGTTGAACAAAAGTCCCCTCCCATGTTTTGGGCCCTATTGTAATAATATAGATTTTGAAATTAATTAGAATTTCTGCTTTTAAATGGCTATAGATCTTGCATTAAACCTGTGATTACATTTCATATTGCATGTACAGTGTGAAATCTCTCAAACCTTGAATGCATAGCACAATCAAAAAAGAGTGCTGTCCACACCAGGATACACGTTAATTATTGTTGTTTCTTCTAGGCTGCTATCGACATTCATGAGATTCTGTGTTTTGAGCTAGTTTAGGGAATCAAATCAGCTGGAAAACTACTTGATAAAATAGAATGGCTAGTGACCTGACTGACTACATGAGGGTTAGTGTTGGTACTAGGTAAGCAGTTGGAAATATATATCTTGAGGAAAGGATGCATTGCAAAGTCATGATTTTTTTTTCAGTGGCAGTCCACATTTAGCTCAACATAGGGTAATGATTAATACTCAGCCCTTAGAAAAAAAGAAAAATACTGGGATTTATCCTGTGTTTTGACTAGAATTACTACTTAGTAATTTATGGTAAGTATTGTATGCAATGAAGATGCACTTTGTGATTTGAAAAGAAATAATTATTTTTTAAAACCTAGGTAGACCACAGATAAATCTTATTGTACTCCCTGTCACTAACATAATCATGGTTATAAGTTTTTTTCTTGTATTGTCTKTCTTCGATATACACATTTCCATTTCACTACTGATATGTTGAGAACCTGGAGATGATCCAGTGGAGGGCTACTGAGATGGTTAGGACATAGGGCATATGAACTATGAGGACAGGTTGAGGGACACTAAGAGATTAAGGGGTTATCAAATAGCAGTCTGCAATTGCTTGAAGAGTAGTTGCAGAGATGACAGAGCCCAACTCTTCCAAGTAGTGGCAGCTGACGTAACAAGGGGCAACAGCCACAACTTGAAGATTGGACATTAAGAGACCTTTCCTCCCCAGGAGGGTAGTGCAGAATGGGAATAGGTTACTCARGCAGGCTGTAGAATTTCTATCCTTGGAGATTTTTGAGATCCAGTCTAGGCAAGGCTCTAGGTAACCTGATCTAATGTTGGCCATAGTCCTGCTTTAAACAGGAGGCTGGCCTAGAGACCTCCTAGAGGTCCCTTCTGACATTTCTGTGATTCCATGTGTTACAGGAAAATGAGCTATGCAGAATGCTGACAGGCAAGTTAAAATGCAGAAATTGTTTCAGCCTTTGTGCATTTTTATCTCTAAATGGATTTCCTGGCAAATTGTATTGCCTGAGAATAATTGTCAGATGAAGAAATTTTGGCAGCTGTTACACTCGGAAAACAAGCTAGAGTAAAGTGTAATAGTTATTTTGACCTCTTCTTGGAGGGCTCAGCCAAGATTTCCTGGAACAGCAATTTACTTGGTCTTGGAGTAACTCAGGCCCCTTATTAATGGAAGGGGGATCAGTGTGTTTTTTTTCTGCTGCTGGTGGTTTGTTAGAAACCCTGGGCTATTCCCCCACCCTAGGAAGCACAAATGGTACCAGTAAATGTTTCTGAAGAATTTCTATGAGAAGCCTTTTCCCCCCCGAAGACTGCTATATACTTAATATATGCAATGAAACAATGTCCCGCAGATACAGAAAATTAACTGATTAGACATGAGTATCCAGTGCTCGAACACAGAGCAGCACATCATCACACACAAATTAACTTTCTTCCCAGTCTTAAATGGCCTCTAGATTAGATTTCTGGATTCAAATTAATGTTTTGGGTAGTAGTAACTGGACCTGGTATAATTTTAGTATTGAACAATGATAATGAAATGCACATTTGTCAGTACTTGATGTTAAAAATCTGAGCAAGTTAAACTTTTTGTAGTGGGTATGCCAGTCACAAATATTTTAACGTGATCTCAAGCAGATAGAGCGCATTGACAGATTCTTGGCAACTGAAGGGCTGCGTCATCTGATGTTCTACTATCAAGATGTGGAGACAACTGATACAGGTAAAGTAACAGGTTTTCCTGCAATGTGTTAAGAGTTTTGTGTGTAAGCATGCAAAGGCAAAGCAAATGATTAAGTTTTTATAAACTAGGGTTTAAGGCAAGTCAAGCTTGCTCATATCGGGATATCTGGCACTTGCTTATGAAATGAGGATTGATGAAATTAGTGAAATTTATTATTGCACTTTTGCACATTGCTAACCTCCAAAAGCAAGCTACTACCTTGTGAACCTAGCAGGTCTTGCCTGGGGGATTGGAAAATCCTTTTAAATAATTAAAGGACAGCTTCCACACAGGATGAGAAGTTTACAAGTGCTGCACCTCCTCTCTCCGAGTCACACCACCAGTTTACCCTGGGAATCCCTCCCCTTCCCCCTGCCAATTTCTGGTCACATGACCATCTGCCCTGTCATCACCCAAGTATGACCTCACTTTGGGTGACATGACAAACTGCTGTGGAGGCCCCCCATTTGGGGCAACATGACCATTTACTTGGAGGTACCTTCCCCTCCCTTCTGTTCACATCCCCTTCCCTTCCCTGGCACTCCCCTTTTCCTACCATGCTTCCTGCAGAAGGCTCCTTTCCGTTTACCCTGGATGCCCCTGGGGCCCTGGCAACCGGGGGCCCCCTTAGCCGTGGCTTCCGTCCCAGCATTGCAGGTGTTGCTGCTGTTGTAATATAGCCGCACCCTGGGTGAGCTCAGCACTCTCCAGGACTGCTTGGTGAGAGTGCGCCCCAGCCGTCCACCCTGGAAGTAACTGAAGGGGCCTCATAAATGTATGTATGTATGTCTGTGTAAATATGCATGTTGTGAGCCAAGCCTCTTCACATCCCAAATGCACTCCAGCTGCTATCCGCACTTTCCTCAAAAACAGCAAGACATAGGTAATAACTAGTTTGCAGCCCCTTGTTGCTGGTGAGCTCTTCAAACAAGTCTTTGTTGCCTCAGCTTATTTTTTACACCTCCAACTGCTCAACAAAAGCCTTTTTGAAAAAATAGGTTGTTGTGGTGTGGTCCCAAAAGTTCAGTTTTCTATTCTCTGCCATCACAGCCTAAATCCTTGATTACCTTGACTACTTCCTCCTGCTTGTCTGTGTCTTTGTGGAACAGATCCATGGAAAAATGTGAGGACGATCTGTCATGGCTGTAATTGAAAAGCAACTCAATAAATGTGTGGTAGAGGTAACAGTTCCTGCTCTGGCTTTGTAGGTTAGTCCTTCAGCATAACATCCAGCTGGCTGAATACAGATGCTGGTGGGAATTCATCAAACCCATGGCACCTCCAGCACTGATGTTGGACCCATCAACTTTTACAGTATTGCAGCAAAAAGGTTCAGATATGTAGCCTTGCCCATTCCTGGCTATGTGAAGGTCAAGAGGTACTGCTTCTGCAATGGCCAAAAAGTGCAAAAAGCCATGAACAGGCTTTTCTCAATGCTGGTCTGTGCTGGGGACATGTCAAACAAATCCAGCTTGGATATGGTACATTTTTTAAGCAGCTGTGAACAAAAGTCATCTGGAAAAGGCAACTGTCCTTTTTCTTTTAAAGGATTGAGGCAATCTTTCCCTTCTGGGATATGACATGTCTGTTTTTCTTTTAAAGCTCTTTCTTTGAATATAGATGAGCCTTGAACCATCCCCCTTTGCCAGTGTTTCCAGCGTGTCCAGAAGTGACTGGGATTTTTTGCCATGTTTTGAGGGTGCTTTTACTGTGCAGCTGAACAATTTCTAACCCCTTTTCAAAAGTGATATGGCTATTCTAAAGAAGCTGCAGAATATGCCACCTAGTCCAGCTCCACATATCATGGGAAGGCCCTGAAAACTGGGGTGACTGTTGCTAACCTGACCTCCATAATTATTGAAGTACATGGGTGAGTCGCTGTCAATCTTCACTACTACCTTGTTGATGTATTTCCTTAAAATAACAGAGCCTTCTGGGAATGCAGATGCAGCTTCACAATCACCTTCCCATGATGAAATGAGATGTGCTTGTTCTGGACAATCTTTATTTCAGTGCTTAATATGTCATTGTGCTGTCAGTTCACTGGCATGTAATACTCTGATTGTATTTCACATTCAAAGTCTCACTGTTATTATTTTGACCTGGAATGCAGCACGATAAAGGGACCAAAAAGTGTTTGACAAGCTGATGCTCTGCAAGATTCCTGTAGAGGTAAAGAGAGTTAAGCCCCCCAGTGATGTYAGCTGTAAAGGGAAATTTCTTAGCAGCCATCCCTGGTGAAGCTTCCCAGACATGCACTAGCTTCTTAGGTGTACAAAAAGTGTAAGGGTTTTCAACCATTTTAAGCTTTGTTTTACTAGTCACAGGATTGTAGACCAGGCCTACTGCTGAAGCTACTGCTGAAAGGTACCAATAACATTGTTTATATATTCCAACAACAGGGGGATGGCTGGATAATAAACTCACCACAAAGTATAATGCTATGTCCTACCCTAGGCCCTATTTCAAAGACTTTGTATTAATGCTATTCTAACCCTGTGGGTATTGTTTTTCTGCTAGAGCCGCCTCCCAGTTGCTGGAGAGATCACCAGCTATATGGCAAAGTCTGAACCGTCTTTTTATGGAAAAACCCAGGTGCAGGCATTGCTGGGCAGCTTGCTGTAAGAAGTACCATCTTCTGTCCTTCCCCCCAATCCAGCCCCGACTGCTAAGCTTCTTGGATTTGGGAGGCTTCTATCCAGCTGTTAAATTTCTGGGGCCAACTATGCCACTTCAGCCTCTGTTACTTTCTTCTTTTCCCTTTTACAACAGGGACCTTTTCAAATTTGTAAACTGTGTCCTTGCTGAAAGGTTCAATATTGAAGTTCTTTGGGGTAAAATATCCCTCTGATAGCTAATTGTAGTCTATTAAGTGGTATAATGGTACCTGACCACTTTTTACAATTTTGGCTGCTATGAAAATTTCATCTGTAAACATCTGCTCATAACCTTTTCAAAAAAWTTTTTTTTTTATTCTAGTCACCCTTTCATGGTCTCCCTGTCTGAGCGGAGGTTGTAATTTCATTACTTTTAAATCAAACGCTATCCATGGTTTTCCACACCCTTGCAGTTTGAAGGGTTTGTGTTCACAGGTCTGTCTCTTGATAATTGTGAGGGAGCTGTGACTATAGCTCTCTATAAACTCCCATAACACACAGAGGGAGCAAAAGATATTCCATGCTTTAAAATATCTGCAAATCTTGGAATGTTCTGCCATGAAGGCTTTTACTTCATTGTTACTAGCACACTGGGGAGCGTTATATGGCTTTAATAGATTGTTTAAAGATTGTTAGAAATTCTTTTCCCTTATCTGTCAGTA
Organism: Apteryx rowi; assembly: GCF_003343035.1. NCBI lineage: Eukaryota > Metazoa > Chordata > Aves > Apterygiformes > Apterygidae > Apteryx > Apteryx rowi. The sequence goes on from NW_020450726.1 coordinate 484,810, forward strand.
ATTTCTAAGGTGCGTGTTCCCTGATTTAAAAAAATAAATAAAAATAAAAATAAAGATCTCTAGCTATCTCAGAGCCCATGTTGCCTTTTAGACTCACAGCTCAGGCATATTTGGATAAAATGCTTGTCACTGTCAAGATGTGCTTAACCCCATGGTTATCATCTTTGGAAAACTGTTGCATATCCACCAAAGCTGCCTGCTGGTGAGTGAGTAGGTCTCTTGGGTAGACGCACAAGCTTTGCCCCTTATCCCACACCCTCTCCAACTTATTCCCGACCCAATCATGTTCAGACTTGTTCATGCCCCCTCCAATGCACTCCCATCCATTCAGCTCACACTTACCCCAGATATGTTAAAACGTTGTCAGCAGACTTGTGAATTTTGTTTTCTTTTTGTATACATTTAAACTTTAATTAATAAATTCATTATATCTTATTAAACTATCTTTTAATACCTCTTAATGTATATACTTTTATATTTTCATGTATCTATATCTAAAAATAAAACATTTTAAGTACTTGTGCACTCACATGTATGGTTATGTATATAAATGTTATGTCTATAAATAAATATATTTGTATATAGGGTTATATATCTATATTTAAAATATGCACATGTATATACATATGTATGAGGGCCCTCGATATATATCTGGGGTAAACAAAAAGGAGACTTCTGCAGGAAGTGTGGCAAGAGAGGGGATTTGTTGGGGTGGAGGTGACGCGAAGAGAGGAGCGGGAAAGGGACTTCTTGGGTCAATGGTCATGTGATCCCAAACAGGGACCTCCAGGGCAGACGGTTGTGTAACTGGACGAAGGGGCATGTGTTGTCCTTTAAATACTGGCACCGACAGTTTGTTTTTTCACCTTTTTATTGTCACAGCTTTCCATTAGGAAGGACATGTGTGTGTGTGTGTGTGCACATGCGCATGCATTTTTCTGTGAGGTAACACAAGAAAACCGGTAACAGAAAACAAACGTAGCCAAAGACCAACCTAAGAGGAATATTTCTCCTCCAGTCAAAGGCATTGCTATTATTTGGTGAACTCTTTGCAAATGTTATCAACAGCATAATCATGCAAACGGCGTATTCGTGTTTGGGGAATGAGGGAGGGCAGGCAAGTCCCTGGCAACTCCCTCAGAGAATCTGCCGTGACCTGTGTTGTCTTGTTTTCAGAAGCATTTTACATCATTTTTTCTATATGTTAGACTTAGGTCTGCATGTTCTCATGCTCTTAGGGAGAGGCAGTTGATTATGGCTTGTGTGTGCCTTCCTTGGGAAGTCAAATGGGGCAGCTCCAGGACTGGTGGGAGCTGCAACTCAGCTGCACAAATGGTGACTGAACTGTTTCTCTAGAAAGGTTTTCTTCAGACAGATCATCAATGGTTTTTAAATGTCTGCTTTGTTTTAACCCATAGAACATCTTAGCCTTCCAGGAACAGGAATCAATTCTCATTTGGCAAAGAGGAAGAAACCTAAAGTATTTGTGATGGAGGGAAAAGAAGTTGCTTTAACTGGTATGTGTGTCGTCTTCATTAGATGTAGTCCCTTTAAACCCATCACAAGTGAGAATATCTATCAGGTAAGAGCCAGTCACTACTGATCACTATTCATGATCTTGTTTAAAATTAATTTTCATCTTGGGGTATTTGCTATCAGCAAGTACTTTGACACTCTTTGCCATGACAGAATGAGCAAAAGGACACAGTCTGGTTAAATAAAATATAGGAGGAAAAAAGAGGGCAATGGAAAAACTGACACTTGTTCAGTGCCAGCAACTAGAAGTATAAATTGTTGCTATCAAGAAATGATACTAAGGAAGAAAACCTGTGGCAATCCAAGCTGACAAACAGTAATTAGTCAACACCCAAGTACTGAATTGTTAAACTTTAGTGAGTGCTGGCAAAACATTAAATAAACAAAAATGGTTTTATTTTTGTGACCATAGGTATAAATTATATAAAAGTTTTTACTGATTAAAGACTCCTTAAATCTGTGACAATCTGATGTGAACAGAGCTGGATCAAGTGCACTGTAAGTCCAGTAGCTGCAAGCATAGAATAAAATGTAGACGATCCTATATTAAGTAGGAAAACTAATCAGAGTGATGAGAGAATTCAGTGTTGTGGAAAAAAAGTTTTAACTTCCTCCATCTCTTTCAGAAAAATCTTTAAGAAGTGTGTTTTGCCCAGGTAGGAAATAGTTAGAACAACAAAGGCTGGATGAGCTGGCTATCGTGACCAGATTTTTGTGTGATTTCTATTTGATTTCTACATCATTTGAAGTTTTATGCTTAATTTTTTTATTTTTTATTTTTTGATCATAGTTTTGAAAGATCTGGCTTAGCTCTTTAGTTATATGCTATTTACCTCATGAAGATTATTAATGCCTTCACCATATTATTAAGGTAATAACTTTTTAGTAATGCTTACAAGCTGGTGATCAGAGCTGAAAGATGTGTACAGCAAAGTTCTTCAGAAGTAATGTTATATCCTTTGCTGACTTGCTGATGGTAAATAATACCTTAAAATTAGGAAAGACAAGTTGAAAAATAAAAATGAATACTGAGTCAGGATACTGTATAATAGTTAACACCTGAGCATTTCACAATACCTGTTACTGCAGACTTTTTATTTGAACATTGAATTATTATAAATTCCTCAGTTACTGAAGACACATATAATGCATGATATTTAAATACAAGTTGTTTAGTGTTAAATTATGTTGCTGAAAAAAATTATTGCGATACCTTCTAATGAAGTAAAAATGGCTGGGAGATTGATATAGTTTAACTTAGAAATCTTCAGAGTCTTTTTCAGAATGGCTAAAAGCAAATATTTTGTGAGTTGTTCTCTCTCCAGTTGGAGGGAGATATTCATCCTGGACCAAAAGTTTTGGGAAAATGGAAGTCAGATTTAACTGTAGTTCATAATTCTGTTGGTATCTAAGGCTTTTGATTGCACTGATCTATGTCTGGATAGTCTAAACATAAATTTATTGTTCAAAAAAAATTTTCTGATTGCTTTAGAAGTAGCAGGATGGAATCCTTTTACTCATCCGTATAAACTGAGTTTTACAAACAGTGGTCTCTTATGSTCCAATTATATTTTGGAAGTGTTTTCAGAACTTTAATTCCTCAGTTTTGGATCACAAACTGTCACCCTGTGCAAGTCTGCTATACTAGAGTCGGTGGTAGCTGATTAAGCTGAAACAGCTGTAGAGATGCCTCCTAATTCTTCTATGCTTTGATCTTTTGAGGACTGACTTTTTGCAGGCCCTGCTAGCAAGAATTGTGGTGTTGCTTGAAGCAGTAGGGAACTCGTAGACACTGGTAATTTTTGAGGTGCTCAAGGCAATAGGTCTGCAATAAGTACATGATGGCAAAGTTAAATTTCCATTTTAACATATATTGCATTTCTTTTTCAGGAAGTGAATTTTAATATGATGGATATAGGTCGAGATGGCTTACTAAAAAGTGTTGAGCAATTGATATCAGAAATCTTCATTCCCACCTTACGGACTATGGACCATGGCTGGGGTGAACTTGGTAAAGCTCAAAATGCTTCCAACRTTAAGCAGGACTTCCTCGGTTCCCTTGAAGCATTTGTTGGTGTGTTATCAGGAGCTCAGCAAAGTTTTTTGGAAAAGGTAATATGGCACATATGGCAACTAGAAATTTTGCGCTGGAGTTTTTGAGTTTATTGTTACAGAACACTAATAAAAATATTTTGTTAAACTGCAGAAGAAATAACACTTTTAAATATTGTTTGCTGTCATCGGTAACTCGTTATGCTTTGATCTGTGGCTTTAATGTCTGTGAAAGTTTGTGGCTTTGATGGTTCTGCAGCTGCTTCTGGTTTTGTTCCTTCTGGTGCCAGTTGTGTTGAACTGTCTGCTTCTTGACTCTTATGTCTGCAGCCTTTCGTAAGCCAAGAATAATACCACTGACATGTAGTTCTCTTCTGTATCAGTTGCTTAAACTGTTAATTTCTACTCAGTCTTTGTGAAGGAAAGGGCATGAGAGCAAAGTTCCCATGCCAGCGAATTCTTCAGATTCTGGAGTCTAGTTCTGGGCTCAAATGAGCTTACATTAAATTGATATGGGAATATGAAGCAAAATACCCCAAGTGGGCAAATCAGTCACTTTTTGAAGTTCCTAGATTTTTTTGTCACAAACATTTCAGTGATTTTTTTTTTTTTTAAACTTGTGTTTTCAGGTGAATCTAAAGAAATGTGAAACATATGATCTAAAAACTCTAAGAGGACCCTCAGATTATCTGATGGTTGCTAACAGCACAGAAGCTCTTAAAAGAATAGAAATCTGCATGAAAGCATGGATCAAACAGATTGAACAGGTAATATTATACTGACTAAGTCTGAAATATGACAGGTTATTAAATGTATTTTGGCAGATGCTGAGTTGGCATATAGCTACCTGTCTGTAAAGACAGATATGATAGATAACTGTATTTTAAGTTACTATTGATAGGTTTTGTGTGCTTTTACTTCTAAAATGAGTATATTCTAGAGAACTTCTTCCATCTCACTAATAAATATAGTGTACACCTGTATTTGGAAGCTTAGTTGCCTGTTTTTGTTAGTGGTCTCATCTTAAAGAGAACCCATTGCACTAGTTGAACCTCTTCATGTGGTTTGAAGCATTGTAAGGTCATTTTACTTGTTTCAAGTGCAGGTAAAATTAAAAAATGCAGATGAATTTTGTGATTGTAATTTTTTGTCTCAGAAGCAGGTCTTGTAGTCTATAAAACAGCTTTTAAAATTCTTTTTACAATGGAGTGAAACAATCGAGTTATTGCATAAAATTAATGTCATGTTTTTGTGGTTTGTGTATCAGTTCAAAAGCAATCCATTCAAGGGAAAGCATAGAAACTCAGAGAAACATGTTTTGTAATGTTTATGCAGGCATTAAAGAACAGGGCAGTATGAATAACTTCTGACCTTGGAAAATGGAAACTTAGCTGCTACCTGATTTTTTTATTTTGCTTGTAAAAATTATTGCCAAGATTTTATCAGAGTAACATTCTTGTTTTCCAATTAAGAAATTGACTGCATGAAAGAATTTTATTTATTAAGGGCTATACCTCTTAGAAGGAAGAAACAAAGTTAAAAAACCTAACCCCATTTTATTTATAGACATATGAGCTGAAGCTGGTGGGGAGAATCCATCACAATGAACTGTCTTTCTACCAAAAGATTTACTATACTTTCTAGCACTGCTTACCTACTGCCAAATAGAAAAAATAGTCATTAAAGCCTTTGTAAAACAAGAAAGATATTTAGTCTRATGCACCCAAATACCACTGAAGGATTTTTGTTGTGTGTTATTTTTTGGCCAAAGATGGATATTTTAATTTATCTTCATTCTTGGGATTGCATTACAGGCTTAGAGATTTTAATACCAGCTCAAGACTTTTAGACTTGCTCATGTGAACTGGAGGAAGAAGGGAGTAGTTTTCTGAGTTGACATTAAATAGTTTTTTCTTTACTATATGGGAAATTAGAAACAATTTTTGACTGAAGTGTTCATAGCTATTTTTGTGCTTTTTAGTAAAGGAAAGCCTTAACAAATGGCAAGGTTGACTTGAGGGAAATTTATTACCCCTTACTACAATGAGGGGTTGGAACAAGGGGAGTCATGTCTATAGTTAAGCTTAGAATTCTTTATTGTCACATAATAATTCTGTGTTCACATCTTGTTCTCTAAGGGACTTGAATTTGTCTTGCCTCTTATAAGCATGGCTTCACTGTTTATAAACATGGTATTCTCCATCCTCTGGCAGAAGATTATCATAGGAGCCACCATTTTTGGGTCAGATTAAAGGTCCTTTTAACCCAGTATCATTTCTCTGGTAATGGACAAAAGTGGATGCTGGGGAAGAGTAGAACAGCAGAGTAAACAGATAGGAGTGCTTCAATATTCTTCCAGTCTCCAACAATTTGTAGTTCAGGGATTTCGTGAGACAGATTTTTTTTTTTTAATTGAATAACCCTCTGTGGTTTTCTTTTCAACATAAACATGTCCAGTGTCCCCTTCAGCCTACAGAACAGAAGTAGAGAACATGCTTGTCATAACAACTTTGAAGATTCAGTATATTTTTATTGAGCATAAAGCTGATGTTTTCACAGCAGTATCTATCATAACACTGAGATCTTGCTCCTACATGAATCGGCTCAAAGTTTATCACCATATCCGTGAAGATTGCTTTTAGCCTTGTGTATCACTTTCAGTCTATCTGTGTTGAATTTCATCTGCCACCTCAATGCCTAGTCACTGAATATCAAAATCTTTCTACAGTTCTTCAGTCAGCCTTCATCCGCTTCCTTAATACTGTCAGCAAACTTTGCTGCTTACTTCTTTTTCTGGATCATTTATGGTTATTTTGAAAAGCACAGGTGTAAGTGTGTGTCCCAGCACATGTTGGTGTGGAACTCTGCTGACGACCTTCTTCCATAGTGAAAACCAACCATTTACTGTTATGCTCGTCCTGTCTTTTAACTGATTATATATCTGTGGATAGACTTTTCCATATACACCACAGCTGCTAAGTTTCCTGGACAGCCTGTAGTGAGGATCCTTGATGGAAGCTTTTGGAAATCCCAGTAGATTATGTTCACTGGATCTCCCTTTTCCATGAGTTTGTCAAGGAGCAGCAAGGGCCAGCTGCTCCCTAAGGGAAGGTGAGCCAGGAGCTGAGGGGAATAACATGGATGTCAGGGCAGAAGCCTTGCCAACCAGGACCCAGTCCGACAGTACCCCATCAAAGCGAGCAGGGCAGGCCCAGAGGTGGTGACCAGACCCAACCAAAAGTCCAGATCATAAGGCAATATCATGGTGATGAGGCAGGTTCAAGGTCAAGCTGGAAAGTCAGTCTACAGGATTAGGTTAGGATCAGCAGGGCTGAGGTCAAGCTGGGAAATCAGTCCATGGGGTGGAGTCTGGATCAACAGGGTCTAAGGCCAGGCAGGGGCATGGCTGTGGCTGAGCTGGAGACTGGTAACCTCTATGGTTTCACTGGGGCAGGGACTGATGGCCCCGAGCTGGACTGAAAGTGATTCCTGGGCTCACTGGCAGAGGTGGGTGGAGGGAGTCCCCAGGAGCGTCTGTCTGGTCACAGCCATTAAGGTCTAGCTGTGCCCTCAAGGCCCTGTCAGTGTTTATTGATCATTTCAAAGACCACCAGTAGATTTCTGAGACGGGACTTTCCCAAAGTCAGTTATCTTTCTCAGTGCTGTTGGGCAATCTTCCTTTTGAATGTTGAACATACATAAAATGCATGGATAGCTGTTGGGCTGAAAAGAAAGTGAGGGGGGCCTCTGCAGTTTGGTAATAAGAATATTTACCATGGTGAAAATGGAACAGCATATACAGGAAACACAAAAGTGTTGGCAGAGATGATTTGAATGCACATTACCCGGCTCACAGAGAGAAGCTGAACCCACTGAGCTGATGTAAGAGATAAGGAAGCCTCCTCAATATTTTGAAATGCAACTGAATCTAACTTAGTCCTCAGCATCTGTGTGATGCATTTCAAAACAGCAAAAGCCTAGTTCATTTTAAAGTTGTTTATCTTTTTGGAATTCATTCATTAAATTCATGTCTAAAACTTTCACATTCAGCATTATTATTGATCTGCAATGCGTTCTTTGATTTGTTGTGACTGAAGTGTTGTAGAATATTATGTAGAAGCTGTTACAGCTAGTAAAATTTTTCAGTGAATATTATGCTTATCAAAGAGAGGTGGAAAGCAAATTAAACCAATTTTCATTTCAGAATATTCTGATATAGTATTGTAGTTGATTGCTGGAAGTTGGATTATCCACTAGAGAAGGGTCGTAGTAAATATGCTCCTTCATATTACCTTGACATCCACTGAGTTCCCTGTGTCCATATTGGTTAGGCAAAGCATTCTGTCTATACTTATATTATGGTTACTGAAGCAATTATCTGGTACCTCATGTAACAAATGAGTGCTTTTTGTTTTTTGTTTTTTTTTTTTAATAGAAGATTAGTCTTCTATAAAAGATTAATCTCAGCCAAGAGTGAGTCAAGGTTGAAAACTGTCTGGGTTTCGTAGTAGGTTTAAAGAAAGCAAAAGGAATGGAATAATTCAGTGAACATTATTCTTAATTGTCAAAATCACACTTTGAAACCTGCTTTGTAGGTTATTTACAGAAAATTTAATTGTCTGTAACAGTGCTCTTGAAATATTCCCTCTTTAACTCAAATCTAAAAAAGCTAAGCAGAATTAAATACTCTGATTATGTGAAGTGGTGGGTGAGTTAGGTAATTTATCACAGGAGGTTAATAGGGGTAGTTAAGTTAGGAATTAATATGGCTGACATCCATGCAGATAAAAATTTTTAGCATCAGTCACTAATATTACTGTATGATTAAAGGTTCTTGCAGAAAATGACCAATTGAGAAAGGAAGCTGATGACCTTGGACCTCGAGCAGAGCTTGATCACTGGAAAAAAAGATTGTCTAAATTCAACTACCTTATGGACCAGCTGAAGGGCCGAGATGTGAAGGCAGTGCTTGGAGTACTCACTGCTGCTAAATCCAAACTACTGAAGGTCCTATTTTGAAAAATGACTGATATAAAGACCAGAAATGTTCTGTAYAGCATAGTTCATTTTGGTAATGTATAGAACATAGCTGGTGGGCAAAATATTGAAGTCTTGTAGACTTCTGTTTTCTCTTTCCTTCCCTATTCCTCAGCTTGAGTAGGTAAGGCTTAACTGTATTTTAATTTCTTGGAAATGACTGGGATCCCTTTTGTCTAAAGACTGATAAAATGTCCTTCATCCATAGACTCAACAGAAATAGGTACTTGTAAATCTTTGAAAAGTTAATTATTAAATGAGAGAATTGAATCAGTGGACTGGGCAGTTAATGGCAACAAAATGAAAAACAATTTTTTAACATCGTTCTGATACAGTGTCTGTCAAAAAAAATTGTTTGCAGGGCCATAACTTCTTACATTGACATAACAAAACTAAAGGCCCATCCAAAACAGAAAGAAGTGAATAAACGTAAAGATAATTTCTATGCTGGTTTCATTCAGGCACTGTTTTTTTTTTGTTGCCCAACATAAAATTCCTATTGTATAATATGCCACTTGATTTTTCTGTCATTGCAATCTACCTATCTAAACTCCTTTGCAGCAAAGGAGTTACATCCCTGTGTTTGTGGCTGCTATCCTAGGTATTGATTCAGTGGCTGCTGTGACAGCTATTTACTCCTAGCCATTCTCTTCCTTTTTCCATAGTAGCTGGTACATCATAAATACTACTTCTACCTTAAGAGCTGAAGCTTTATCCAGAAGTACTCTTGAGCATTGTATGATACTAAATATATACCAGTAATATTCTGGCAATATAACTTGCTTTTAGAAATGTCATATACATTCCTTAGGGAGCAGGAAAAGAAGAAAAAGTCTTGGTTCATCAAACCGAAAGGCGTGTGAAATGAATGCATGCTTATACATTCTTCAGTCTGTCCAGCAAAATTAATTGTCAAAGGATGACTATATACTTAATAGCAACTTGATTGGCACTACTGCTGACATAAAATCTTGTACTAAGGGGTCTAAACTCTAACAGTATGTTTGCAGCCACGTTATTGATGCAAAACAAGGACCTTTTCTTCGTCTTGGGTAAATGAATGTAACTTAAGTCTGAAGTATCAGAACTGTGCTTTCAAATGTGTTTAAAGGCTAATGAAAAAAAAGGGTGTTCTCAAAATATTTTAGACAAATCAGTTTTTCTGAAATGTGTGCTTTTATTTTATTCAACTTTCTATTCTTAGAATTGGCGAGTGTTGGATATTTGCATCACAGATGCAGCAAATGAAGCTAAAGATAATGTGAAATATCTATATACTCTGGAAAAATGTTGTGACCCATTATATAATAGTGATCCTGTAAGTAAAACTCTTGAATCCTATAATGAAATCTTGAAACAGCTGAACTGAATGTACTTTGTAGTTTGGAGGCTAAGTTTGGAAATGACATAATTAGATAGCTTTTTAGATACCCTTTTCCAGTTTGAGACTTTGTTCAGTTATGCTGGAAGTGGCCTAATGGGAATTTGTGGCTCTAAATTGAACTACTTGCTATCCTCTACCTGTGGTGTTCATGAAGCTTTCAGTCTGATGGCAAAACTTGATTCTGTGCTATGGAAAGAACTGAAAGATTTAAAATAAAAAAAAAAAAAAGAGGAAAATGAGCCTAGTGCTATGCTAAAGACAAAGGCTGGGTTTTTCTCTTTGTGTTAATGGCAAGGTCATGTTTAGCCTAACATTTATAAGGCAAATTTCATTTTTTGGGGTTAAGAAAGTATAAATATGGTTATAGAAATATTAAGCAGTAAATGTGAATAACCTTCGGCTAACATAGTAACAGGGTGATGCAAGCATAACAAGCAGTAAACAAAAAGAGCCAAGTTAAGGAACTGGATGGGGGAAGGAAACTCACTATTCTGTTAGCTGCTAAAGCAAGCAGTAGGTGGCAAATGGTTGCTTTTATTAAAACCGGTTTTGCAACTGACTCTATGTATCTCACTAGTCAGAGAAATCTGATGAGTAGCTGTGAAGTCTCAAAGCTTTGGCCATCTTAGCTATCTCTCTGAACTTCACAAAGTGAAATTGTCTTCAAACAGTGGTCTGGGCAACCATGGTATGGCTCGTGTGATGTGCACTCTGTGTCCATTTACTGGAGAGCATTTAAACAGCGTCTTGTTTCCCTGTTTCCCAATCTGATATTTGAGTCTCACTAATAAAAGGTTAACATGATACAGATACAAAACAGAGCCAAAGTGTATAGGCTTTCCTTTGGCACAGTGTAGGGCTAGTTYAACTTTATCTGCATTGCGCTCCCAGAACTGGCTTTTAGCAAAGAGGAACTGGCTTTTTAGCAAGAGGACAGCTTCAGAGAGGTTTAGTTTTGAGAAGGAGCAGCAGCATGGGGTGGGATTGGAAGCCATTGAGGTATGGAACGTGAACATTTTCCCTTAGTGATATTTGCCTATAAAATGTTGAAAACTAGTTTGTCAATAGGGTAAAGTTGTCATTGCTTTTGAAATTCAGACATGAGGAGGAGCTGCCTGAAAGATCTCCCAGTCTAGCCCATTAAAGGGCTGAAGACAGGACTGAAGAGCTTTTGAAATGACAGTTCTATTCAAAGTATTTAGCAAAAGGCATCTCTTGCACACAATACTTACTGAAAACCACATAGGACATGGAGAATAAAAATGGGTTATCACCGGACACTTCATTTAAATGAGTGTCATGAGGCTTATTGCAAAGTTTGGTCTCTTTTTATATGAAAACTTATGCCAGTTTTAGTAAAAGAGTATAAAAACATGCTTTTAATCAAAATAAGTGCTATTTCTCAAGGTGCCTTTGTCTCTTTCAAATTTTGATTATGTATTAGAATTCTTTCAGCTAAGCCTCTGGTGAAAACTTTTCCCCTAAGTTGTACTATAGTGCTTGGAAAACAAAGTAGAACAGAGTGTTCTACAAGGGATGCCCAAGGAGAAAGAGGCTGAAATATTAGAAAGATCATGTTTGTGACACTCCTGGTTTCTCTACATAGGTGTCTAGATAATGTATGATTAAAAACAAGTATCGAGCTAAGTTCAAAGACTGTGTTTCTTTCTAGGTGTCCATGGTAGCTGCTATTCCAGGACTTATGAATGCAATTAAAATGATTTACAGTATCTCACAGTACTACAATACCTCTGAAAAGATATCCTCGCTCTTTGTGAAGGTGGGTGCATACAGCATGAAAGCAAATTTTCACAAAACTTTATGTTGTTGTTTGAGTTTTAGTGAGACAGCAAATAGAAAGGGACCACACAGTTGAAGAGGCAGCATTTTGGTCATTTTAACGCTGCTTTTTGAATGTATTGAGCATTGGAAATAGTGATAAAACTTTTTCAAAGATGGAACTGATTTTAACTATGCATAATTTGGAATTATAAGAATTTTTTCAGACTTCTTGAAGATCAGGGCTAATCTCAACCCTGACATGACTGGATCTGAGGAACTTGTTTTGTTACAATGAGTTTTGCCTATGTTGAACGGGATTTGTAAAACCAGTTATGTTAATGTAATATAGTCCTTAAAGCTCCTTATGATTGCATAAAACAAGGAATTGGAGGTTCTTTTATAAGAGTTTTTTTTTTTAATCTAATTTCTTTATTGTCATAGTCTCATGGGACCTTGATTTTACCTTTGCTTCTGGAAGTGCCAAAAGTCATGATTTTGAAGTCCTGAGTGTCATTTCAAGGTTGTTTTGAGTTGTTTAGGTTCAGGTTGAGGATAGTTAATTGATGGCATTTTGGCAGTAGATCAGGGTGGAGGTTGGATACTGCGAGGAAAACTGTCAGTTTGTGTGTCTTGTATTTGGCATTGGTATTTTGCAGCCTTTGGGTCAGCTGAGACAGAAATATGGGATGAGATTGAGAAGAAGGGTAAGATCTGCTTTATCTTGTAACCTTTTTTCATAAGATTAAAATTGCTTTTAGGTGACCAATCAGTTGATTACAGCATGCAAATCTTACATTACAAACAATGATACTGCCACCATCTGGAATCAACCTCAGGAAAGAGTTTTGGAAAAGCTACGAGCAGCCATTAGACTTAAACAGGTAGGTGGGAGGATCATGCAAAAAACCAGAAATATAAGGTAAGATTTAGGCAGGCATGATAAGGAAAAGTTTTTATTGTATATGGGGAAGGAATATTGTGATGAAGGAAAAAGAAACAACCAGAGAAATACCCTGTGGAACTAGAGCGATTATATTAGAGCTAAGGGAGAATTTAATCTGGTGTTTGATTTTCTTCGGGAAACAGAAGTTCAGCACTTACCCTGCATGCTTCATATATGAGAATTACTTGGATTTTCATGCCTGAGTTTCTCTAGAAAGTTTCTTCTGTGATGGTGATGGATGTGTGGTAGAAATCAAAACAAAGGGACTTTACTGAGCTAAATATATTCCAAAGATATGTAGACAGCCTATAGTTTTAGAATGGGTAATGTAGAGAAATGAGAAGAATTCAGCCTTTCAGATCATATAGACCTGCTGGGAAGATAGCCTTAATTTTTTCCCAAAAAAACTTTTGCATGCACTTTCATTATCATTTCAGGAGGTCCCCCCGCTTTGGAACATAGGGTTGTAGGAATTTAGGATAATTCAAGTTGGAAGGGGCCTCCAGGGGTATCTAGTCCAACCTCCTGTTCAAAGCAGGATCAGCTATGAGATCGAACCAGGTTGTCCAGGGCTTTATCCAGTCCTATCTTGAAAACCTCCAAAGATGGAGGCTACATAACCTCTCTGGTCAACCTGTTCACTGCTTGACTGTCCTTAGGGTAAAAATGTTTCTCCTTACTTCCAGTTGGAACACCTTCTGTTTCAGTTTATGCCTCTTATGCTTATGTCTCTTATCCTCCATGTGCTGCTCTGAAGAGCCTAGCACCATCTTTTTGAGAACATACTTGTAGATATTGGAAGACTCATATTAGATTTTTTCCTTTGTTACTTTTTCATCTCATAATAGTTTGGGCTAAAAGTCCTGGCACCTTCTGAAACAACAAATCTTGCATAGTTCTTGTGCAAATTAGTGCAGATTTATATGACAACTTCTTACCATCAGCAACAAGCAGTAAATTTATGTTTCTATAAAGTTTACTATTCAATTGCAGTATTAAAATATGTTTAAGGACTAATTTTTTATTTGAGTCTTAGCAACGTCCAAAAACTTTCAGAAAATCAATTTAAAACTTAAAACTTTGAATCACCAACACCCTAGGAAGCTCTGGGTCCTTTGTATTATTACCTCCAAATAAGTTTATTGAGATATATATGTAATAGAAAGAAATGAACTTTGTAATCTAAAGAGAACTACTCTTGAGAGAAACCATTTCAAGGAAATCTGGTGACTATGTAATCTGACTTTGGGAAGAACTGAATTTAACATGTTTGGAGTAAGGTTTGGCACAATTAACAAAACAGTATAAAAAAAGGAAGCTGCTATGGAGCAGCATTCTAACTTCAGAAGGGTTTTATTCTAAAAAGTGATTTTAGAAAATTTGAAACATTTTTACTCAGTCGGACTACTCAGCACACAATCATTCCTTTCAGTCTCTGAAAACTGAAATCTGGGTGGTCGTCTTAGATGTTCAGGAAACCCATTTTTCAAGCCCTGCTATAAAATGCCACTGCAGGAAACAGAATTTCACAATAGCTAAGGATGGAATATACAAATACATGTATGTTCAGTTTATATGTGTGATGAAACATGTGATTCCATAATGGTATTGACTAATGGGGTTGACTTAGTTTTCAGACATGAATTCTATTAATGTCTTTTTGTAGTCTGCGTGATTATTTATTAATCAAACTTCTACTTGCTAGCCAGTTAGAGATGATCATATGTGTCTACATAAATTTTGTTGTAGCTAATAGTCTTTCTATTACATGCTTGATGTACTTCTCCTTTTAAATTCTTTTTTATTTTTAGGCATATCAAAATTGCTTTCACAGGATAAAGAAGAAACTGGAACAAAATCCAGCTGAAAGACAGTTTGATTTTAGTGAGATGTATATCTTTGGAAAATTTGAAACCTTTCATCAACGTCTGGTTAAGATAATAGAAGTTTTTAATACTATTAAAATTTACTCAGTTCTACAGGAGTCTAAGATAGAGGGATTGGAAGCAATGATCGCAAAATATGAGGTACACAATAAATTTTGGAAGTCCTGTGAGTCTAATTTGATGTTGAAACAATAAATAAGGATGAAAATTAGGAAGTATCTATTAAGAGAAAAAAATAACTCTATATTGCTGTGTATGATCTCTTGGATAGTGAGCAGACAAGATGAAAAGGATGTGTTAAAAGCAAATCTGAGCCAAAGAAACAAAGTAATTGGAGAACTTTGTAACTGGAGTAATTGGAGCCATAGCTTTGTGTTATGATGTGTAGAAGTGAGAATTGCAACATTTTTGTCTTAAAAAATGTTTTACCAGCTATTAAAGTGTACAGTGACTAACACTGCAGGCTGTCTCCATCCCTTGTCCATTGTGCTAGGGGCACCTGGTCATTGCCTAGCCCTGAAGACTTGTTCCATTGTGCTGGTGCTTGATGCTGCAGTCAGATTTTCCTTGCAACTTGGAGTGGAACAAACCTCAGTTCCATTTCTGTGTTGCATAAATGCAAACAGATGTATCTTTGATTTCTTGAAATGGGTCACTTTTAGCATAGAAGAAAAAAAACCTTGGACTCTTAAATTTACCCCATTTCATTAAGGAAATAGTATGCTTTATTCCAGCAAAACAGATTACTAGATGTGCTCAAAATCTGTACTCACCTAGAATACAACTTGATAGCTTTGTCCTTCCTGAATGAAAAAAGAGTTCATTCACAGATGGCTTTCTTTGGGATGAGGGAAGGAGAAAAGTGACTTAGTTGCTTTGTGCTGGAGAGCTCTCCAAGTCTAGAGCTTTTCTTTTGTAATAGTGAAATCCCTTTGTACTACTACTTCTTTTGGCTTCTTTCCTGGTCCTTTTATCTAATACGAGTGAGACTTGAACAACAAGGAACTCTTCTAAGGATATAACCATGGTAAATCATGTTCTTTTCTTTCCTCCCTTCTTGCTGAGATTAAGTTTTTTTGTAGCACAACTTGACATGTAACAACTAGAGTCTTCCCTGCTTTCTGGAGCCTGAGTTGACTTTCCTTATTGTATATCTTAATCAGTACAGTGTCATTATAATTATGGCATTTATAAATGTTAAAATAAATCAGAAGTATTCACTGTATGTAATTTGTAGACTGCTTTTAGAGATCACGTGATATATTGGCAATACAGACAAATGTGGTATTCTAATTTGCATTACCCTATCCACTTCCTTTCTACTATCACCATGAGTAAATTACTTTGTTGCTTTAGTTAGCTAACCCTAGGGTAAAATGTGAGCATTGCATTGTGCAACTCCCTGTTTCACTCCAGGATTTCGGGTCCCTGACCACATCCTTCACACCTTCTACTTTCCTCCTTTGTTCCCTCCTGTAGTGAACTGTCTGTCTTTCTTCATGGAAGAAACCCAGGTACAACTGGAAGGATAGCCTGGTCCAAGATCTGTTCCAGAGGGGCAGGGTGGGTGTGAGCTGCTCCAAATTTTTCTCCCTTCAATGCGAACTGTTCTCTAAAGCTATGCCAACAGGCTTCTTAGCAACTCATAATTTTCAGGTCATGCTATGAAGGTATTATTTTCATAGGCTAAGACACGGGCATCTCATTTGGGGCACTTTTGGTTGAAAAGACACCTGTAACTATCAGCCCAGTGCTGTGGTACAGTCTGCAGACTCTATACAGACATACCACATGATCCATTGAAGCACTGAAGTCCTAAAGTAAAAGCTTTGTGCAAGATCTAGGTACTATAGGAAGTCAATTTTATTTGGCAGGGGGGAAGCTTGGAGGTGGGTGGGCAGAATTATACATGCTGATGTGGAAAATATTAAAGGTTGTAGATAGTATGCATAAAAGGTAGAAAGCAATTGTACTTATTTTTTAAAAGTGACAAAATTAAGGTACTAAAGTATTTGACACAGAGCCTAACCATAGTTATGTGACTTATTTTAGGGCTTGAAAAAATTTAAAATAGGATGCTATTATGTTTCAATTCTTTATACTTTACCACTTAGTTGCTATCTAGGATTTGCTTTTTTGTAGAGGAAAACACTGAATTACAGCAAAGCAATAAAACTGAAGTTCATTTTCTTATAAGAAAATGACTGCAATCTGCTGTGCTGAAAATATTGCATTTAGCTTCACAGCTGTACAGTGGTAAACTGCTAGCATGCTGAACAGTAGCTCATCACTAGAATTCTTTAACTGTGTGGACAGCTCATGGGAGATGCGGATTAAGATGTGCTTTCATTTGAGTGGACAGCAGCAGTGGAAGAGAAGTCAGGAGGAATAAGTCTTGAGGTGGTGACACATTGCATCTTACCAGGACTTTTGAATAGTCCCTTTTTCTATGAAATCAGTTAATTTAAAGACATGGGAAATACTAATGGGAAATTATTTTCCTTTACTGAAGGTGAACTTTGTTAACTTTTAAATATTGTTTGTTTGTATTTTGAAGTACTGAACCTTTGCATAAAAGAATATTTAATGAGTAACAAGTATCTTTGATGAAAAGGAAGAGTTTGTATTTTCTGTCAGTTCTAATTGAGTTAGAAGAGTAAGTAATATAAATGAAATTTATATGGCCATTGCACCAACTTGCTTTTTGCAAACACATTATTTTGGTTTGTTTATACTGCTTAGCGAATACTGGTAACTAATGGTGAAGGTAAGCTGTGAAGGTGCACAGCCCATTGAGTTAAATGTTTCAGTGTGATACTTTTTTGATAAGACAATTTTGGTGATAATTTTTTTTTCTCTGAAACTGTTTAGAGCATTGTTGACATTATGAAGAAAAAGCAGTACAATTTTTTGGATCAGCGTAAGGCTGATTTTGATCAAGACTATGACGAGTTTTGCAAAGAGATAAATGATCTTCATGTAAGTTTTATGTTTTAAATAATAACTTAATTTCCTGATGATTTCTCCTGGAAAGCAAAGTACCTCTATCYGACCTACCACCAAACAAATAATGCAAATCTTTAAATTTCTATTGTGACGTGGAAAAATGATTCTAATATGTCTCCCCTTTAAAACTTGCATTTACTAACTAACATTCAGGCTAGTTTCATAGAATAGGCCAGAAAAGGCCTATTAAGAAGTCCTCCAACAAAAAGATTTCTCATTACCCTACTTTATTTGGAATTGATACTAGCAAGAAGAACACAAAAACACGTGATTCCGTTGGGTGAATGGGAGCATAGCACAGATAATATAGAAAATTAATTTTCTCTTAATTCTGAAATCATGACAAGCTGTTGGAAGGAATGGGCATCTATATAAATAAAGTTAAAATAAGTGCTTGATTTGGCTGCTGAAGAGGAAAGCAAGCATTCTCTGAGGCTCTCAGCATGGTGGAATTGTCGAGGGTACAAAAGCTTTTTTTGGTTTTACAGCTACAAAGGGAATTTCAGAAGAAAATGCTTTGAAAGTTGGTTGTATTTTGTTTAATTTTTGCAGGATGGAAGAAAGAGAAAAATGATGTTTATTGAGGTTGCTTTGACATAAACAAACCCTATGTATCTATAATATATGATAAATACTGTCAAATAACACCTGTTGTTATATTTAATATGTGGGTATATTTGAYGATATTTAATATGTGGGTATATTTGACGTAGTACTATATTGTAGAATTATTTTATCTTTTCCAGGATCAGTTAAGGACTTTTATGGACAACACCTTTGAAAATATTCTGAACACTGAAAGAGCACTGAGGATGTTGAAGAAATTTGAAAGGTACTGTGTCCTATCTAGTTTGCTAGAATTCTGTCAGGAAATAGAAATAATTCTTTGAGGGTGGTAGGAAAGGGGAGAACAGAGCAGGAAACATCTTAAATACAAATGAAAAGCAGCTCAACCTCCTCTCCCCCAGCTATTCAGCTTTGGTAAGGGATATTTTCTCAGTAGTGTGGATGAATAAGAGACATCTTTTTTCATGTATCAGAAAACACAAAATATAAATGGAATTTGAACTGTGCCTTTAAAATTAGGATATGTACAGGAATACTTTATTATGGCTATTAACATATATGCCTTAGTTTTGTCCTCTGACGATGAAATTAATTTGTCGCCACAGGGCAGCTAGAAAAGGGCAAAACACTTATATTAGGAAACAGTGAAATGTGACTCGATAGATTCATATTGTTGCAAAATAGCCTCAGACTTTATTGTGTCACTTTTCTTATTATATTCTGTTTAATGGAATAGACTGCTAGTGGTGGCTGGTTACGACTGGCTGCAAATAATTTTAGTTTAGTGTTAGAAAACAGAGACAAAGTAGAAAATGTGTAGTCTTACTTGGAAACTTTTATCATCTGGCCTAAATCTTGGTTTCTTGGAATCAGGTTGTGACCATCCTTGTTCAAGCTTAATGAAAACTCTGCTGCTAAAGTAGTTATTTTCTAAAGAATGCAAGGGAGGCTGGGAAGACTGTGTTTTTCCAACAATGCGTTAAAAGAATTTCAGAAGTCTTGAAGGAATTTTTCTAATGATTTTTATTTTTCTAAGCAGATTAGAAATCCCGAGTCTTGGCGTTGATGAAAAGTATCTGAAAATCCTTCAAAACTATGGTCATGACATAGAAACAGTCTCTAAGCTCTACACTAAACAGAAGCAAAACCCTCCATTGGCTCGTAATCTGCCTCCAATAGCTGGTAAGATCTTGTGGGCACGCCACCTGTTCTGTAGGATCCAGGAACCCATGGAGTCTTTTCAACAGCACCCAGCTGTTTTACAAACAGCAGACGGCAAGCGCATAACCCGCAACTACAACAAAGTAGCAAAAGTTCTTCTGGAGTTTGAGGTGATCTATCACAGGGCATGGCTTCAACAGGTAAAAAAGCTGATTTTGATTAGGATATTTCTTCAAAAAAATGCAGTGGATTTTTTTTGTTGATACACTAATAACATCCAGACCAGGCTGGATCTCTCTTGTGCCGGGCACCATTGAAACACTGCGTTACAGCAGTGGGAAGGAATCTCTGGTTGATAGCAGTGGTCCAGTATGCCAAGGCGTAGACTTAGGACAGGGTACCTCCTAAGTGAGGGATGAAATGAGAAAAGATACTTTTATAATGAGTTTTTATTAATAAATAGTTCCTATACTGGCTGTAGCTGATTTTAGGAACACTTGAGAGGCCTTGTTAGTTATAATGAGAGACATTTAGTATGGAAATATATAACGAAGATTCAGTGATAGCTTTAGCTGCCCCTTTTTCTCTGCCGTGACCTACTGACTCAGCTGCAATAAGATCATGTGTGAGGAGAGAATTTTTTTCATTGGGTTAGCTCAAGGTAGAATCAGGCACAGAAGTTTCCTCTGGTGTGGATAATGTGATTTTGTTTTTGAGTGATAATTCAAGAGTACTCTCTGAGTGATGTACATATAAAAAGCATCCAGTCTCAACTGGCAGAACATCCTGAAGAATTAGTAGAACACTCACTTCTTTTCATCCATTTGGTAAGGCATTACACTCTGTAGTCTAATATTCTTCAGAAAAACATAGCTTACTTTAAATTCCTCATCTCATTTGACTGATTTCACCCTCTTGGTTTTTGTATGTAGAACCTCTGATTGCTTTCTAATATGTAAATTCAGATCAGATGGCTCCTTCAAGGAGTACTTTCTAGCCCTGAATTCTCTGAAAGTTTCTACTATCCTATCTGAATACCCTCCACCTCCAGCTTCTCTGCTGCCTTGGCAAAGAGCACATTGCAGAAAATTTGACCTCAGCCTCTCAGATCTGAAAGGGGAGGGATCAAAATCTCAGATAACTCTTATGATGGAGGTGGTGCAATTATCAGTGAAGCTGCCTCTTGTTCTTGGAGCTCAGCTGCAGCTTTTGTACAAATATCAAAATCTCTGATGCTGATAAATGCCAGTCTTCCAAAAGCCAGTCTTAGACAAGATCTGTGACCAGAAGCTCCTGCTGTCTTATCCAATCTGAATATACTGCGATTTCCTGACTCTTCCTTCAGCCTACACATTTGCTCTCTCCATGAAGGTTTAACAGATCTTCAGATTTGATTGTCTGATACTATATGTTGTGGTGTTTGTGTTGGCTGAGTGTACTAAAACTCAGGGGAAGGCACTACAGTATTAGAGGTTGTATGATGTCCTCTCTTCATACTGCCTTGGCTCTGGAACTGGATATTTCTTAGTGATAATGAATCTGGTACTAATTTTGAATTGGGCATCAAGGAACTGCAGAGTATAACCTCAACTGTTCTTTCATTATTGATCACATTTCAAGTACATCAGGTCAAAATTTGGCACTATGAACCTCTATAAACAATCCTCTGCCAAGGCAGTAATGAAAATCACCCTATCTGGATTTAGGAATATCTTTAAATTCAAGTGATTATTCTGTTAACCTGAGAGTCCATCTTTGACTACATGGGCTCTTCACAGAGAGTTTGTACGGTATGCATACCTTCTTGTTCTTCAGAAGAGGAGGTGTGGTGCTTCAGGAAGCCATTGGCATTTCTGTCTGGTGTTTCTATCTTGGACTCAACTCCAGTTTTGATTCCAGTACTGTGCCAGATGCCTGCATTAGCTCAGTAGTTCCAAGTATGTTGAGGATGAATTTCAATGAATTGTGTCTGCTACTGATATCAGGTCCCTGCTTGGTCACCTTTTAAGATGGGTTGCTTGTCCGAGCTATGAAGACTAAGCAAGATGCATGCTTCTTGCCTGTGGAGTTGCATCTCTTTCCATTGGCCAGATGATCTAATGATTTTTTTTCTGACATGTAAAAGTTGTACCATGCTTTGATAGAAGTTGTTTGGTAAATTCTCCTTTCTGCTTTTACAAAATGACTGTAACATTCAAGGCATGAGGCTCTCCCCTGACGATTAACCACCATTAATGTATGCCTGTGGAAAATAGCCGGTCAATGAGATGCGCTCCGCTGGAGAAATATTTTGTATCCTTTTTTTTTTTTAATGTTCTCATTGATGCTTTTCTATGTGAGGTCCTAGTCCCTATTCTGGTCTCTGCTGAAAGTAAGAGTCTGGCTTCTTCTATAGCACAATCAAATCCCACTTGGCAGCCATGTAAATTCACCAAGTCTACTCCAACTTCATACTCGTTAGTTGGGAACAAAGGAGGGTGGATTTGAACACAATTCCATGTGTTTGAAACAAGAACATGCCTTGAATGTACTTGAAAAGTATATCCACTTTATCATCAATATGCTTGCCTACAGTTCAAAATATTTGGCTACTGATAGTCGTGTCTCTTCTCTTTCCGTGAGGCAACATGAGCACAGGCTGCTGCGGACATGAGTATCCCGGAACACAAGGTGGAGCTCCTGCTCTACGCGTGAGCAGAAAAGCGGGGCAACTGCCCTGTGGGGAACACAAATAGAAAAGAAAGAGGGCCATAACATAAATCATTTCTCCTACTATTTTTTTTCCCCTTTTGCACAGTGGAAATCGTTTAGTTGGTCTTTCTGATATTTTAGAACATTTTTTGTTTTTCCCTGTTTGTTACTGAATGGCTACCACCTATTTTAGCCCCTTCTTTTAATAGCATAAGGTTTAAAGCCACTATTTTAGCACTATACCCAGTGTGTAGTGTAAGAGTAAGCCTTTAAGGTACTCCTCATTTCTGTTACCGACATGCGCTACTTAATAGTGGAAAAGGCATGAAAAAAGTTATAAATGGGAGGGGAAAAGATTGGCAGTGGGGATCATGTCTCTGAAGCACAAAGGAGAATATGATAAGATTTATTGGTGAACTTTGGGGAAAAAATTCAGCGAGGTTGCTATTTAAAACAGCTGTATGGAGTGAGTTTGATGCTGGTGGATGGAGCATGATAACTTCACTGGCAAAACTTGATTAGGTGTTCTTTTGAAAAATGTTGTGTAAAATGTCATAATAATGTGAGACACTGTCTCAGCAAGCAGTGAAAAGCTTCAGTGTATATTATACAAAAAGAAAAAAAAGGACCTGCACAGAAATCAGTGGGTTACCAAACCATTACTTAAAAAAAAGCTCCATCTAAAAGCAATGCATCGAATCTGAGAAGTGAATAATGAACAATGACATTATGTCAGCAAAAGGAGAACTGGAAAATAGGAATATTATTTCCTGTAGGGAAATTTTCCTTACCTAAGCCAGGACTTCTTCCTGGTATCAGCAAGCTTTCCATATGTAGTCTTAGGACTGTTCTCCCTTCTAATAGCATATACAACAGATAGCACTGTAATATTAAAATACGGCAATTAAACCAATAGTGTGATTAGGCTTCCCACTTAAGAACAAAAAATCTATAATACACATTAATTTTAGTCTTCTTTAAATTTGCCCAAAGGTTGGATATAATTGGGAGTTGCGGGTAAGATTGGAGCCCAGTATAACTGTTAGGTAGTGGGAAAGAAGTGGAATGGGAAACAAGTGGAAGGAGAAACCTGGAATCAATTACAAAACTTGTCTGAAGAAATTATCCAAGATGAAATTTAGTTCATCAGAGAGATTGTGTTTAACATTCAAAATGTGCAATAAGTTTTAAGGAAATGAGATTTCCACTTTCAGAGGATTGAAGTCAAAAATTCTGACTCTGCTTTTAATATGTGACTGTGGGATGGGACTTACAATACTGAAGAACCTGCAGAAAATGTCTGTGTTATGAAGAAAAGTTTATTTGCTTGATAAGCGTTCGGGTACATACAGGTTACATTACTAAAGTTTTATAGCTCGTTCATACCATACCGATCTTGATCATCATCAGTATCTGATTTTAGTATCTGATTGTCTCAAACTGATATTTGTGTCCGAAAAGAAGTATGTCTTTGTACGGACGTGTTTGATCAGGAATGATGACTTTGTTTCCTACAGATTGAATTGACTAAAACAGGACTTCAGGCGTCTCTCTTGGTAAAATCTCCAGAAACAGGAGAATTATTTGTGAATTTTGACCCTCAAATAATAACTTTAATCAGAGAAACAGATTGCATGGGTCACATGTGTCTAGAAATCCCACCATTTGCAAGTACTCTTCAACAAAATAGAGACCGGTATAAAAAGAACATCAGCAATTTGCAGGTAGGTTTATTTTAGTTGTTTTGATGTATCGAGAGTATGTTAAAATGTCTAGGCTCTATACACATGGGAGAGGAAAAAAAGGAAGACTAAGTATTATGCACTAAAAAAAAAAAAAAAGACAAGTCTTTTATCTTTTTGACTCTCGTGAGGCACTATTTAAAGGAATTTCTTGGCTTTGTATCTTATGTGAAATAACTTGAAAGATGCATGGGTTTAGGGCAGGAGGCACTGTAGTCTATATAGCTTGGGAAAAGGTTGAGGATGGGGGGGCGGGGGGAGGGAGACTTACAGGATGCCCAGCTCTGTTGCCAGCTTTCTAAATGATAAGTAATTTATCTATCATCCAATAATGGAGTCAACACTGGATACACTCTCTCTTGACAGAGTGGGAGAGAGGAAGAGGTAGTATACTTTTAAAAAGTGCAAAACATCCAGTAAACAGCAAATGGCAGCGTAGTTCCTGCACCAGTGTCTGACATAGATATCTGTGGAATAGCTAGAACTTCCCTTTGTCTCATCCTTTAAATCCTGTGGGTCATTTTGTCTACCTATGAACTGATAGGTCTAGAGGACTGAAGAGGAGGGTTCAAAGATAGGCGTCCAGAAGACTGTAGCTTCAAAGGATGACTTGATTCTGAACCAAGAAAAATGATTGTATCAAGTCCTAAAGCTATTGCAAGGATTGTTTCTTTCACGATATGTGAAATTATAAGGGGGTTAAAGTTGAGTTAGCTTTATTTAAAAATAAATAGCAAATTAAAGCTGTGGTGGGGCTGGCCTAATAAAGCTGCTGGAAAACTTCATTTACATGAATTAATTCTTAGGCTTTATGTCCCCTGGAACATCCCTTTAGGAACTGAAATATGCAAGCTGTTCTCTAAAAAAAAAAAAAAAAAAAAAAACAAAACCCTTCTACTATCTATAAATATGAATTTCTGTGTAAAGTAGTACTTGCATTAGTATGAAAAGCAACAAACTGAACATTTGCCAAGAATAATAGAAAAAAATTCCCAATTTATTGTCTCTTAAGAATTGTAGTGATATGCATCCAGAAGACTTATCTTAATTTAAGTCATGATAAATACATGGACATGAAGAGGTCTGTGTCTGTGAATATTAACTAATGCTTTCACTCTCTGTTTATTTCAGATGATGCTAGCAGAATATAAAAGAATTAAATTGAAAACACAGCACCCTATTGAGCAATTGATGGCTCCTTGGTTAGCCAGTATAGATGATGCTATCCAGTCAGGTCTAATGTTACTGAACTGGACATCCTTGAATGTTGAGAAATATATAAATACAATTTTTTACAAGCTAGGTAAGTCTGCTTGCCTTCTCCTGCTAACTTCTACTTGTATATTTCTGTACAAATGTAGGGTATATTATTAAGCTTATTGTCCTTTATATGACTTGCACTTAATTGACTCATACATGAAAGAAATCGCAGTTCCCATCTATCCTGAACTTCATGAAAACTCTGTTTAAAAACATCACTTTTTTGTCTCACATCTTTTTCATAGTTTTGCTAATTTGGATATGATGGCAGTATGGTTAAATTAAGCATAAAATAGTACACAAAAGCTGTTGTGTATTCTGACCTCAGAGAACAATAGCTACGAGCTCCCAGGCTTCACACTTTTCCTAGTTTTGCCTTCTGTTTCTGTATATACAAAACAACTTCCGAGGGAATAATATCTCAACTGAGTTTGCACTGGCACTGCTCAATAGCTTATCCTATTAAATTTTCTTTTTAAAGTCAATCTCTTTAAAACAAACACACACACACACACACACACACCTTCTTGGGGAGCAGCTTTAGAAAACATGTGGGTTTGTGGTCTATTTGAAAGAATATCATAAGATTGCAGTGAATTGCGCAAGGTTGCACAAAGATTATCATATTCTTTCTGAAGATGCCAAATTCCTGTTGCTTCAGCTTTAATATTACCTCAAACTTTGGTGTTTGAAATGACTTAAGTCATTACAGTGTGGGTTTTTGTTTTTTTGTTTTTAGTTTAGATGACAAATTAAAATGCATTTTACATGCTTGCTTGACATTCTACTCAAGTATTTAATTTCAAGTAATAAAGTAGTTTGAGTTTGAAACAGGCACCTTGCTGCTATTTCAATTTCAGCATTGAAAAAAATGCTATGAAACTCTGAAAGTTCTAGTAATTGGTGGCCATTGATTATTATTTAATTCCTAAAATTTTTTGAAGGATGCACATTTTATTTGTCAAAAGTTTCTGTTGCTAGTGGGTTGTCCAAGTAAATACTAGATTAAGCTGTAAGAAAAAGAGAAATATTCCTGGAACACCACATAACTGAATTTTAATATCTTTATATTTCTGTTTGAAATGTATATCCTTTAAGCTCATCTTTACTTAAAATAGACAAAATATTATAAAAATATATAAGCTATGTGCAGCATATGCTAGACAAGCATATGTTGTGCAAAACGTTAATTAAGAGTTCAGTGGTGAACCTTGCCATACAAACTGCTGAAAGCATAGAATTTTGGTGAAATGGAATGTGCTAGTTTGAAGTAAAAAATTAAGCAGAACTCTGAAAACACTATTACTTCAAACTTTTATGCTTGTTTTGAATCTTCTGTTTGCTTCAAAAGCTGAGCTGGAGTTATTGCTTGATCGAGTGAATGACTTGGTTGAATTTCGTATTGATGCTGTCCTTCAAGAAATGAGTAGCGTGCCTCTCTGTGAGTTGCCGGAAGATGAACCACTGAACTGTGAGGAATTTCTCCAAAAGACCAAGGTTATTAGATAAAATTTTCGTAGAAAGAGTTCAGTGCCTTTAAACTAAGGTATTTTCCTTTTTTATGAGATAGAAACACTGCACAATTAATGAAGAATGTGTAGGAAAGTAAGTAAGGAAATACCCAGTTATTTAACTGGAACCTTAGAAATGAACACAAATGCCAAATGAAAAGATGTCTGAGATGAGGCATTCTTTTCTGAGCTTATTAATGTCAAGCCTACTAGTGTATGATATTCCTTTTATGCTTTGGTACCACTCAACTTGAATGCATTTCCTTTGGCATTCTCTTTTTGTCGTTGTTGCCTTTTAGTGTCTTTAAATAAGGCAATTGTCTGTCGGATGCCTGTGAAGAGCCCGATAACAAGTGCACTTGCTTGCCTGGGAGAGTAAATACTATGGAATGGTTGTGTTTTGAATAAGTTTCTTAATCTCAAGCTCTCTCGTGCTGGTAATGGGACGTTCAGTATGTACTCAGAAGTATGGATACCTGTGTGAAGGTATTCTGAGAGGAGCTTCTTCCTTTACTCCATCCAAAAACTTATATGTACAGGAGGATGAACTGTAATCACTTAAGCTGTTAGTAGGTGAAAGCTGATTAAATAGTAAAAAAAAAAAAAAAGAAAAAAGTCAGAACTATTTTTTTATAAGGCAATCGTGAGATCTTCTAGCATTTTAGAATATGTCTGACTTTTTTTTTTTGCCTGAAATAAAATTTGCTTTGGAAAAGATTGTAGAAGATCATGTGAGTGTCCCCCACCCCTGGTTTCTTGTAGCAATAAATGCTACAAACAGAAGTTTTGGTTCTCTCAGTGTACTTACCTTTTTGGCTTTCCCTCTTCTGTCCATCATGACAGCTCCTTTTGTAGTTAAATAAAAAATTAAATTTTCAGTATTATTTATTGAATGATTGACCTTTATAAACCTCACAATCCACAGATTTCTATGTTGATCCTGCTGCAGCTGTCCCGATAGGGCTAGTACTAAAATGTATATTCACTAAAGCAAAAATGTATAAGAAAGTGAGCATGAAAACTTTCTCAGCCCTATATAGTAATTGATATTTCTTAATGTTAATATTCTGCAAGAAAGCTTGAACTGCTAAGTAGTAGTCATAACACCACAATGGTTTAACAGTTTGAGTTAAATAGAGTAAGTGGTATACTAACCCCAGTTAGGGGTACAATGAAACTAGTACTGAGATTTGTAAACTTATTTTCGTTTTTAATTAGAAAGGATTAGAAGTAAGTTTTATTACCTGAAAGATGTCTTTATGCTAAAGAAAATGCTGCCACAAGAATAGGCACACAGAGGAAAAAAAAACTCATAGCATTTTGTTTAATAGATACAGTGATATAGCAAAGCAGACCAGACTTCTTTCTCAACTAGGCTGAACCTTTGGGAAGATCAAAGATTGTCTTAAAGCTTTGAAAGTGACTGAATCTTGCTAAAGGCAGAATTTTTCCGATTACTGATTTTGATTAAATAGATGTATCCAGGTTTGAGTGAGCTTAAAGAAATAGCAGAAAACAAAGAGGAAAATATTAAAAGGCAATTATAGATAAAATTTATACTTGGCTAAAGTATAATTCATCAATTTTACCTTAAGTTTTTTAAAAAAAATTAACCAATACTTTAATATATCTCTGATTTTCATTAAATCTCATTCTTTGTTTCCCCTTCCCCCCCAGTTATAATTTTTATGTTTATTCTAATCATAAATACAGCTTTCTATGGATTTTATCACATATTTAACTGTAAATGGAAAATGCAATTGGCTTATATTCCTTATGGCAGAATGAATTAATATAAAACTGTAATGATTAAAAAAAAAGGTTAAGGTCTCCCATGTATGCATTGCAAAGTTAAGAAAATTAAGAAATAGGTTGAAGAAATACTTGCTTTTGGAACCTTTTATTGGAATTACGTATTACAGAAGTTGATTCATAATATTAACTCTGAGTGAGTCATGTGATTTAGGAAATAAGTCACAGCAGCTTTGAAAGACAATGATGATGTCTTGTTTGGCACAAGAATCCGAAACTAAAGTTATGGACAAACCAAATTAAAAATAATGTTGTGTGTTGAGCTTTTTCTGATGAATCTGAGGCCTTGAAATCTGTGTTAATAAAGGCTGGTATGACTGTGAAATAGCCAAAAGAACAAGGAATATAAGAACATATTTTTGTTTTGGTTTGATAATAGGAGCTCTGTAGAAAAGGTTCCCAGACTTTACATTTAAAAAGCTCACTTGTGGAAGAAGCTGCTAATGAGCTGATTAACACGTTACTTGAAACTGAGGTACAGTTCACAAAAGAAGATGAGAAGTCAGCTGTGCTCACCGGTGAAATAACTGGGAAAAGTTCAGGTAAAAAGATGATACTGTAGTTTTGTGCTTTTGTTTCTTCTGTATTCTGATAATATGTTTTGGGGGACATAGTAGCTCAGTTGACTGAAGTATTAACCTGTGTCTAATGTCTAAAGCCTTTTGTTTGAATTTGCCTGGGTAATGATGGATCATCTCACAGTCATCTGTCTTCTGCAAAATAGGTCAATATTATCAACCTAACTTGCATGTTTAAGTGTTAATGCTATAGAAGCAGCTACTTACAGGCCTTAATTAACAGCTGGTCTTCCTAGAGACTGAATGTTAAGAAGTACTATCTAAATTCTGGTGATAATTATGCCAGTTCAGACTGAGTAGAGAAGATTGATAGGAGTAAGTAAGGAGTAAGGACCAGTAAATTGAGGTACAGATGACAAATGAGTATTATCTAGCCAAAGTCATATTTCTGTAGAGCTTAACTATACTTCAGTCACGTGTGGGTCATTGCTTTATTTTGTTTTTAAGTTTCCGAAGTCAGTTTAACTAACTAGATAAATGATATTTTATCAACAGAAGAGGAAAGAAGATCAAAAAGCCTGACTTCCTCCCACATTTCCAGTGAGATATTGGCTGGACTGTCGCCTCTGGCAAAGAGGAAGAGAAAGGAATTGGAAGTATTAGAGGAAGAAGCCAGTGAACTGCTTTCCTATTTCAATCGCTGTAATATTGATGCCCTTTTGAAAGTCACTCGGAACACTCTGGAGACCATACGCAAGCGCATCCACGCATCTTCCATGATCAACTTCTTAGGTGGCCATATTGCAGTGCTTTGCCTTCTTAGTTAACCTATGAAAAGAAATTATCTAGATGTAATATCCTAGAACCATATCAAACAGAGCCAAACATGTAAAAGAGGGGAAAACCGTTTGAATAAGCTGTTTTGTTATACCACAATTGATAACGTGAACCTCCTTTTCTAGAGGATTTTTTTTTTTCCCTATGAGAGGGGGAATGTGCCATGGTGATGCTGTTTCTCCTAGGACTCACTCTGCTGTTTTGGAGCTGGATATTAAACATTATATGCAGTTGAGTATGTATAGGAGATTGGACTTGATAAGCAGTTACCAGTTTGATCTTGGCTTTTTCATAAAACTATATGAAAAAGCTAGACAAAAAGTTGCATTCTCTTTCTCTTACCGACTAATTGCCACAGAAACAATACAATTGGTTTTTATCTGTATAGCATATGAGACATACAATATGAAGAGAATCTAAGGAGCTTGTGGAATCTGGGAGTACAAGCTGGATAAGGAGATTTTCTGTTAAACAGAGAGTATAGCTGCACTGAACAAGTTGACAAGGAGCTTCATGGAGAGAAATACTATGGCACTTAGCTTTGCTTATACTGCTGTAGACTGCTGAGCAGCACATGGGCAGTTGTAAATTACTCAGGAATCTTTTTTCCTTAAGAAATGATATTCAGTATCCACCACTATGCTGTATATATTGGTTTATATCGTTATCATACCTAGACTGAGATCCTGAAAAAAATGTGAACAGCTTTCTTTCTTTCTTTCATTTAGAAAATCACAATTCCTCTAAGCAGAAAACAAGTGCTTGTCCTATCATTAGGACTAGTATTAACCTATCTATCCCTAATGTCATCATGACACCCTCTTTGGATGAGGTACAGCAAACGCTTAATAAAGCTGTAGATAGTATTATCAGTGTAACGAAAGGAGTTGGACAGTGGAGTAAGGAGAGAATATCAAAGGTTTGTGTCTTTAATAACCTTACTAAAAAAAAAAAAAAGGTTCAAAACTACTGAAAATAGAAAATGAATTTTTATTTCTTCCATAGAAGAAAATGTTAGAGAGAAAAGTGGCTGATTTGCAGTGTGAAAGCAGAGACAGTGATTCTGATGATGGAGTGGAAGAGACTGGAATGAAAAACGTTCATGGTAATGATAAACTCTGACATCACTGAATTTGAATTTTAGGTAAATGTGACTTATACAATATATGTTAAAGGATATTAAATAGAAAATACTTGAAAGCAAGAGAATAATGACTTCGTAAAATTTAAACCACCTCAAGGAAGAAATAGGATGTAATAACAATGCAGAACTTTTCTTTTTGATTAGAGACCAGGCCTGCCTGAAGGTACTTGTCCTTGTGTGGATTTAAATAAGGGGAGGCTTTGTGGCTCTCAGAGTTGTACTGCTTTGGGTGAAGTAAGAGGCGAGTTGTTAGGGCACCATCTTAGGCAGCACAGCAGAAATTTTGAGTGAGTAAGGAAAGCAATTATAGTAACATCCACTGTGCAAAAGATCTTCACCATTTGCCAGTGTGGTTTGTAACTTGACATCTTAAAACTTTTGCTGAAATTACCTTTAAGAAAGGTAAGTTGATCAACAACAACAACTATTATTCAATAAAAATATCTATATAAATTGCAGTATTGGTGGAGAGGATTGTATGGAGAGTTTTAAATAGACTAAAATTCCTAAAAGGAGTTTAACTTAATCTGTTTTATGATAAACCATGGAATTAAGTTATTGAAGGCATTCATTCAAAGGAAATTTAAGATGGTATCTTTGGTTGCTGGGTTGCTCTTGTGTGAACTTGTTTAGAATAAAACCAAATTAATTGTACTTTGTACTTCAGGTACTTCAAAAATACATTGCATGGTTTTAGGGTAGCTCCCTCTTATACACCTAAAAAGTAGGGAAGTAATACTTGAACTGTTTAAGAAATTGTTCGGTCAAAACCAACAGTTTGTCTTGCCTGAAATGAAATCAGAAATTATGGTAAGTTCAGTCTTTTGTAACTAATGGACCTTCCTTGTATCATTCTTACCTTTTGAGATCTGGCTGTGATAATCTTAGAGAATTTAATCTTAATTTCAATTTCAAATTGTCAGTCGTGGCCTACCCCACATATTTGAGGAAATAAGAAAATGCGTGGATCTGGTCAGTGCTGACACTTCAATAAATCACTAAGGTGAAGTGTACATGATAATCCTTGGGAAGGGAGAGGGAAAAGGGAAGATTTTATTTGAAAGATTAGAGGGGAACTTGTTTGAAATTTGTCAGAAAATCCAGAAGAAGCAAGTTTCCCTCCAATAGGCAGGTTTATGAGTATGTGGTAGCTTTATCAGCCACCTGGATTTCTAGCTGCCTTTTTGATTAATAAAAACACTTAATTTTAAAAAACGTGCTTATTGAGAAACAGGTCATGAGTTCTCATCTGTAGGAATTTGCTTGGCCTAAACCATGTTTGTTCTGCAGTTGCTTCTGTATTTGACTCTGCCTTTATAGATAGTGTTTCCGATGCACCATCACTCAATTTGTCTGATCCAGAGCAAAGCAAGAACTACTTCAGGACTGTTTCAGAGAACAAAGAAATTATTAAATTGGTATCTGTACTCAGCACTGTAATTAATTCTACAAAAAAGGTAAGACAATAGGCACGTTAATTTAATATCATTATCCAAGGGATATTAATGTGTTACTTTAACATCCTTGGGCAATAAGTGTGAGCATTTAAAGCATTGGTTAAATATATGAATGAGTCTGGAATGGTGGCTGGAGAACACGTGTCTGCAAATTTGCAATTATTCTTTGAAAGCGTTACATGCAGGTAAAGCGTACCCAGTGTTCAAAGGTTTATGAGGTTTTGAGTGCTATGGGAAGTAAAACTTRGGTCTGATTAAAAACATTTCTCCAGGGCATAAAGCATCATTAAAAACATTAAATATAGTTGTGTGTGTATAGTTAATACMGAACTGGTAGTAATTGTACAAGTGTGTTAAATATAGTTTTATTTGCATAGAAATTCTGAGGAAGCCAACATGAGTTCTGGCCCACTGTGCAGAGTTTATCAAGCCTTTTGGAAGAAGACTGGCTGTCAGCTTGGCATTTGCAAAGTGCTGCACAGAATGTGCTGCTGGAAGTTAGGAGATAGCTTAAGGGGTATACATGATTTCTTTGCCCTTTTCTTATTCCCTTCACTCTCTAGTAAACTGTAGGCCTAGAAGTGATATTTCTTTGGGGGACTCTGCACAAATTCCTCCTGGGGGCCAGTCCAACCTCACTGTGGAGCCTTGCTAGATGGAAATTTTTGACTCAAAACCTCATAACTTCAGTGGTACTAAACCATAACTAGCAGAATGACATACAGGCTTGCACTGAAGACTAAAGTGCAGTTTGTAACAGTAGATAATTATGTTGGTATTTTGAGACCTAATAATTTGCAATTGGAAACTTTTATCTTCCCCCCCACCCCCACCCCTCCCCTGGCTTAAATGCCTGTAAATACTATGTTTATTTTAAGTCATGATGTGGATTGTCTCTAGCAGCAATCACCTCCCATTTACTTTTTTAATTAGCTGAGGTGATGAGATTTATCTTTAACTTAGCATTTTCCTGAATCCTTGAGAACCAGAAAAATAATTCTGTTGCACACTCTTTAAATAATTTTTAAATCACAAGTACCTGAATTGACTGTAGAATTAAGGTTAACATCACCAATGTTATGTGTGTAAAAAAAATCTATCTTAACTTCATTATTTAGAGAATGAATTGAGTTACTGCTGTTTTTCTTACCTTGGGACCTGGAGCTCAAGGTTCACTTGCTTGTCCAATAAGTGKTAGGGAAGTATACTGGAGGAAGATGGGGGAAGGGGAGAGTTATAGTTATAGTGGCAGGGTAGTTGGCAAAAGACTGCTCAAGTCGGGATGCCTCCAACAGGTGAATGCAGCCAGGGAAGYGCGCATGGGATGTGGCTACGGAGGATCCTCTTGTATCCCTCCTGGGAAACCTGCGTGCTCGATCACCTCCCTGAAATGCCTGTACACCAATGCACGCAGC